>NC_045560.1:135286372-135589497 GCF_009819795.1 Aythya fuligula | reverse complement strand
CAAAGGTATATGTCAGGCTAGCCTAGATAAAAGGTGATGGGTAAGAAATCTTCAGCATCTCAGTGATCAAGAACAAATATTATTCATCCAAACACTACACAAGATCTCACTAGAATACAATATTTAAAGAATTACAGAGCAGTTCTATACCTCGATACTACATGGGAAGTGATTCACATTTGCTCTGATTAATTTCTTAGAGTTTGGCTGCGTTAAAGCTTGGAAACCACATTAAAGAGACCAAGCACAATTCATCACACTCCTCTACCCAAGTTAGAGTCAAAATCCTCTTTGCTATCTCCCCTACTGACTAGGATCATTGTATGCCAAAAATATTTCTGAAAAGACTTTTGAATTGCAGACACATTTCAAAGGGGGTTAAAATAGAGCATCACGGCCAGTTAGGAATTCTCTGTTGCTTTCAAAAGAGATACATCAAAACGAGACTTACCCTTCCAAACACATCGCTAGAGAACCAAGTAAAATTGTGTGAATTACATGATAAACTATTTCTGGCCTCTCTCCAATTCGACCATCCTCAAGTTTAACTGTCTCTTTCAGTGGTTCACCACTGCAGTTGGAGAAAACGAGACATCACTTAATTCAGACATTATCTCAGGCAAAGGTGCCAATAAATATATTTTTATGACCATTAAGTCAGCAGCACACTGAGATCACTCCGTGCCATATCATACACCACCGTTGCACTGCTTATTTGGTTTGTATTCTTTGCCAATGATCTCTCAATACCTGCTGTCCCTTGTCTCTGGAGCAATGGCTGCGAATTAGATCAACAGGATCTCTGCCTGTGACCACCAATCCTATTTTAAGGTACTTCAGCAACAAGAGACAGTAACTCAAGAGCATGCATACTCAGCAAACATGTAGGCAAAGCATGCTGCACACATATTCTAAATTTCTTCACTTCATTAACCTGGTGAAGATCATGGAATCTGTATGACTACATACAACATGTTGTCACAAAGTAAGATTACGAAAACAGCTTTCAGTGACAGTGCTGTAAAATATTACAAATGTATAATTATAAATAAAAGACAACCAAAATCTTACAACAGATGTTTTTCTACAGACAAGATAGTGAGGCACATGCAAGACGTTTTCTTCTACCATTAAGTGATTTCTGATACAAAGTTGGAAATAAAACCTCATGACAAAGTGCAAAAAAAAATATTTGAGATTAGTAACTGCTTCAAAATTAAAAAGTAATCTTTACCTATTGAAACTCTTACTCCTTAAAAAAAAAATCTACTCATTTTTGCTGCAGACAAGTGAGGAACCTGCCCTAACACCTAAGCAGTTAGACCATTTATCTTCTACCTGGCAGATGTAATCTCCTAGCCAGTTTCCAAGAAAAGTTATGCTAGGATCTATGATCTACGGCCTTGCCATTCTGAGCCTGCACACAGACAGCTCCACTACCCTCCTCTCAAGGGAACTGCGAATCACTGTGAAACTAAAAATAATCGAGTCCGTTTTACTTCAGCTCCGTTCTGAGCAGCAAAGACTGCTGAACCTTATCACAGTAAACAAGATGGGGAAAAAACAAAAACAAAAACAAACCCCAGGAAAGTGTTAGAAATCTGAAATCCTCTCAACTCCACCCATTTCATTCTTTGCAGTATGTAAACTTGGAAAAAAATGAAAAACAAAAACCAGAGATACAAGTCCTCTAGCAACAATCCAGGGACTCTGAAAGGGGAAAAAGTATTTCTTTCTCACAGTGCTACGAGACAAACATCTCGTAAGACCGTAAGCCAGATCTCTGCAGGAATCACACCTTTGGAAAACAAACAAACAAAAACACAAGACAAACAAGTAAACCCAGATATGTTTCCCTGTCCTGACTGAAGGGATGCTCAAGAAGCTCCTCGCTACAGGACTTTCCATGGAAGCCCTTCCTGCTGCCCACGTCCTCGCATGCTCAATGGTCTAACTCTGTCTTGAGGCCTCAATCAGTTACAGGATTGACCATTCACTTATAAAACCACGAAACTCTTATTTTTCACTTCTAAATTTCCAATATAAATAAGTTACTTACCAGATTCTCCTAAAAATGACCTGAGTTACAGAAAAAAGGCAGATAATTAATACTAAAATATAGAAAGGCAACAGTGATGACTGCGTTAGCCGCAAAAAAAAGTCTTGGGATGGTGCCTGAAGAGATTCTTGACAAAGGAGCCAATTCATTGTAAAATTCCTAGTAAGGCAAAAACATCCCATTAAAAAACAATAATAACACCACATAGATTAGGCAAAAAAAAAAAAAGCACACAACCAACCACATTTCCATCTATTAATGTCATAGGAAACTATTTGAAATTCATCTTTGAGAAGTGGTATGTTATAATTTGAAACTGTTTTACAAGTCCTCCTTACAGCAACTATCAAAAGCTTATCTTCCAGAAAAAGCCCGTGATCTTAAGAGGGCAGACTACAACTCTTCCCGGTCACGAAAACCCAGCCTCCTGGATAACTCTGTTATGAGGACCACAAAGCACTTTGTTGTCACAGTGGGTTAAGATTTTAGAGATATTGATGCAAGAAGGTAAGCTTGTCCTCGTTCCAGAGGGAAAGTGGTCATCTGAGAGCCCACGGAAGCCCGAGGCACTGCCAAGAATGGAATCCTTAATGCTGAAATTCTAATTCTGTAGCTGAACCCGCTTGATCATTCTTCTTGCTCAATTAATGAGCAGAAACATTATATACTCTGCCAAGAAGCACTGTAAGTGTGTATTCTCGACTGGACTTGGTGTGGCACGTGATTCAGTGAGTGCATTCTTGTCTTCTGTTTTCTTTTGCTTTCCTCCTGCTTTTCTTTCACTCCCAAGTGAAGACCAGAGAACTGACCCACTTCTAGTTAGACAGAACCAGTTTTAGGATTAAGAACTGAGCATGTCCAAATAAGCCTTAAAAGACTGATCTTGAAGTTCTTGTGCTGCAAACCATAATTCCAATGATTTTCACATGATTTTCCAGGAGTAGCTGCACCCAGTTTGTCTCAATCACCAACTTCAATGCATGGTTGCACAGCCCAGAAAGTAGCATGTAGGAAGTCCCAGGAAAACAAAACAAAACACATCCATAATACCTGGTAGCTGAATAAACCAAAATGCTGACCAGAAGCAGTCTTGTCTTTCTTGCAGAACATTTACAAACGTGCACGTATGTTTTATAACAGTGCATCTTAGTCAAACTCAGAATATCTTGCCTTCCAAAAATTCCCCAACAGTTTCAGTTTTGTGGTGTCATTTTCCAAATCTTCTCCTGAAAGGCCGTGAAGTAGCTTTGTAAGAGACAGATGGAGTTCACAGGAGAGAGAACGAACTCCTGCACAGAACTGCAAATGCTGGCTTGGGTCCAGAAGGTATCTCTGGTTCTTACCAATACTCCGTTTGAAGATTTCCAGGATATCTTTAGCCATGTTGTTGTCTTGCAGACCAACACTCAACTCTTTTTTACGTATGCAAACAGTTTCTCTTATGATTCACAAGGATTTCCTCTGACTTTTAAATTGTCCCTTGTCTTAATTTTTTCTAAAACAAATAGGTTTTGCTTTTTTTGGTGGTGATGTTATACTTACAAGACTAAAAAAACACGTTCTGAGGTACTATCAATAGTCCATGACACCTTTCACAGACTGTTTTCCAGCCAGGACCACTACATTTACCCTGCAATCCTTGATTTCAAGTCTTATTAGAAACACTAGACAGGGTACAAAACGTTTTTGCTGTTCAACATCAAAGAAAGCAAAAATCTAATATGATGCTTTCACTCCAAGGGATGAAATATTGAGGTGCTGCAGAAATCTCCAAATCCTAAGTAACTTTTGTATATGCATCCTTTAAACATTTTTTTTTTTTAACCAAGTGACAAATATAAAGTTTTTCTAACTCCTTTACAAAATTCGCACAAGCCACTGGAATTTTCTACTTAGAGCAGTTTCAGCAATTCGGATATTCTAGAAGGTGTAAAAAAAGAAAAAAAAAAAACGTAAAACTTACTTAGTTGTGTTTAAGCCAAGTTTCACTTCAAGGAATTTCAGCAAATGCTCATTTTCTTTATGAGGAACAAACATCTGAAAATTAATTTAGCAGAGAAAAATCTTATTAAATGCAGGAAGCAGCTTTCACACAACCACTTCACTCAGATTACAAAATGGCAGGGAATAATCAGTGATTCAGGATTTAGTTAAAACCCACACATTGGATTAAGCGTGCCAATTAAGGTACCAATATAATATTGTAAATATTCACTTAAATAAATCTCTCTTTAGGATTTCCTAGCAAATATCACACCCTGCATTTCATTCGTGTACCCCAATGGGAGGGCTAGTGAAAAGTTGTCAACAGGTTGGCAGAAGGCTACCTAGCAGGGTGAAAAGGATCATGAAAAATGGACGTGGACTTACCACCAAGCAAGCCAAAGAACATTGTGTTTAGCTCCACTAAACAATAGGACTGCAGCCTAGCAAAAGTTATGAGCATTTGTAATCTTCACATAAATTGTTTGAGCAGTCAAAAGTTCTATGTACCGTCTACGTAATTTAGGTTATGTTTTTTCAGGGCTAGGCTTTATTTTCCTGGAGATACAGCAAGGCTAGCTAATCTGAATGACACAAGAAAACAATCAGATTTGAGCATTCTCTCAGATTTTTTTAGTGTTTACTAGGATCTTAATTTCTAAGATGACACTTAATTAATACAACCAGGATGAATTTGAAACATAAAGGAAAAGTGCAAATTATATAAAAGGTTAGGGCTAGTAAGAGGGAGTTACTAACCAAGACCTAAGACCAGATTAAAATCCCACTGAAATTAACCATCTAAGCCTACCAGCTCTTTTCCACGCACGAGAATACTGCTTTAATATCTAACCCGATTGGTAGAAACCATCCAAGTTATAACAAAAAACACATTTATGAAATAACTAGTGTGCGATTTAAAGAGTATTTCCATCCTATGCTTTAATCTCAACCCAAAAGACCAAATCCCCCAACAAAAAACAGCTGCTTGGGTTGTTAAAGGTTTGTAAATAAATATATAGATAAAAAAAAATTACTCAATCTTTAGTATTTCTATTCATGATAAATTAAGTTACGAACTCTCAGACCAATAAGCCACACTTCAATAGACTTTTCCAAGGTAACTGTAGCTTTTCATTTAGATTATACCAATTAAAATCACTTTTTACAGATGAATCTTACCTTTAATAAGAAATTTAGTGTCAGTGTTATTGTGAGTACCAAATAAATGTACATGATTTTCAGCAATCTTGACAAAAATGTACCTTTCTTCATATTCATCTGCAAAAATATGTTAAGAACGTCGTATCACTTGGAGTTCCACTGAAGTAATAAAAACTTCATTCAGGGTTGGAGGAGAGTCTGGTTACCTGAAGGCATTTAGAGAGCATTAGAGCTGCTACAAGACTTAGTAGCGGCGACACGAGTAAGGCTGAATTTTCAAACTGCAATAGGTACCCCAAGAGGAGAGAGAACAGGTAGATTTTGTATACTTCGTGCACCTGTTGGAGAAACAAAAGAAATTACAGTGGATATGCATTTTGCAGTAGGTAGTTCACTTCATTTCCCTGTTAATTAGGGGATTTAATGGATAAATCTCCATCTTCGAGGTTAGGAATCTAGCAGGGCACCATTTGGCTTTGAAAAGTATTTCACATTGAAATGACCCTGGTCAGCTTCAGTAACTAGTGTATGACTGGGAGATCTGTAAAAATGCCCCAAGTAGTAATATTTCCTTCTGCTAAAGAGCATATAAAGCAACTGAAAGAAGAGGTGAGCCATTATTCCTGCACGCAGTTTGAAACTGACTTCACATCTAAGAAAACTCGAAGTATGAAGGAGGAACCACAGGACAAGGCTAAGGAAAGATGTCTCATTGTTACAACATTTCTAAGAACCACCTTGCGGAATAATTTCAAATACTTTCTCATATTGAAAAACCAGTTACCCGGTGGCCGATTGCATTATTTGTTGACTAAATCAATATAAGGTGGGCCACCTGGGGTGAAAATGAGCCCCTTAACTGCACAGAGCCACGAGAGCATTTTTTTGGTCACCCCCCCCTCACCCTACTGTGTATAGGGAAAGGAAGAGAAGAGGCAGCTGAGCTAAAAAGGCTGCATGACTGTATCTCATCGCTTTCATCTCTCTGAGGATGTGTTCAGGCCTTGGGGCTTTCTTTAGGTTCTGTCCTTTTGTTAGGGAAGCTGTCTGAAACACGGCAGGCCAAAAGAGAGCAAGTTTTAAGCCATTCCATTCTTCCAAAGGACAGGACGTGCACTTTAGCTGGACCCAGGCTGCCAGACACTCGAGTCATCGCTCGATCTATGCCCTTTGGAGCTCCTGAGCAGTGAGTATGACAAGGAACCTCTGAGGTTGTATTTAAGTCCCCAACTACCAGGAGGTCGATGAGTTTTAGTACCTTTTCTGTCTGTGCCAGAGCAAAGCTGTCTAGCAGAAAAAGAGACACGGCCTGGACAAACAGGAGATAATGACTGTACTCCCACATCATCATGAAGGTGTATGTTGAAGCGCTCACCAAAAGGTAACAAAATTTCTAGAAAAAAAAACAAAAAAACAAGAACAGCAAAGCATTGATTTGATACCTACGCATCTCTGTCACTAAAAAACTGAGAGGTCATTAAAGCAGGAATTAGAGAAATTGACTATTTTAGGAGATAATTCAAATACTGCATTCAGGCATATTAAATAACTTCTCAGGTGGAAACAAGTCATTACTGGAACATTCAAAAACGTTTAAAGCCAATTAAAAGAAACACCTTTGACAGAGAGATGGAGAGGAAGTTACCACCATCTTCTCTGAGCAACAGGAAAAGCTATGAAATAGGGTCCGTATCGAGAAAGATTTGGCATCTGCTTATCTTAAAAAAGCCAGCACACGGCTGATTCATTCCCACACTGTTCTCTCTGAACCCTCACGGGGGCATAACAGGGCAGGGCACGATTCGCCCAGCAAAAACCACGCGTGCCAAGGAGAAATCCAAGTGGTGGCTTTGAGAAGGACAAACAAAACATCTACTGTTTCCTCCCTGGGAGGGCAATAGTGACCAAGAGGGAACTAGTCCAGAGCACACAGTTCCACCACCAACTCTTTATGAAGAAATTAACTGAGTTTTACCTCTGCAGAACAATTCAGGTTTTTTTTTAAATAGCCTGTGAGAGCTGCTACTTGACATGCAAAATATGGCAAAGCCCAATTTTCCCTTGACGGTATGGAGTAATCAATTCTTGTTGTATCTGTCCTAGAATAAAGTACAGACAAACAAAATTATTAAAGATTTATGGAACAAAAATATCAAGGAAAGCCTAAATGTCACTTCCAGTTACCAGCGTGGCCTTGCAAGCAAGCTATTCTGGTATTAGGTTTCAAGCAACACAGACACAATTTTGCTGCTGATGCAGGTCACAAATTTAATATCAGCGTGGAAGGTCCAGTCTGGACTCACTTATTCAGCACAACTCCATATGAGGTGGCATTTACAAGCCCAAAGGCTGGGGACCACCGCTGGAACAGCAGCTTTTCACGTTACCATGAGCATCAGCTGAGAGAGAAGAGCCTTTTCTGTTCTCCTACGTTTTAAAAAGCAGCTTAGGCAATCGAGCACAACGTACTCCGAATCCAAAGCAGTGCAGCAGCAGATACTTGGCCTACGGGGAAAATTCTCCCCAGCAAAACGAGGGATTAAAGACGGCTGGGAAGCACGGGACAGAACAGCAGCGGGATCTTCTCGTGGAATGACTCGATGGTGCCTGCACAATTGGAACTGGAGGAGAAAGTTGTTAAAAGTGCTAAAGCGACTTAGAAGCACAAGTCGCGCTTTCAAACGTGATCAAAGCCATCGGTTTCAGAGGCACAAAGCCTTCTTGGTGCCTCCTGTGCTTTTAAAAAGGAGCCTAGAGCTCCTTTGTCATTTAGGTACTTGAAAGCGTCACCTTTCATTTTTACCTCTGAAGCGCCTCACAGAGGAGTATTTGGAGCTTTTTTTTTTTTTTTTTTTTTAACTACCGGACCTTTCAATTTGTTAACTGTGTTTAATCTTCCTTGCTGCTGAAAAAAAAAAATACAGATTTATTCACCATTTTTCCTACTTTCCACTGCTCACTTCAGCTTGATGAGCAGCATTTTCAGCTATTAATCACGGATTTGGTCGTGATGACTTCACACTCCTCAAAGATGCTTCCCAACAGCTCAACTTTAAAAGCACGTCTCTAACACTTTGCTCTTCCATCGCTTTCTTGCCTTTTTTTTCTTTTTTAAAAGAGGATTTCAACATTTTCAGGGCAAATAAGTACTCTCAAGTTCACAGAAATCCCCAGAGCTATTTGGTGACAAACGAGGAATCAGAAGACAAGTTCTCATTGCCTAAATGAGGTTCCCTATTATTGTGGTGTTTCACAAAGGGAAGGGGCATTTTCATGCAAGTGAAACGTTACAAAATGAAAAAAATCCTGAGGTCAGAATCATCTAAGAAGATTCCACGTTGCACAAAAAATTCCACAAAGAGCAGATTAAAAAAATAATAATAATCAAAGACCCTTTACAGAAAAAATGCACTCGGTCATTTCCTTCTGAGCAACAGAACAATGGTCACAATGTTCGGAGCTGGCCACAGACAATACTTCTCTTTTCAGCAACTTCAGAAATTTGTTTTTATTCTTCATCAGAACAAAACCAAACTCCTTCTGACGACTGGTTTTGCAAAATGGACTCGTGTGAAAACACCCATGCATTCACACGCTGCCATAAGCTCAGGCCAACTGACAGCGTGGCTGGTTTGGACGACAAAAGACAATTTCCATTACCCAAGGCATCGTCAGAGTCAGTGCATCTCCGGGAAACCCTCTGCATTCAGCACAGCTCTCACAAGGAGAACACAAAGTTTAAGGGAAAGCATTTTTAACCCACTCTCGTATTTTTAAACGCCTTAGTGGCAAACTAGATTGTATAAAGATGTTTTTCTTACCTGTTAATAATGAACCATGCTACAGTCAGCATTCCTGCCAGCCAAGTCCCACTCATAACCCAACTGGTTACAAACAATGCAGTCACATAAATTCCCTGCAGTCCAAAAACTATACCAATGTAGAAATACACTGGCTCAATAACTTCCTGAAATTACAAATAAAAACGAAGAGACATAGCGGCAACTGAGCTGAAGCTGGAAAGTATTGCTACTTACTATATGCACATTGCTAACAGCGTGCTAGGTGCTTTACAAACAGGTGAGAGGCGGCCCCGATTCTAGGAGAGTATCAAGCATGCTTTTTTTTGGGTTCAGGGAGAAGGAAGCAGTGTCTGCTAACAGCACACTCAGGACTCAGCTTGCTAGTGCCATGATTTTGGTATTCGCTACAGCATGAACTCTGCACGGGTCGGATTTAAAGAATCCATACTGCAGTGAGATGTAAGGTTCACTGGGCTACTGAAAGGAAGTAGGTAAGAGAGGAACTCGGAAAGGTAAAGATGTGGTAAAAAAATGGTTCCAAACACAGAGGAGAACATATAGAAAATAAAAAGGTTAAATGAGAGAGCATAAGGGAGGAGACGAGTATGCAGCGTAAGCAGAACAAAGCCCAAGTGGAGCAGAAAGAGACAAAAGGTTCATCTACAAAAACCCACTGCCCTGTTACCTATACTGAATGGACAGAGACAGGCAGCACTGCTCAGTACTCTGAAGGAGCTAACTTTTAATGGATGGCACAGATCCTCCCAGCATTTCTAAGGGGTTTGCAGAAGTAAAGAAACAACAGGCAGAAAGGTTTAGTGCATGGAACTCCCCCACCCCCCATCCTATTCCAAAGACTGAGGGGAATTGAGGAGAACCTGGACCTGGTGCTAGGCTTAGCTTAACTCACTCCAGAAAAATTGCACGGATTTACTGTACACAGCGTAGCAAGTCACGCACACATACACTGAAAGCACGGGAAGCAGGAGAAACGCACATACTTCACTACCAGATGCTTGATACAACACGCTGGCAATCAATTCTGGGTACAAAGTCATTTGCTGGACTGCATTTATCGTCTTCAGCGATATTGTCTTATTGTTGTGTGTCAGCTCATAAACACCTACAGGCAAGAGAAAATAGATTATTCTTGGAAACACTTAACATTGCTCTTCTTAAAAGGGATGAAAAGTATACACAAAGGCAGGGGGAAACAGATTTGGACGCTGAAGCTATTAACTGATTGAACATTTCTGATTTTAAAAGGAAGGAGAAATGACTGTGCTAGGTGCTGTTCCACGCTATTGGTATTGCAACAAAATTATTAATGTCTTTTGAACTACTTTTTAAGTGGAAGGGTCCAAAACTAATCAGCTAATGTGTGATCTTTTCAGGTACAACACATGGATGCGGTCCTAGAACAAGCTCCCAACAGATCACCTTCACAGGAGCTTCTTAAGAAGTGAGACAAAGATCCACCAGGGATGAGCAGGACGTATTAAACTTGTCTCCACAGAGACATCAGGCTCGATGGCCTCATCAACCTTCCTAGCCCTGCCTTTCCGAGACTTCTAAGAACCATTCACCTAACACAGCACGCCTTTGTACGGGACTGAGATGAAGCTGAAGCTGGCACACTTGTAGGCCACATCACTCAGGGATATTATGATTTAAAAAATAACTTGTCATTATTTAGGACAATGGAGGGAAGGAGAAAAATAATCCATATTAAAAAAAAAAAAAAGAAAGAACAATAAACCAAACAACAGTGCAGCAAGCAAAGATTACTGTTTCCAGCTCTGAATATGTCTTGGTGTGTGGTCTGCATCTGGTTCTCTGCAGGCCAAACCAGGTCTTACAGAGCTCCAAGCTGGGCTCAGCAGGGCCACGAAAGCCTTTGAAAACTCCAAAATGCCTCGTGGACACATGAGTCTACCTGTTTGCAGAGCCAGCCCATCCATCCCCAGCTCGGGTAATCTTCCCGGAGATAATAAGGAATCGACTGTTCCACAGCCACATTGCACGCTGCTGACATCTGCTGCACTTCAGCTGGGAAACCGCTACCAATAAAACCATCCCCATAAAGCTTCACTGGCTTAGGATGGGGTTTCATAAGAGGACTGAGCTAATTCAACAGCTGGCTGCTGCAAGACAGGGCTGGTCACTCCTCCCTCCCTCCCTCCCAGCAGTCTCACCTTTCCCCCTGTGCTCTTCTGAACTGACTGAAACAGCACAGCACTGTTCAAGCTTCTTTTCGCTGCTTTCATTTCCCACTGGTTCAAGAACCTGACCCGGTTATGGATGGTGGGGACCTCCAGAGCCAGCGCAGGGTAAAAAGGAGCCCAAAGGGAGGAGAAACCACTGCCAACCAGCTCGTTCTCCTCCCTCGTGGCTTCCGTCCCCCTTGCTCAGCCCTCATCAACAAGTACTCGTCACAGCTGACAGGTTTACAAACTGCTGGCAGGGACAGGACCGAGCAGATCATCTCTGGACAGAAACTGTTCTAGCTTCTGACGGGATGAAACAGTAATTTCCATCAGCTAATTGTGTTTTAAGTCCTCTTAAAACCCAAGTCTGCCATTCCAAATTAAAGAACAATACACTTCAAAGGCTAAAAATCAATGATGTAGCATGGGCAAACCCGGTAACATATGTGGCAGTACCAGCATAACATTAATCCTGCTCTGGAAAGTTAGGTCAGCGTGCAGTTTTAATAAATCTGACCAATTTACCTACACAGGAGTACAAAAATCAGCCTGCAGGACTTTTAACTGTCTCCAAAAAGAGAACTGAACTTCTCAAGGTTAATAAAATAAACGTTTTTGTACCTCTTTCAAAGGAAGGAGCCTTTAGCAGTTCTTTATAGAATGAGTAATAAATGGCGCTGTCACCCTGAAATGTAATTTCTCGTTCAAGTTCCTAGAAGAAAAAAGAAGTAAATATATATTCACCTCCTGCAATCTCTTCCCATGGAAGACCATATATTTTCGGACAGACTGGTTTTGCAATACAGCACATGCTTATGACTCCCCCGTACATCTTTAAAGTACTCCGCAAAACATTAATCTTCCCAGCACCTCTGTCAGGTACACAACACTCCCCACAACTTTGGAATCAGAGCAACTCAAATCCACGCAGTAAGTTAGCACAAGATCCACAGGATCATTTCATATTCTCAGACATGAATCTCATTCGACTTTCCATACTTCACTCAACAATACAGTTCTTCAAAAAAAACCATATATGCCTGATGTTTAGTTTACACAACCCTGTTACTCTTCCTTTTTTCATCTAAATTTTAGAAAAGTTATTTCAACTGTAAAGGATGGCACGGAAAAATGCAGAAAAACATGACAAGACAAGACTGCTCTCCGAAGCAGAAACACTTTATTTTTGTAAGGAACTACTTCAAAGACAGAGGCCTGAGCAGAAAGGCATGGGATTCTGAAAGCAAGCAGCTCCAACCTGGCATGGAGCGGCTTGAATTTCAAGGAAACAATCTGGCTTTTGTTTCAGGAACTTAACTTTTTCTTTACCTGCCTGCTGGAAAACCAGAATTTCCGTTCGTGGTACGTTGAGAGGTACACAGCGTACATCATGCCGCTGGTGACCGCCGCGAGACAGCCAAAGAAAAGTTTCGCAAACCGTTGAATTAACAAATCTGAAAAAGGGAGAGTGGAAAAGCTGAAGTGGTCCAGAGGACTTAAAACACAAACAGTATGCCCTCGGCGTGACTTGTTGCTCAACAGCAGGTCAGCGTCCTGGCATCAGAATTATCCCACCACCATCACCACAGATCCTTCAAACACCGTGCTGCTGTTCCTTTCCTGCAGTTTGCATCTCATTTCTCACCACTGCTTCACAGACCTTTTGCATTCAATGCCCACACACTCCACGGCAAATTCCTCTCTGTTCTAACAAGCTTCAGTTTCAAAGGGATTTCAAGAAGGAAAAATGAATTGCAAGTAACGAGAAAAAGTTCTTAACTTTGTCCAAAACACCATAAAACCCTTACATGCATCAACAGAAAAAAAGTGACTTTCTGACTATTGTTTCAATACCATTAACGTGCCTTTCAGCTTCTCGACTGGAAGATAACTCCAGGTGCAATTAAAATATTTATCTGCACTCAAATAGCCAACAGTAAGATTCCTAACACCTCCCCCCTCCAACTGAAACGACCCAGGACTAGCATTTTCCTCTGCAATACATAAAATGGCATTACTAAAGGATCCTAATGTGCATGCATGCTTTTTCCTGAAACACTCAAAAACCCACTGCAAAATAAGTCTGTTATAAATTACTGTGCTAGAAATATCTTCCCATAAAACGTAAAAGAATATGAAAAAAGAAATCAGAAGTTGGCTAAAAATTCTGTAGCTTACATTTTGGCGATCTTCCCAGCTTCGAGTTTTCTTTGTTTCTCTCCTCTGGAGCCATTTTGTCAGATTCTGTGCAGTTTTGTTTCCTCCTCTGTCGCAGGTCTGCTGCCCCTGAAGACATTTTTCTCAAGTTATTGCAACAGAATCCCTAAAATCACACTCTGAGAAATCCACACAGCAGCAGGTAACAGCCAGTTATTGCCAGGGGTTCAGCCACACAGCAAATACATTTGACAAAAAGACTCAGCTGAACTATTTTATATGCATAACTAAAATAATATTCTAGCTACAGAGGTCAATCCCTTGTTATTCCTTAGAAAAATCAGTAATTTTCTCTTGAGGCCACACTCTGGGATTACCCTGACTCAAACTGGAAGTTAACCGTTTTAATCCCTTGTGAACGTTTTATAGAAATGAAGGAAGGAGGAAGTTTAGATGGGTTGGTGTTGACACTGGGAGAAACTGGAGTCAATTCAATTCTGCCCTCATTCTGATTTTACATGGCCATAGTAGAGTTGCACACCAGGAACATGACTATAACATAAAAATTGGGCTAGCCTAAATTGAGCTGTCTGATCTTCATGTTACATTAACTTGATAAAAGCTTTCATCATAACACTTTTCCTGCTTCCAAGTCCATTGGCATTAAGCTGATTTATGAATTCTTAGTGTAACATATACTTAAAAGGCCCCCTCTGGTAGGCCACATAGCTCGTTTCACATCACCACTGAGGACCTCGGCTTCTGTTTTCTGTACACAATGGCAGTGTGAAGCCCTGGCCCATTTATTTTGTGGTCTGAGAAGTAACGAGGCTAATTCTCTGAGTGCAATATCTACTATATTCAAGATGACATCCCACAATACTTAATGCAATTTCAGAAGCGTGAGGAAAAGGGTTATCTGTAATTCATACTCCAGACCTCTTAGCTATCTAATTTGAGCTACAGTGGCTACAAAACTTCAACCAGTGATTTCTTCTGGACTTAAAAGAGAGCTTCCACGCAGCCATTCAACTTTAAACTCCAAGTGTCAGTCTTGCCATCCCACAATAAAGCTGCTAATTACTCTTCACATCTAAATCGATCTACTTTTAAACCCCAACTATTAGATTTAGAAGTTAGACACAGGACAGAAGTATAAATAAGCTGTTAAAGTGGTGTCTGCCCGTAATGCTGAACCTGCCTTTGTGTTTTAATGGGATTTTCAAAGCAATTATAAAGCATTCTAAGCAGACCAAGATCTCAATTGTATCATTTTTCATGGTACGATGAATAGAAAATGTCCAGCTTCTTAACCATAACAAGAATTAGAACAATATTCAACGAAACAATGCTTAAGGCACTCAATATGGCATTTACCATTAGGTCAATCCAAAAGGAAAAGTTCACTGGTAACTCTTCGTGTCCTTAAACCAATCAGCAATGCAAACACCGAGTGCACTGCAACTGGGAGTCATTTGTATCAGACAAGATAAAACGGGAGAAAATATTTACATCACCAGAATGTGCAGGGTGCTTGGAAAGACAACTGCCTGCCCTGGTCATCCGAGTTATGACCAAAGAAGTAGCAGTGGAAAATGCATTTCTTTCCTTTGTTTTAGCATATCAGTGAGCCAAACTAGAAGCGTAAGATGCTTGTGAAGTCTCGAGTCAGCAATACAAAACTCCTAAACAAAGAACAATTTAAAAGCCTAATTCTGAAACCACGACAGCTCAGTCCGCAAGTGATCTTCGCCCCAATTTGAAAACTGCTCAACAGATTTCCCCCTCAGAAGAAACAATAATAAAGGAAGATCCAAGGATGCTATTTCTGCTTAATTTGCAGCTGCCTCAAACAAGAAAAATGCTGTTTGCACTTCCACGCATCCTTTTAAATGGGGTGAAATGAAAGTCAACCAAGGTGACGACTAAAAATAATCCAGCATTTTGAACTGATGGCACAGCCTCCAGCGTCTCTCTCTCCAGCAAGCAATTTTTCATCCACGATCGCTCCCTACTTCCCTGCAAGTTCCCCTAAGTTTTTTTAACTCGTTTAGCGATCGGGTGCCACTTCGTTTCGTGTTTCTGTTGCAGCCACTGCTCCTGTGTGACAGTCTTTTGGTCCATTTTTTGGCAGTGAGTGACCGCTATCTGCGATTTTTGCCCTCGGATTGAAGGATGGATAACGCAGGACCGGGAAACTTTCAGAGAGGGACCCCAAGAAGGGTCGAGGCTGCGCAGCGGCTCCTGTTCACACCTCACAGAAGCGTGTTGGGATATTTCCCTCACTCTGCAGACAAAGATGACCAAGAGAAGCACCACAGAGACCTACGAGCTAGGGAAGGGCACCAGGAGGGTGCATGGACACCAGTGAAGGGTTTTATTTTCCAGCCCTGCCACCAAAGGACATGGCCCTGATGCCGTGCCAGGCCAGCAGCAGGTCGCCCACCACACACCGCCCTCAGGGCTCTGAACTCACTCCACAGAGCTCACACAGGGACATCCCAACCTGTGCATCCCAGGAGCCCACACCCAGCCCCAAAACCCTCCAGAAGGCTGGGACACAGCACGGCTCCCTTCCTCCCCTTACTCCTCACCCTGCCCACTTAAGCCAAACGCCACTCCCCACCCCACAAAAGGGGCACCCCACAGAAAACCCCCCTGGGGACGCACACAGGGCGGCGGGGCAGCCCTCAGGGGCGAGGGATGGCGCTGACACCCGGCCCCTCACCTTCCTCCATCGCCCGCCTGCCGCCGCCCGCCGGGGCGCCGCGCTGCTCCCTCAGGGGCGCCGCCGCCGCCGCCTCCTCCCCGCCCGCCTCTCGTCGGCCCCGCGGCCGGCAGCGCTCTCGCATACCCCGGCGAGGGGAAGCGCCCCGGCCCCGGGAAGCTCCCCGCTCCCGGCTTTCCTCCCTCCGCCTCCGCTGTGGGGAAAAGGGAGGCGGAACCGTGGCGGCGAAGGGAAAGGAGGCGGCCGGCGCGCAGCCGCGGCGGACCGCGACATGGCGGCGCCCGGCCCCGGCTGCTGAGGAAAGGGGCGCCCCCCGCGGCTGAGGCGGCGGCGGGCAGGGGGCTGGGGTGCGAGCAGAGCCCTGGTGTTGGAGCACAACCTCTTCCTTTGATGCTTTTAGGGTGGTGCAGTCCTAAAATCGCGTCCTGGGGGCGTTTGGGGTGGGTGGTGCAGCGCCTCAACCACCTCCTGGGGGCACACCTCAGGGAGACCCCCCCCAAAGGGTTTACCCCCAGGTGGTCATTGTGGGTTCCTGTTATAGGGAGTATGTGGTGCCCTCTGTGCAAAAAGGGTGCTGAGAAGCTCCAGGGTTTATAGGGTGTTAGGCTAGAGTTGTTGCTTTTAGTCTGAGATCTTAGTCTTCGCAGAAAGAGTCTGGCAGAAGGTGGAGGGCTGGGGTACAACCTGACGCTTAGCTGGGTCATCTTACATTTTCCTCTGTCTGGCCAAGAATTGGGTCAGACCATCAATGTTAAAGGTTGGGGATCTCTCTCTAATGATCATGGTATGCTTGTGGAGATGCACAGAGCTCCACCACCCCCATGCAGTTATCATTCCCTGCGTGGTGGAGTCACCGTCCCTGGGGGTGTTCAAGGAAAGGTTGCACGTAGTGCTTAGGGACATGGCTTAGTGGGTGCCATTGGTGCTAGGGAATGGTTGGACCAGATGAACTTGAAGGTCTTTTCCAACCTGTATGATTCTATGTGAGCTCTGGACTAAATACTGCCACCCTGTGAGGGAGTCGAGCTCTGAACTATCAGATTAGGGTCATCACCTCTGGGAGCAGGACAACACCAACTCAATATTGGAAGATTGCTGAAGACGCCCTGCCACTTGCTACCTAACAGTTCAGAAACAAACAGAATGACATAACCGAGAGGTGCCTGCACATCATCGCCTGTGTGCGTGCAGAGTTTGCCCAGGCACAGTCAGCCAAGGGCTCACTTCGGGGCCGGGAGGCTGTGACCCAGGAGCTCTCATCAGCCGGCTCTGTCCTCTCCAGAGTGCATCCCCAAGCAGAGCAGCTGGGCTTGTTTCAACCTCTTAGAGGCAAACTTGGGCAAGCTGTCAGAGAGGTTTGTGGCAATCGCCCCTTGGGGGCCGCATGTCTTCCTGCAGTCAGCCCGCTGTCTGATCAGCCGCTGGAAAACTGATTTGGTTCCTCGTCTAGCAGCTGAAAGGAAAAAAAAATAAACCAATTTGCGTATCCTATTGGAGCGTAAAATGAGATTTATAAGTTTCCTGGGTTTTTTAATAAAATTTAAAATACTTCTGCAATTGTTGATTTATTGGATAGTTAAAAGAGTTGCTTATGTTTTTAATGATCCATAAATTATCCATTGCATTTTTAATGTAGTTGGGTTTGATCTGTTTTATTTTTTTTTTCCATAACTTGATTCTATTATAAGTCACTGGAATGAACACAAATAATCTTTGCAATCAAAACAGCAATAATAGTTTTAAATATTTGTAATCAGACCATTAATACACGGACAGGAGTAAAACAAATGGCTGTACAGTTATGCTGTAAATTTTGGTCTTCTTAAGCCTTCTTTGTATTCACTGTTTCATGCTGTGCCTTCTTACATTTCTTGTGCAACGGGAGTTTTCTACAAATACGGGTAATCCTGCACTTTAAACTCATAAATGCATGTAAAGTTATTTACATACAGACAGTTATTAACTGTACAGATAAAATGGAAATGAAAAAAAAAATCCAACCTGCTCTCTTGTATTTAATTTTTTTCCCAAGGTATTCTCTGGATAAATTACAAAATTGAAGGTGAGAGAAACAAAAATTTTTCATGCAAGTTTCTTTCTCTCGGAATGAATAGGCTGAAATAATGTTTAGAGTAATGTTGAAAATGTTACTAATGCTGCTCTTCAATCTTCCCAAACACTTCCTATAACTAATTTTCTATGCAAGTTATTTCATTTGGCAGCTCACTTTGTGTCCTAAACATCGTGCTGCAATGCATTAAAATGAATAAATATAGGGATGTTGGGTTCTTTTTCCAGGCTTTCTCAGTACAAACATGAATCATGTATCTGCATTATGGCATTAGTTCTCTATTTACATATTATTTCTAAGCCCTACAGACATAACTTTTCTTTTTGTTTACAAGTCCACGTTATTGATGCTTTCTAGTTTAACAATATTTTTCTCTCTGTTTTAGAGATGTCATGAGGCAAACAATACACAGATGTACCTTAGTATAAAGCATTAATATTGGGTGTATTTGTTATTATTCAGAAATGGAGAACGTGTACTTGTTTATACTGTAAACATACCAAGATATATTTTTTGTATGTTAAATAAATAAAAATCCCCCATGCCTAAAAAATGTTGTAAAATTTGATTTCAGTAATCTGGTAACTACTACAGATATTTCACCCTTTCTCCTCATTTTGGACTTCTGTGTGGTTAATTTTCTGGCTTCTAATTTATAAATCTGCATTATGAGCATCCCCAGTTTTTGCTCAATTTGGTTATTTCTTACTCTTTCCTCCCCAGAGCTGTATTTGTTCTATTAGGATGTCAAAAGCATGACCTACGTGCATGTTTGTGGGTCCAAGGTTTTTTCACTGTGTTCTCCCATCTGATAGGAGAGGAACGACAACACGGAGTCCCTTACTTAAAACCAGAACTATCAAGTCAGAAAATTAAACTGCACAAAAAGAAACAAACAATTTTAAGCTCTTTCAGTTGCAGGGTGTGCTGTTGCCATGTTTCTGTGTTCTCAGTGCCCAATATTTTACCTAGGATTTGGGCAAGAAATTCTCAGGGTGGGCAATTCCTAATGAAACCATTAGGTGCGTCTTCCACGATGTGTTGTTCATGAGCAGTTACAAAAAGTCTTTCTGTTAACTAGAGGAAAAGTATTTGGGGAATCTGTCTCCTTTTTAAAGTAGTATACGTTCGCATAAAGCATTCCCAGCACCCTCTAGAAAAGGTTTATATTGAATCATGGAGAACCTTTGGGATTTTTCCACCTGTTTCATTCTCTTCCTACTGTATCTCAGCACGGCTTCTGGTACTTTTGATCATGTCAGCTCTTGCCCAGGATGTAAGTGAGTCAGCTTCTATTGTCAGCTGCCTCATTGTTAAACACAGCTCATGTCCATTAAGTCAACGGAGACGATTTAGCTTCACACCAGTGAAACCAAGTTGGGCACACGGAAACATGCTTGTAGCTCTGTTCTCAGTTTGCTTGACTCCTGTAGTAGTAAATCTGTGTTTTATTTTCCAGTGGAGCCTTTGTAATTTTCCTTTTCCCTTTTCCCAGCTCTCCACCAAAGCAGAAGGCACTACTGATGTGATTACCAAGAGCACCTCCCTTTTCTCTTTTGTTTTCTATCCTGCCTCTTGACTTGCCATGCCTTGATGATGGATTTTCCAATACAATCCTTGGGACAGCATGAGATCCTGCATGCTCATTTTGTTTATTTCTTCCTGTCACTCCTGATGCTTCCCTGTAATCTAGGACTACCTCATAAGTCAACCTGTGTTTAGACTTGCGTGGTGCTCTACAGCCTCTCGCCCTGTCCACGTCCTGTTCTACGTCTCTCGAACAATCTCTTAGTCACCTCCATCCCCTTTTTGTACCACCTTAAATAATCCCTCACTCCGCTTTGTGTTTCCACCCTCCAAAAATGCACTGATCGTTATCGCAGTTGCCTTTATCTGACCTGTAATTTTCTGTATTAATTTCTCACTTCTCATCCTTCTCCATAAGACCGAGCCACGTCAGCTGGCTAATTGCTGTCTTGCTCTTCTTCTGAGCTCACCATAAGCGTGCCAGAATTGTTCTGCCCAGAGCTGCCAAACTGACAAGGACAGCCTGGCTGCTGCTGACCGGGTCGCCATCGCCACTTGGAAGATACTCTAGAAGGTTCGTGCATATACAACCCCAGATTGATCTGCCCTTTTGGGCTGATAATTTCAAGCCCAAGTGCCTGCAGAGTGCTAATAAAGTCATGATAAAAGGAGAAAAAAAAAAAAAAGTATGCATATTTATTTATTGTATTTATTTCTTTCAGCCCCCTTTTAGTGGTATGACTTGCTTTCTGTACCATTTCCCTCTCTCTACTCTTGCAGGAGTTCTTGTTCCTGCTTTTGACTGTGTTCCCCAGGGCAGGAGCCTGACACTTGGATTTGTCCAACACGCAGCGTGTGATGTGCCTGGCCAGAAATAGCTCCGAGGCAGCACAGTGGGCTGATACCAGCCTTGTCCTTCACTGTTTCTGTGCTCCGAAGAGGCCCGGTGCCTCGCCGCTGCCTCTGTTCCTTTCCATTACTCCTTTTTCTCTCTGGGCTGCCTGTTTGACTTTTCTCCAAGGATAAAGGCCTTTGAGGCTGATGACTCACGGCTCAGCACTTCCTTTGACTCACGCTTTGCCACCTAGGTCAGCTCTTACTAAACTGCATTTTTTTATTGCTGATGACGACATTTCTCGCAGCTCACGTCTCTGATTTCACTATCACTTCTTTCAGCTCAGAGCTGTATTTTTTCGTGCATTTTTTTGTTTGTTTGGCAGGTCCTGTCTTCCTCCCTATGGCTTCGACAGCCTTTCTGTTTCAACCATCCCCTGCAGAGCCTGGTGCCCTTCTCCTCCCCAGGGCCTGGCTGTCGGGGCTGCATTTCCAAGGCGTGAGGTGCAGCCTGGCCCTTTGCCTTCCCGTGCAGCAGCAGCGCCATTCACCAGCTGCCTGGCCCACAGCAGCGCAGTGACACTTACACGATGACAGTGCAGCTGGTGGCATCACACAGGTGCTGGTGCTCAGGGCCTAGCAAACACTTCAGCGGTGCAAAACAAACGCTAGAATCCAGGTCACCTCCCTGTAACCCTGTTGTCTCTGCAGGGCAGGGCTGACGTGGCTGCCAGTCACCGACACCTCCTGACGGCACTGCCGTCAGCAGAAAGGCCTGAGCAGATCCAGGAGGCCGCTCCGGGAATATCATGCTGCCTGTTGTCACACTGGGGTTTGTCAGAGAAGCCGTGCTGTACAATTTTTAACGTATTTGTGCATTAGTGTCCTGTTACAGATGCCGGCCTGGCACCTTTCCCCATGCGAACCCGGCACTCCCACCCCACGCCCCCTGTTCTTGGCCCATTTTGGCTGCTGGCAGAAGGAGGGGCACCAGCACAGCTTTTGATTGATTTCCAGCTTTAAACGGGAATGAGCTTAGCCTGGCGTTTGAGAATTATAAATCAGGAACACAACCAATAGCACTGGCACTAAGCAGACACTGGATCCCTCCTGGAGAGCTGCAGCTCACGTTACTGAAGCATCCTGGGCGCGAGCAGCCCCGGGCAGCTGGTGCTGCTCTTCAGCGGGGTGAGCAGGAACAGACTCCAACAAGGGCAAAGAGCAATCCCAGCAGGGTCGAGAGCCCGAGATGGGCTGCACACACTGCTGAGCTGCTCGCTGCCTGCTCCAGTTTCCTCGACAGCAGGAGAAGTGGCTCGGACTACGTGCTGCTCTTCATGGAGGGTGCGACTTGTTCCAGGTGAAAGCAGATTGTTATGGAGAAGCACGTTCCTCTAGGCAGGGCACTTTGTTCTGCTGGAAAGGAGCTCTGAGGAGAAGGACCTGGGGGTCCTGGTGGACGACAGGTTGACCATGAGGTGGCCAAGAAGGCCAATGGGATCCTGGCGTGCATTAAAAGAAGCGTGGCCAGCAGGTCAAGGGAGGTGATCCTCCCCTCTACTCTGCCCTGGTCAGGCCTCACCTGGAGTACTGTGTCCAGTTCTGGGCTCCCTGCTACAAAAAAGACAGGGATCTCCTGGAAAGAGTCTAGCAGAGGGCCACAAAGATGATACGGGGCCTGGAGCATCATCCCTGTGAGGAAAGGCTGAGAGACCTGGGTCTGTTCAGCCTGGGGAAGAGAAGACTGAGAGGGGATCTCATCAATATGTATAAATACCTGAGGTGTGGGAGACAGAGGGATTTGGCCAACTTCTTTGCAGTGGTTTGTGGGGACAGGACAAGGGGCAATGGCCACAAAATGGAGCCCAGGAAGTTCTGCACCATTGCTGTGCCTGGCCATCTTTCCCAGTCCTGATGCTCCCCAAAGCTGGAGTTGTGTGAATTCCCTCACTGGGAGTTATTGCTTTTACTGGCACCTCCATCACCCCGTGATGCTGCTTTTATGAGACATGGCGTGTTATGAAAAATGCACGGGACAAATCCATCTAACAAGCAGGCAGGACATGCATCACTTCATAGTTATGCATAACTCTACAGTTACATAAATGCTTTTCTTGGGGAATCACCAGTGACGGAAGCAAGCTTTGCCTGTCGTGTTTGGGCTAGTTAAGGCACTGACTCATAGCACCTAGTTTCCTGCTCGTTCCCCAGTAAATGCCTACAATTTCAATAGTAATTAATGAAGATGAGAGATTGATGCAGCGATAAATCTGGGCCTTCTGAAGAAGAGGTCTGACTGGCAGAAATGATTCACCCACGTGTCAAAGCTCTTGGTGTTACTAGAATATTACTGCCTTGTTTGCAAACTCACTATTTCTCTGCCAGACAGGTGCATTTCTGTCAGCTCTGGTAACAAATCTAAATGTATGAGCCATGATTTAGCTATTTTGTTCCCCCTCCATCCAAAGTCTCCACATCTCTCTGTTTATACCATTCTCCTTTGAGTTATTTTTGCAGCATTTCTCCTCAAATAGTGCCACCCATCTTTCCTGCTTCTGCCCCAGCTTACGATAAGCATAAAGTTTATCAAAAATAATCATTTATCTGAGCACAGATAGC
Organism: Aythya fuligula; assembly: GCF_009819795.1. Lineage (NCBI taxonomy): Eukaryota > Metazoa > Chordata > Aves > Anseriformes > Anatidae > Aythya > Aythya fuligula. The sequence goes on along the minus strand of NC_045560.1, from coordinate 135,566,345 downwards.
AGCAAAGCTCTGTCACCGTGATGTACTCTGCTTCCAGCTTAAGTACCTGCGACACTTCTGGTACCTACAACAGCTTTCCTAGCTCATTCAGTCAGCTCTAAATTAAAAACCTTATTGTGTTGAACGAATGAATGAGCAGAAGGGAGCAATGCCACAAAAGGGAGGCGAGATCTCGGTTTATTCCATTCGCATGGAAGCTGTGGAGGAAATGCACACTGATTGTTCAAAGCACAGCGTGAGCCCCAGAGGAAAGACACTGCATTACTGCAAGATATTTATTATCAGTGGTGTTATTACTGGTGCTACGATGGCCGTTCCTGTACTACCTTGTTACAATCCTTACAGAAGAACCAAAATACAGCTGCAGGTGCAGGGAGGGAACCCGAAACTATGGGTTTGCTTCAAGCAAAAAGTGGCAAAGCTGGACATTTGATCTTAATACAGTGATCTCAAACCAAAAATGCATTCTTTGCTTCCTTGTAAGTCTTTTCCAGGTGTCTTTGGATGGATTATGCAAGTGCAGGTAAAACAGACATCCTGGATGGTAGGTGGATGAGAGATCTATCATTAATGAGTAATTTCTGAAGAGACTAATTTATGGAGAGTTCAGATGAGCAAACATCTTACATGTCGGTGCATATTCCCAGTGAAAGTGCCAAACATTTATAGGGCTTCTGTGCTGGGAGACTCTTGGGAAAGCAAGCGCTGTGGTTGAGCTGAGCTGGCTGCACTGCTGCTTCCCGCATGCATCAGTGTTGGAGGCATTTGTTAAATACCTTTCCCAGGTTTACGTAACTCTGACCTTACAGGCGAAGGGTTTGGTCCTGCCCTGGGAACTGCAAGGAGAATGATGTTTGTTGACAGAGGCAGATAACACCTTCCTTTTCAGTGAGTCGGCATGTCAGCAGCAATGGCCGGGGCAGGAATTGGCAGGAAGTTTAGGCTTAGTCCTTGAACTTGTCATTTTTTGGCAGAGGTAGGAAGAAACGCAACAAAAAGAGGCAGAGAAGGAACCTGGATTCCCTCCCAGAGAGAAAGTTTGCTTGAATTGCTTGGTCATGGGCTAGCTTGCTTCATTCACAGAAAGCATTAGGCCAGCCTCGTGGGAGACTACAGCGTGCATCCCATTGACATCAGGGACCCTGAGAATCATGTAATCCTTCCCTGGAACACTTCAGAGGGGTGTAACTCATCTCTGTAAGGGCCCACTATGGCTTAACTGAGTTCAAATTGTCCCACGAACATCACTGAAACTCCTCTGGTGAGTTTTGTAAAGGGGGTTTGACTGTAAATTAAAACCAAGCATATATGATAAGCATTCAAAATGTCAGCTAATTTTATACCGAAACAATTTCTTAGCACAGAGTTTAAATTTTCATTAGTTCAAAGAATGGCCTTTTTTTTTGTTGTTGTTCATGTTTTCCAGATGTGCCTGGTTGCAAATCAACAGCCAGTCTCCTGCAATAAATTTTTGCTTTAGACGCTTTATAGCCAGGGTAAAGAGCACGTATGTAAATGGGGAGAAAACTGATAGACTGCTAGAAAACCAGTGTTCCTGCCTTTCCTTAGAAAGGGTAGTGTAAGTATCCACTTGTGAGTATTACATTTGCTTGTAGGGTTTTCTTTCCTCCTCCTCCTCATCATCACTGGTTTTGCAGTTGGTATTTGGAGCTAAATGCAAGCCAATGCGTCTGCCATTTAACTCTCCTGAACTACACGGAGGGGCAAGAGGTTTATGAAACGGGTGCTAGGAAAAACTGGCTGCTGTTTGTGACCTCAACAGGGAGCAGCTGAGGAGTTCAGTATCTGATGAGAACAGAGGCTAAATTAAGGCAGAGTCTGGCATGCGCAATTGCAGAGCAATGCAGTTTCATCAAGGGAGGATTGGAGGTGAGCGAGTGCCACCTACGCCACTCCCAGGAGGTTCCTGCTTCTTGGAAATGTTATGGCAACATGTCGTAACATGGATATTACTTGTCCTTTTCAGCTTGCTTTGTCATTTTGATCAGTAGCTTCTGCTCCGTAACAAAACACGCCGATACGTGGTAATGCAATCGTATGGATACGAGTATGTGCTTTCAGCGACTTGAAAAAAGAGGGTAGCACACTGGTGTGCACCCTTTCCCTTTCCAGACTTGATTGCAGTGAGCAGTTCTTGCATGAAATGCTGGATTTCTGCCATTAAAATTAACGGCTCTCAATAAACCCAGAATTGTTCGGTGCCCCGGTGGTTGAGCACTGTTTTTTTCCATTGATCCGAGATGCACAGAAATGGTCGTGACTCATCACTTGCCAGCCAAGCTCAAAGGTAAACAACCAAAGAGAGCAACTTCAGGTGGAAAAGTCGTCCTACAGCACTGACCAACAGACATTTCTTGCTTTGTGAGATCCTCTCCAATGAGGATATTTTCACTCAGCGGGCCCTCGTGAACAGACATGTGTTGGAAGGCTTATTTATAGCTCACGTGTACATAAGATGCTGCTCTCTTGTTTGCCAGCCCTCTGCTGCTCTCATTTGACCTCATCCCTAGAAGGCTGAAACTTTATTACCGTAATGAATCTTTGTTTCTCGTTCCCAGCACCTGGGGGATTTAAACATGCTCGTGCCAAGCTGCTGTCTCCTTGCCCAGCAGTTTATAATCTAGGCTACATGAAAGTTGATTTCACATGGGAATTAGAGAGGAGAGCAGAGATTTATCATGAGACTTTTTCGACCCTTGTTACATCAGCCTTTATGGACACAGTATATCAGCAAAGATAAAGACTTGCCCCATGAAACAGGTCATTAGTGCTGATAAACAACACTTCAGTAAGCAGGGAGGCGAGGGTCAGGCTGAAATACTGCAGCCATTTGGGATGAGGAGTTAATGCATTTCTGCGCAAACAGGTTAAGGATGGAGAAGGACAGGACAACCTAGCAAACGTGATGCCCATCCTGGTGCCAACTTTTATGGGAGACCTTTGATGTCAGAGCCTTTGTTAGCATCTCATTTTGCTAAGTGCACTGGTACAGAATTCAACCAGGCTTCTGCCCTTCTGGTTTACGCCCAGTAGCACCCGCCTTCAGTTTTGTCATGATTTATTGCTGCAGTGGCTCACGTCGTATTTGATCTGATGCCACATGGCAGTGGTACCAAAACATGTTTTCCATGGAAGCTTTTCTCTCTGAAGGACACGGACCCCTTCGCTTTGACGCTGTTTTGTAAACATGGCTCACGTAAAGCCAGGCACAGATGAGTGCTTCCACCCCATTTTTAGAGCTTGGTTGAAACGCCTCCTGTTGTGGTCTTCCAGTGGGATCAGATTTCTTCCTCGGTTTTCTGGTTCCTCTTTTTCCTCTAGGGCTGAACAGTTGGGATCTGCATAATCCCAGCAAAACCAAGGGATGAGAGCTCCTGGGAAAAGGGCTGCGCTTCCCTTCCCTATCTTTTCCCATCCGGATGCCAGGCGTGCAGCTCGAGCGCATCGCTCCATCTCCATCTCCGGCTAATGGCAAGAGAGAGGCAGCTGCTGGCAGCTCTTCATCCCATGGACCTGAGCCAGGTGTGATGAATCACGGGCTGGAAGCCTGGCCAGGGAGTCAGAACAAGAACCAGAGCTGAGAGCTGGAGGGGCACGAGGTGAGCCCTGCCCCAGCAGCATGGCTGCTGGGCTAAGGGAGAGAAGAGAGGCTTCACACCAAGGGGCACAGACTGAAGACAACAGCTAGAGGAGATTTTTAGGGTGTGGATCACCTGGGATGTCACTAATAGAGAAGTCCAGAAAACTTAACATCTTCTCAGTAGTTTATTCTTAAAGTTATTAATTTTATTTTATTGCAATATGTTTTATTTTAATGCAAAATGCAAATAATGTTTAATATATTTTTCTCTCCTTTAAGCTAGCGTTTGTCTCCTTTGAAACCCCTCTTATTATTTTTTTTTTCCAGAAAACCTTTTTTTTTTTTTCCTCTAGTTTCAACTAAGAATAAAATAAAAATGAATCACAACTTTTACAACACCCAGAAAAAGCTCCCAAGAAAACTCACAGCTGAGTCCACGACTCCCTTCGCATCCTAAAAGTTTTCAGCAGCCAGTCCGATACTTCCACCTCCCTCTGCAGCACCCTTCATGCATTATTAACTCTCGTCCTTTTCAAAACGCTGTGCACATTTACTGCATGTAAATACAGGGTTAGATTCCTATTTATTCCACTTGGTACCGCAGAGTAAGAGAGCTTTTAAAGTACGTGTATATTAAACAGAGTTTTTCAGAAAACTGCTTAGTTTGTTTAAAAATCTAGACCAAACGCAGAACTTCTTACAACGTAGATCATATATCACAGTCATTATTTGCTATTTGACCTCATAGTTTATTTACTCATGTAACACAATATAAGCCATGCACAGATTAATCTTTTCAGTGGTTCTGCTTCTTGTGGCTTCGAAAGCTTTATATTTGTTTTGGGTTTCAATTTTAACTCACATTCCAGAAATTGTGTGCCTAAGGAAGAATCTCAGTTGTCTTTGGTTTTGGTTTTTGTATGTTTATCTGTTTTTGTTTGTGTATTTTGTTTAAAAAGCCAATCCCCAACCTTCACAAGTAGGTAGAAACCTGGAAACAAAGACTCAAAACCCTAAGGCAAATATATACCCAATACGTGGCTTTTTGGGAAAAGACTCTCATAACTTCTAAGTTAGTCTCTTGATTTGAGATTTGTTGGTGCATGGGAGGCTCCGTGTAATGCTGCAATTTATGAAAGCCATCCTGCTGTATGAGTAATCAAAGAGACACTAATCACAGTCAGGAGCTGGGAGGGAGGTGGCGGATTGCTTTCCACAAAGGCTGTGAGGTTGCTTTAGCTGTGGAGAAGGGAAAGGAGGATGCAGAAGTCAAGGAATGGGACTGATGGAGGGAGTGCGGGTTGGAACAAAGAAAGGTATTGGTACCACAGCGAGCGACGCGTTGCACGCCCAATGAATCCTGAAATCCTCTGATAACATCTGAAACAGCAGTAGCTGCTCTGTTATTGGAAAAAAGCAAAAGACAACAATGACTTTCAAGCCGTAAATTAAAAGCCCACTGCAGATGTAGATTTCTCGAGCAAAGTTATTAAGAACATTAGTATGCATATTATAAGTAATTAAAACAAAGCAAACAGGAAGAATGCCAGGCAACAACGCTCAGATCGAAGGAGAATTCACCACTCGGTTACACAAGTGTAAATGAATATCTTGTAAATAAATCTGCCGTGATTTACATGGGTGAAGTTACAGGCACACTCTGTATAAGTAACCTGACCATAAGTGTTGGAAACCAAAACAACAGCATGCCATTTACAACAACAAGACAAAAACTAAATGGAAAACAAAACAAACTTGTCTGCGTTCTCAGCAGTGCCCTGGGAATGAGGTTATCCTCTCGGAAAGCACAGATAATTTGCACAAGTTTTACAGGATTAGGACCAAGCTGATATTTTTGGAGTAATATCATAACCCATCAGTTGCTTTAAAATATTTGCCCGAGCAGCCTTCTCTGATATGGCTCACTGTTACTCTTTTTTAAAATGTTATTTATATTTATGGTTGCTCATACTATTTTATTGATGAATTTCTTCCCCTTTGAGTAGAACCAGTGGCCCCCGTCTTCCCTACATAGCTCCATTATTTGCAAGCGTTCAGTGAATGATTCAGAGATCAACTTCTCATTTCACGGGATGTGTAAGAATTCTTTATTCCTTGTCACTCGCATTTTGTGGTTAAGCTGTAAAATGCATCATTATATTTGCTCCAGACTGGGAAATGCTCTTTTGATTAAAACAAGTAAAGGCTTTAGAAGTATTTTCATTAATATCTGAAAGTTGCATGGCTAGTCAAATAAAAGATAACTCAGAGATCACAGTAGGTAAAAATATCCATCTTGTTTGCCCAAATACCAGCCGATCTGTTAATACTCTTCAGATTGGTTTTGCTCGTGTGAAATCAATATTTCAAGGTGCTCTGGTACCTGTCAGAGCAAAGCAGTTACCGACCAAGATGCAGTCTGTGTGGCTTCTACATTGCAATGATCTGCACTGAACTAGGGACCAAGGACAGGTAAATCGCCAAGCCCCTTACATCACCTGCTGCAGAGACATTTCCAAAATGTGCCTGGTCAGGTCTTGCTGTGTGAATAAATCTGACGTGCCTCTCCTACTGGATCAGAGATCCTGCAATGTCTCGGCGATCGTATGTATCACAGAAGCCCAAAACATGGTTAGGTTGCAAAGGCAAACACTCACAAGTTAAGAAATGCCAGAATTAAGGATGCTTGCTCAACCATAAGTTGTCTCCCGGTGCCAAATTATTCATGATACAATCTTCAGCCGCTTGATCGCCCACTGCTTTCCCCCTCTCCTGTGCAGGGGATGAGCAGTTTGTTTACTCTCTGCTGTGTGTGCCCGGCCTGTATTTACTGTACACTGCTCAGCCATGCTTTGAAAACAGGACAATTTACTCTCTCTTGGTTTTTTTATATGATCGTATCTCTGGAGCAGCTCAGAAAAATAAAAGACGTGTGGGGTGTCCCTGGCACACTCAGCTCAGGCATTTCCCACCCTTTGGTGCTTGCCCTGGTGATTGCAGTAATGTGCCCGAGCTGCAGAGGAGAGGGGACCAGAGAAAACAAACTGATGGCGATTCCCTCGTGTGGTGTGAATAGGAATCCCACCCGACTCACCATGATGAGGACCCTGCTGTACGGACATCTCCACCTGCAGCTCCTCGCCCCGGTGTGGTTCATCTGCCCCGTGCCCCTCTCCCTCAGCTTGTTGTCTGCATCCTATAGACCAGGCCCTACATTCCCCACGGTTCTGCATTCAAATCAGGCAACCCCTTCCTCCTGGCTGCACGGGCAGGTGGCATTAAGACCTGAAAATCGCCATTTCCCCTTAGTTTTGGCATCTGGGCTGAGAGCACTTCCCAGCTGTAATTACAGGGAAGGTGATGGCCAGCCCTGGACTGGAGCACACCGGGGAAGCAAGGTGCAACACACCAGCATCTCTGCTGGGTCAGCGCCAACTGCTTTGGTTTTTCTCCCAGAGAACATAATTTGCCAGATTTCTCTCATTTTCCTGCGAAATAGCAAAAGATCGCCGAAGAGAAAGAATGCTGTCATGACAGTCTTCTAATTACGAAGAAATTAGGCTTCCTGAGAGAAACGGTGTCTGCTTTAACGACGGCAAAATGATGGATTTCCCTTTAGCTTCACAGCTGGGTACTGAGCTGATCTGGCTGAAGTTTTCCACAGTCATTCGACAGGAGGCAGAGATTTGGCATGAAAAATACCGGCTCAAGTCTGACAAAACCATAAGAGAGAAAAAACAAGGCTTGTCATGGGATGTGCTGGAGATGCAAGTAAGAGATGCTGTTACAGCAGCTCCGCTTCTAATGAGCTGTGGGAATTGATGGTGCTCCTTGGAAAATCATCTTCACATCTAAATTTTGATGAGACTCCTTGGCTAGGCACGTTGTGCAGGGCAAATAAAGCAAATAGGCTTGAAAAGTCATCGATGGTCCTGCAGGAGTGTGTCAGCCCAAAATCCCGTTCACTGAGCAGGAGGACAGGACTGATCTCTCGCAGCCACAGGGAACGTAGCTCTGGTTCCCTGTGTTGGAACTCGCTCAGAAAGGTCCTTGGTGGTGTCCTTCATGTGATTCGAACCCCTGCTCCATGCTTGTCCTTTTGGGGAGCAGTCCCCACAAGGTATAGGTTTGCTCCATGGACGCTGGGGCAAGGAGCTGGTGAGGCAGCCCCAGTGTCCCTGCTGGAGTGACTGATTTGCATTTTAAGTTTCCTGGCCAGGCAAACCCAGGCTTCTCTTCAGTGGTTAGCAGAGGGTTATAAACTATTAGGAAGTGACCTCAGCTGACAAGTATATCATGTTCTTTCATTCTATTCACTTACAGCATTTACAGCATCTCCCCATTATCGTTTCGACTTTTACAACTCTTAATGACCCTTTTATCAGAGCAGCAATAACCAATAAATCCACTGTGGCATTTATTGCCCTCTCTCTAATACATAAAAGCCCCGATTTATAACATCTCATGAATGCTAAAGATTATTTTTCAAACTGCTGGTACTCTAGAACTTCTTCAAGTCCGACTACAAAAATAACAGCGGTCTCTGATAAAGGCCCTGTTTCTGCCGTTTGCTCAGCATCAGCCCTAAATGAAATGCAGCAACCAGCCTGCAATAAACTCTGTGCTCTGGATGCTGCATGGCAGAGGGAAACCAGAAGGCCAAAACAACGGGGCCCAAGGAGCATTTTTGCACGGCCAGTATAGCACATTGGCCCCTGTATCTGGAAACCACATCCCCTCATCTATACTCGTTATTTTTGATCATATTACAACAGTTCTCTCCTTGTTTCAGCTGCCTTGGTGGTGCAGGCTGGGCCACCGCCGCTGCCTGAGCTTTGCAGCGTGGTGGGCTGGTCTGTAGCCTCCTATCTGGCCGACAACTCCAATACCAAAATTATTCTTTAAGAATCATTATTTCAAGCAGCGCTCTTAATGAAGGCAACACAAGGATACTACGTGTTCCTGGCAGCCGCTTCATTTTCTGCTAGCTCTATTTCTAGACACCAGACTTGGGTTTGGTTCAAAGCCCGGTGCCAGGAAGACTTGACGTCAGCGGATTTTGGACAGGCCCGGGGATATTTCTGTGTGGCAAAGGCAACGCTGGGTAAAGACACCGAGGCTGGTTCAAGGTGAGCTTCTGCCAGGATGAGGAGTTGGTATTGCTGTGCTGGTATTAGACTGGTCAAAAAAATGGCTATTTTCACCTGGGCAGAGCTCAGTCGAGGCAGTGATTCCCTCCTGATGTGAGTGAGCCCAGGTCTCCCTGTGATATACCTATGATACCCCTTCCCCTACCTACTCCCTTATTTTTCTCCTGGCTGCTGCCGACCCTCTTCTCCTCTGCAGAACCATAAACCCAACAGCTCCCTAAAGAACTTTTCATTAATATAATTTATTAGTCAAATCCTTCCCCCGACCTATTTCCTGTTCAACTAGCACGTCTCCCCGTCCACTCCGCGTAATTGGTACGGCACCTCAACTCCACCGCCGGGGCTGAAATGGCCTGACATATATCACCGAGCCACAGGATATTAAGGGAAAGGTGAGAGGGTTACTGGCACGCTGCCACCGGGATCGGATTGGATTTCTTGCCCAAGCACCGAAACACAGGGCTGTGTGAAGAGGGTTGCCTCAGCTTTGGGTTAGTCCTTGCTCAAAGCTGCTTGCTGGAAGGCAACAGGGGCTTTTGCTAGGGGTTGGAGGCTCGGTCCCGCAGCCTGGGCCGTGTTAGGAAGGTCTTCAAGGCCCTCAAGGGGTGAGACTGAGGAGGAGAGCTGCTCTGTGGGGAGCTGCACATCCCACCAGGCTCCTGTGCCAGCCCACCCGTGGCCTGCACCTCTCCCATCGCTGAGGCCTCGTGCTCTGCTCCACGCCTCTCGGCCCGCTGCTTCTCTCGCCTCTAATCCAAGGCAACACAGAGTGCTGGGTTTTAGGCTTCCACTGGTGGTTCATTTTGTTGCGCACTGTTTCCACTTCCGAATTACAAAACATCAAAGAGGGCGAAACACAGCCGCTGTCTTTGCCAAGAGACATCCATTCAGGCTTTTTGTCCCTTTTCCCAGGGAAAAAAAAAAAAAAAAAAAAAAAAGCCCTGACAACATCATCCACGTCGTTCGGGATCTCTGCAATTGGCTCCATCATTTTTGGACTCCTCCTTCTCCCCCCTCGCCGCCCTGTGTCCCCCCAGCCCATAGTGAGGGGTAGCCAGGGAAACCAGAAACCATGGCAACCCAAAGCAGGATAATTTGTCTCCGAGGGAAGAAATATAAGCATGCAAAATCCCTTTAATGTTTATACCAGGCTGAGTGGGTCCAAACCTTCTCTTCTTCGAAGAAACCAGGCCAGGCTCCTTCTCCAAGCACCTCACAGCCCTGGGTGGTGCTCACCTCCCAGCACTCACCAAAGCCCTCGGCCCTGCAGCCGCCCCATGCAGAGTGGGGCTTCCCATCCTCAAACTATCAGGTTTGAGGCTCTGTCCTCGCTCTGCAGGACTAAGGGCACAGAAATCCAAAACACAGAATACGTGCTGTTATTGCTGTTTACTATAAGCTGATGAACATGAATAGCGAAGCCAGAACTCCCCCCAGTCCTTCATGGCACTCTCTTAAGATGCTGGGCCAGAGTTAACACTGGTGCTTGCCATTTTTCTCTGGCAGCGAGCCTCGGGGCTCATGTTTTCAGTCTTCACACTGCTGATTTTGTTTTTAAATAGATGTCCTGCTCCGTGGTGCCAGGGCTGCTGGGCACAGACACTGCTGCAGAAACCGTACCAGCCCTATGCCACCTTGCATGGCCAGGCTTAGCCCAGCTGGATCTCCTCCCTCTGCCCTCTCCGGCATTGCAGTGCTGCTATTTTCACTGATCCTCCAAAACTGTGATGGGAAGAAGGCTGGGGAGGGAGGAACAAGGTTGTGGTACCAGCTTTTGGAGCATCAGACAGCATCACCCGGTGCTGCTCAGAGGCCAACTGAGCAAAGAAGTCACTGGCAAGTTTTTCTACTCTAACGGAGGGCAAGAGATGAACTGCTTGACTTCTAGCTTATTTCCAAAATAGAGTGATGACTCTAAGTTGCCTTCTTTAGGAGAATGATGACAGAAGTAATAAATTGTACGTATTTATTTTTGAGTTTGCAGATGGATGAATGTCGAGTGGTGGTTGGGAAGAAAACAAAACAAGCCCTTGCAGGCAGCTATTTTTATAGGATAGCTTAGTGTTGAAATTTCTATAAGTTGGCAACGAAGTCACCATGAGACCTTTTATCCAGATAAGGCCATGCCAAAACCTTCAGGAAACATCTTGCATGTTTAATTTTTTATTTACAAAAACAGGGGGAGGGAGGGAGAATGAAGGCTCAGGGGAACATTTGCAGACATACAGTGTCTGCTCTGTAAGATACCAAATACTTTTTATTCTGGGGATGTAAACGGGACTTTTTCCAAATCTGCCACTTGCTAAGTTCAAATCTGGGGTGGTTCCAACTCTGGCCTAGTGCTGGATTTGTTTGCAGGCTTGGGAGGGAGATGTCACAGGCAGAGTAAGCAAAGTTCAGGAACCTGAAGGACAAGTCTGGAATATCTCACCTTGAAGGTCAATGAGGCTGTTGAGAGAAGACTGGCTCTTGGGGCTCTCCAAGTACAGTCATTTGAAGGAGAAGTCAAAAATCTGCTGGTCATGTTGCCCCTGTCCCCTGCCTCTTTGCCCGCACCCAAACAAGGTCTTCTAATGTGGAGCATTGGGCCAAGAGGATGTCTACAGCCTCCATGACTATCCTCTGCGAAGTGACCTCTCTGTCGGTGTTTGCTGGTCGTGTTTAATAGCTGGGAAACGCCCGGGCATTTTTAGACTGCACACTAAGTCATGAAAGTATTGCTGTTCATGCATGTGTTCATTCCTAAAATTTGCATGATGAAGAAAACATCCTAGGTTTAAATGCCGGTTCATTAAGTATTTTAGGCTAACAGAACAAAAACAACAAACAAACAAACCCAACCCAAAACCAAACCAACCAACCAAATCCTAGAACACTTGAATCTGTTCCAGGTAGTTGCCGGTTAATAAGAGATGTTAATAAGGGATGTCAAAATGCTGTTTGTTTGAGTTGTTCTATTAAAATCTGTAACAAAGCCTGCCCGCGGAGGGGAGGAAAGGGTTACCCACTCTGCGAGAACGGAAATCTAAGAAGGGAGCTGTATAACTGGCTCTCTGATGCGAACATAAGATAGTAATGTCTCAAAACTAAACTATTTAGGCAGCTCCAGTTTCTACGTTAAATTGACTTTAGCATGTTTGTAACCAAAGGGACAGCTGCTTCCTGAAGGTCCTTTCTTAGCATTTATAAGGATTAGCTATTTTTCTGTTGAGATTATTGAGATCATCTTGATGCTTTTATTTGATTTTGATTTGTTGTCTTGTTTTCTTTGTAATGCTAATAACTTAGCCTTAGGAGTGTTTTTGCCTTGACGTTACTCCCCTTGTTTAAACTGAGCTTCTTCTAGTGAATAGGGACCACAGTGGGGTCAGCAGCAGAGGCCAGTTGGCCATCTGTAGGCTTGACCACATCCTTCAAATTTGCCCACTGTTATCTCCCTGCAGATTCATAACAAATTCCACAATTTTCACACACGTGTGCAGTTGCAAGTCACTCACCGATGTTCTCAATAGAATTTGTTGCAGGTTTGAGCACTGAGGGTTTTTTCAAAACACTTTGCAAGTAGGCATAAAGTCTTCTGAGGATTTCAGAGGCTGTTTGCAGAGGTCGCACCTGGGCCTCAGCAGCAGGTTGGTCTCCACTGATGAACTCTCAAAGGACCCCACAGATGCTCACCCAAAAGTATGTGCCTTATTTAGATTCCAGGCATGGCAGCACCACAAGGTTCAAATTAAAATCCTGAGGCTTCAGTTGCTAATTAGCTTCTGTGCTCATTGCATACCCATGGAGCCCACCCTAGGCAGATGAAAGGCAGACACAAAGCACTTAGGAGAATGTGGGAGAGGGATGGAGAAGAGCAGAGAGAACAACAGCTGAGGCAAGGCAGGAAGAAGAAGCATCATTTATAGCCAGATCCAGGACAGGGAAGGGGCAGGAGCCCTAAGGGATGAAAAAAGGTTGTCTGAAATGGTCAGCAACCCCTAACAATCAACATAACCCCGTCCAGAGGGAAAGGACACAGAGAACAGGTGAAGAAAAGAGGAGTACAAGGCAAAGAGCCTTAGGAGATGCCCATGTGCTCCACCAAGGAGCCAAAGAGGGTCCCAGTTGAGCTAGGGAGTCTTGCAGTGCAGCTCCCTTAGCCTCCCATGCAATGGGATGTGACTGGGAGAAGTTGTGTCACAGTCCTCTCTCTCTGAGCTCTTCTGAAAGAAGCTTGTATGGGACTTTGCTGGCATTAGCCAAATTTTGTGACACAGGACTCTGCTGCCTCTGTGGGACTCATGTTTTAGCACAACATGTGTCCTCCTAAGTACCTCTGCTTGTTTTCTTTTGGATGTCTGAATTTCTTCCTTTGAGGCTCTGTTTCCTTTACAATTACCTAATTCCATTATAAAATGCATCCATTCATTCCTCAGGCTTCTGATACCGCTTACCACCAGGGATAAAATATCTCTGTACAACCAGCTGGGGTCCATGTGTCCCTCCATTAGGCTGTGTGTGCAATCACATGGACAGGACACGGGTGTTTCCCATGCAGAGGGCTCAGCTGCCTGTTTCTGAGGAGGAGGAATTCATCATCCCAATGAGATCCTGGAGGTTTTGTGCCCGAGCTGGAATGCATGAGAAATGATAGTGCATTGATTAGGCCTCTGAGTCAGCTGCAGACGCACCCTTGACACACTGTCAAGTGGTCCATTTCCTCTCCCACTTGTTTGCTCCTGAATTTATCAATTCCACTCATCCCAAGCCCAGCTGATACCAGAGACAGGCAGACTACACATGGCAGCCCCTTTGCCAGCCTGTGGCACACCTTCTGCAGCCATCACTCTTGCATAAAGAACAGCAACACAGCAATGAACTTTTCTTCACTGAGTTGGAAGAAAAACACGGGGAGTACAATGAGGAGCGGGAATCCCAGAGAGGGAAAGTGAATTGTGAGAGCACGTGGGAGATGAAGTTTTTGTTAAAAAGATGTTTCCCTTTCTCGCACTTCCACTAAAATTATGTCACACTGGCACTGGGCCCATGTTTGAGTTACAGTGATGTGCTCACCACGAGTGGAACAGCAACCTCTCTCTGTAGCACCAAGGCCAGAATATGCTGTACAGCCATTCATCCTTCTCTCTGCATAGGAGATGGTCCCATCAATGCTTTGTTGTTGTTGTTTTGTTTGTTTGTTTGTTTTGTTTCAATGCCAGAGATGCTGGCACTACACAGTGCCTGGTTATAGCAAAAGGACCAGCATTATAAGGCACTTTAATTGCTTTCCTGCCGTGACAGGAGATGGCATGGGCTTGGGTGGAATTTGGCAGAAGATGGAGGTGAGGATGGGGTTGACCCAGTTTTGATGGGGATGAGGGAGCTGGAGCTGGGACAGAAATCCCGGGGCCATTCAGGCTGTGGGGTGCTGCAGCCAAGAGGGTCCTGCTCCATGGTCACTGGTTTTGCCTCATACTGACCTGCTGGAGTCACGCACACACTGCCAGCAAAATGCCTGCTGCTCATGACACCTAAACCCAAATAGCCCTAATCTGAACTAATGCCTTGCAGTCTTTACTTTCCAAGCCAAATCCAGCATCTCAGCTTTGTGCTGTCTCCAGCCCTTGCTTGGGCAGCCCCATGCACCAAGGGTTCTCTCCAATGGCCACTTCTGCCTTCAGACAGGTGCCATGAGTGAGTCCCTTCTCCAGGAGGGAGACAGCCTCTGCTGAAGTAGGCTATGGAGGTACATCATCCCTTAAAAAAGGGAGATGCAAACTGTAAGTACTCCACCTGGTTAATCTTGCTGCTTATTGTAAACTCAGCAACTCCTGGGCTCAATTTTAGGGCCAGTTCTCTTGAAAGTTTTTTTTTTTTTTTTTTTTTTTTTTTTTTTTTTTATATATAAATGATCTGGATGCAGGAGTCAAATGCACATTAAGAAAATTTGTGGATTCTACTAAATTAGGAGGAGAGGTTGACTCTGTCAAGGGCAGAGAGTCTTTGCACAGAGATCTTGATAAGAGAGCTGGGCAATCACCACGTGAAGTTTAACAAGAGCAAGCGCTGGATTCTGCACCTGGGATAGGGCACCCTGGCTGTACATACAGACTGGGGGTGAGAGGCTGGAGAGCAGCCCTGCAGAAAGGGATCTGGGGGCTTTGGTCAATGGCAAGTTGAACATGAGCCAGCAGCGTGCCCTGGTAGCCCAAAGGGCTAAAACTGGGGTGCCTCAGGTCCAGCACCGCCAGCTGGGTGAGGAAAGGGATTGTCCTGCTCTGCTCTGTGCTGTGTGGCCTCACCTTGGGCACCGTGTGCGGTTTGGGGTGCCACAGTATAAAAAGGACATAGAATTGTTAGAGAGTGTCCAAAGGAGAGCTATAAAGATGGTAAAGTGTCTGGAGGGCTAGACATATGAGGAGCAGCTGGGGTCCCTCGGTGTGCTCAGCCCCGAGCAGAGCAGGCTGAGGGGAGGCCTCATGGCGGCCTGCAGCTCCCTCACGAGGGGAGCGGAGGGGCAGGCGCTGAGCTCTGCTCTCTGGGGACAGCGACAGGACCCAAGGGAACGGCATGGAGCTGGGACAGGGGAGGGTCAGGCTGGGGGTTAGGGAAAGGGTCTGCACCCAGAGGGTGGTCGGGCACTGGGACAGGCTCCACAGGGCAGTGGTCACAGCACTGAGCCTGATGGAGTTCAAGAAGCATTTGGACAATGCTCTCAGACATAGGGTCTGATTTTTGGGTGGTCCTGTGTGGAGCTAGGAGCTGGACTCGATGATCCTTGTGGGTCCCTTCCAACTCAGGATGTTCTATGATTCTATGAGCTAACTCTTGGTGCAGTGCCCCCACCAGCTTTATGAAGTCCCAGTATCCTGCCTGAGAAAGGCACCTGATAGTGATTTCCAAAATGTTAACTCGGTGTCTATGAGGAGCCTTGCTGGTGACTGAGGTTTTCAGAAGGCATGAAGGCTGCCAGAGAAGACCTCCCTCTTGTAATTAGCAGCCCTTGGCATGTTACACCAGGCATGGTGTTCGTGTCAGTCCATTTCTTCCAATCTTCACTTTTCTTGCTCGGGGGCAAATGCCCACAATTCTCCATTCATGATTGAATTTTGACAAGTAAGTGCTCCGCAGCATTCCTCTGAGGCAGCTCCCCTTTCCTGCTGCTCCAGCTGCTGCAATGCTGATATGAAGTGCGCATGAAAGTCTGAAAAACTGTGCTGCACATCCAGAAACTGGATTCATTGCAAAGCTCAGAGGCTCACGGAGAAAGGTATCTGCTTTAACTTTTACTCCCCACCGCTGCTCTTGGAGGCAGAGGCATTCATCTGAGTTGACTCAGTGTCAGGGAGCGAAGGTGGAAGACTTCAAATTTTCCTGCTTGCTAACTCCCAGACATTGGCTTGGGCTTTCTCGCCTGGTTTGGCAGAAGCTGGCGCTGACTGGGCACAGGTAGATCTTCACCATCAGCTGCTGCTAAGGTACACGAGCTCAGCTTTATATTTTGCAGCTTCTAAAAACTAAGGAAACTTTCCTGTTTTTCAATGTGATTCCTGCAGCAGGCAGTGGAGTTTGAATACCCTTGATTTTATGTGTGTGACTACAGACCCTTGAACTTACCAGCCTGGATTTGCAAAAGGGGCATCTTTCTTTACCTGTCCAGCTGTATTAGAAAGCCTCCAGTTTTCCACTCCCTCTACAGCTGGAGGGAAATGGCAATTCCTGTGGGTAGATGTTTAGGAGCAATATGATTTTTGACTTATTTAAATTAGCAACTGCATCTTGCAGATGATTTGCTTTGCTGTGTTGCAAATGTCGCAGTTTGCATGGTGCAGTGAGTGTTGTGGCTATGTGTTGCGTAGAGGCTGGGATAGGCCCTTACTTGTCCTAGATAGCAAGATATAATCACACTGGACCAGATTTACTTCCCACATAAACAATCACAATTCCTTAGCAGGGCTGGATATGTTTGTGAAAGCAGGAAATTTGCACATTATTCCCAAATACAGGGATGTTTGAGCTAGAGCCAGAAAAGAGGGAGTTGTCAAGATGATTGCTAGAATTCAAACACATTTTTTATTTAGAAAGGGGTTGAAAGACAGGCACTCAGGTGGCTGCAGTCCATCCTATTCCTCATCACCTGCTTGGCTGTATCTGTGAGTTAACCAGCTGGATCCAAACTATCTCACAGCCTATCATGAAGGAACATGCAAAACTCCAAACCCAGATTCAAATGTTTGCAAACACCAAGTTTATGTAGTAAAATGCCAGACTAAACCTTTCCACTTAAACATGTATTCAAAACAGCCTTTTCACATGGACATTCAAAATCCTGGTCCAAAATGAACCTGAGTGCTGGGGCACTGAGCAGCACTGTGGTACTTCCAGAAAGAGCTCGAAGAAATTTCCTCCCGAGCGTGAACCCACCAGGCGCCAGATGACGCCAGGCGCTGCATCCGTTTGCCTCACTCTTGGTGTGAACCCCTGCTTGGCAGGGTAAGTAAGGCCCTTAATGGCTACGGAGAGGCTTTGGAAATAAAAGTTTATATTTACATAGTACATTTCATCCCAAAGGACCCTAAATCACACTGCACACACATTACATAAACAGCAGAAGTGAAATGCAGCCGTGTCTGGAATGGAGGGTGGCAGCCAGCTGGCATATGTTAGCAGGACCAAAATAAGAGAAGTGACTATTTTTGGCCAAGGACACCAGAGCAAACCCCTCTGTTGCGAAAGTCCCTTCAAAACTTCAAAGCAGAGTTTTACTCTAAACAGTGATTGTGGATAAATGGGTCTTTTGTAGCTGATCAATGTGTTCCTGGGCACATCTGGGGAATTCATTCACTAAAATAAGTTTTTGTTACATTTTCTGCCTGCTAGTACTGCAGAACTTCACCTGAGATAGCACAGTTTTACTCCAGCTCCATCCTCACCAGCATCCCTGTAAGCCTCTCCTCCACAGCCCCGACTGCTGCATGCGGCAGACCCAGAAGAAGCCTCTTCAGCTTTCACAGCTGAGCTTACCCTGAACAGGTAAATCTGGAAATAAACATTTTTGCTTATCAGCTGAGTGAATCTGTGAGTTGATCAGAAAGACAAATTTCCACGATGCCTGGCAAGGTAATTTTTCAAAGCACAACTGACTTTTAAATATCAGTGCAGAGCCAGGACATTTGGAGATCTTATCCAAAAACCTTCAAGGAACAGGCCATGTTGTATCTCTTTGGTCTCCTTGGGCTACACAAATACTTCCACTCGCTGGAAAGCACAGCTCCTTACAGCAATGCAATGGACAAAATGCACGGTGCTTTTACAGACATATTTACTTTGGGGCCAAGGCGTCCACAATTACAGAGTGAATTGCATCTCAGAGGATCCCAAATATCTCCGCAGCCCAACTTGCCCTGTGGCAGCCTGTGAACATCCTCCTCTACTTCCAAGCTGAGCTGTAGCTAGATCTTCTCATGTGAGCCTTCCCCTGCTCCAGAATCCCCTCTCCTGAGCCATCATCCCCAAACTTTTGTATCAAGCCTGCACCGGGCAGTGCCAGCACAGCTAAGGCTGGAGAGGAGGGTGAATCCCACAACAGCCCCACTTCAGACCAGTTCGTGCTGCTGGGGAACAGCCCCACGTTGCGACACAGGAATGCAAGACAGAGCCTGCCTGCACTGAGTGCTCAAACACCCGTGTGTGAGACATGGCAGGGGTTGTTAGGGCACGACACGAGGCCACAGGCACCGCAGCTCCCTTCTCAGCTACACTTGAATCCTACCAGGGTAGCAGTGAAGCCAATTCTGGGTTGTGGATGAGTGGAGGAGGGACAGATTTGCAGCAGTGAGGCCAGATCCTTGCCGCAAGTCTGTCCCTCCTCCAAACACGCAAGATCCAGACTGGCTTCTCTAACACTGTAAAAATCAGATGAATGTTTCCAGTCCATAAAAATCTAAAAGGGGCATTTCTCCAGCAGAACAAGCGTGTGAAGGCCAAGTTGGACATATAATGCGGAGTGCTAATAGTAAGGCTTTGGTCTGGTTGGTTTCACACGTCTTCAAATTCATTGCAGAGCAGCGTTGAAGTCCCTGTGGACTCAGAGAAGGGTTACAAGGGATGGTGTTTTAAGGAGCCCAAAGTGTGGAGCTCCAGGCTTCCTTCCCTAGCATCCCAAATCCAACATCATCTAACAGCAATACGGATCTCTGTGGGTTTCTCCAACCTCCCAAGAGTGGGGCAAGGCTCTAAGGGTGGCACCTCCGTGTGGGCACGGGATCTTTCCCTTAACTCAGCTGCCACGGAGAAGAGATCCACTCTGCACATGACTTCTCCAGCAGATTTGTGTCTGAAGCATGCTGAGAGGACTGGAGAGTGAAGAAGGAGAAACGCAAAGAAGGAAATCTTTGGTGACCTCGACTGAGCTCTGAGAAAACACAGAAATGTGCAGGAGTGGAGAGTGATCCCCTGGGAGGAGCAAAGCAAGGGGAACACGAGTCAGCTCTCCTCCTGATCACAGAACGGGTGCAAAAATGGTTGGAGGAAGTGGAGCCACCGTTGATGTTGGGAGTAGATTATAAAGCCATGCTGCACTGGTTCCCAGGATTCCTAGATAAGGAGAGCTGCTCACACAGTGGGAGGCTTTCCACAAGGTGCCAGGAGCTCCTAGCAGTGTGCTGCAGTTTCCCTGGCCCCTTGCCTTTGCCCTGCTTGCACGGCATTAAAGCACTGCAATTCCCAGAAAACGATTTGTTTTGCTTCATGTTTGTCTTCATTCCAAAGATGAATTTTATTTATTTTATTTTATTTTATTTTATTATTTTATTTTATTTTATTTTATTTTATTTTATTTTATTTTATTTTATTTTATTTTATTTTATTTTATTTTATTTTATTTTATTTTATTTTATTTTATTTTATTTTATTTTATTTTATTTTATTTTATTTTATTTTAACTTACCAGCATAATCCAGCGAATGGTCAAAGGTACAAAATCAACGCCGAGCAAAGTTTGTGCAACAAACCTGTGGGTGGGCAGCGAGGCCTCACGGGCCAGCACTCAGGCACTCGAGCTGGTTATACCCAAGTTCCACGCTTTTATACATTCACAAGGGAACTCAGGCAATCCAAAAAATTCTCACAGCACAGGGAAACCAAGCCTGCCCCTCTCCTCCACCCCCTGCTCCCCAGCATGGGGCCCTGCAGGGAAATGCGTCGCGCTGCTGTTGGTGTTTCCCCTGAGTGGACTCGCATCCGTGACGGCATGAAATATTAATAAAGGAGCACAGAGAGCACTAACAAACGCTGACAGATCTCCCACGGTTAATTGACATCCACCGTTCCACTTAAAATTAACAAAGGCCTGCTGAGCGTGCAGAGCTCGCGCCTCACAGCAGAGGAGATGTCCCGCACAGCTCAGCAGGACACCCTGTAAAGACCACGAGCTCTTACCCTGTGTCAGCTCTTCATGAGCCCTGAAGTAGAGCAGGACACCCCTAGATGGAGTTTTCTTGGAAAGCTGTGGGGTTTGGGGTCCCACCAGTGGCATAATTGGAGATGGGACTGGTCCAGGTGTGCAGGGGTGATCCTGTGCTTGTGTGGTCTGCTAGGGTTGCCTACAGGTATGGGTAACCCTAAGACTTTGTTCAGGGATAACAACAACAGGGTTGTGCTGCCAGTGAAGCCAGTGAACACAGGATCCCTCATACATGATGCCAACAATACCCTGAGACCTGGGGACCTTCACACCCTGCCCTGGGTGCTGATGGCCATCTGCTTTTGAGGAGATCATCTCACGTGGGTAGGCTGATGTGGCGGCTCCCAGGCGAACCACCTGTGGAGAGGAGCCCTCCTCACCTCCGGGAGAGCTCCTTGCCCAGCCATATTGAGCCAGGCACGGAAAAGGAAGCCAGAAAACTGGCAGCCAAAACTGCAGGGGAGAGTTGTGCCTGGCTCAAAACTGCAGCTGTCCAGCCCTGGTGTGCCAAATACACTCACGCTGCTGCTGCATGAGCCCAATGACCTGTCCAGCTACCTTGGTGAGAGCTCTTTTGTTCATGCTGGTTTGTTGGGAGCCTGGAGAATGGCACCAGCTACTCCCAGAAGGTGAATCACTGAGGCTTAACAGCGTGAGCATGGAAATCAGTGACTGCTGGCGATGCTCTGTTGCCTGCCCCGCCACCCACCACAGGAGCAATCTCCCTGGGTGATGTGGGATCCCAGCTCTTGGCATCCTCTGTGTCCTGCTGAAGTGTCCTCCAAGTGGAAATGATGACCCATAAAACTAAAGCCGTGCGTTCATCTGCACACTGCTCCTGCCTGCTGGTTTATACGATGTAAATGCATTGCCACACCACACTGCAAAGTAAACCCCTTTGTGTAGCCAGGTCTGAAAAGAGAAAAGTTTCCCCCAAATCTTGGCTGAGACTTGAGCCTTGGCTTCTGAGGGAACTACAACCTCTTTTCATGTAGGCCATGGAGCTACCTCCCTGAGAAAGGTCCCAAACCCTACATGATTTCAGTTTCTTGTCTGTTCACAGAGCCTGAATCAAAGTAACTTAAATCATGGCTTTGACTCACATTCCCAGAGCTGGCTTAAGATGTGGTTTCACGGCCTTCCTGCTCTCTGCTGTCCCCTTTCTGGAGCTGCACACCTCCCTGGTGGAGCTGGTGGCCCTGGCCGTGTGCCTTGATGCTCACAGCTCCCCAGGACCCCGCTGAAGCTCGTGATCAGGGATAATGGGAGCTGGCGAATTAACACGTGCCTTGAAGTGCTCTCATTCGGTTCTCCGGGATAACACACTGGGTGTGCTGGTTTAGCAGTGTTTGCACATACCCCGACCCGCTTGTTTACATCACGCTTTGTAATTACCTCCACACTTTCTGGGGGTGACGTAATCCTCGCTTTGCCGACACAGTTTGCTTTTTCTGAGGGCTTTTGAACACTTCCTTTGGGGATTTTATTTCACTGGCTCCTTAGCAAATGCTGCAGCTATTTTCTCACCTAGCGGTGGCCAGAACTTTTGTCTGGGTGAAGAATAAGGGGACAGCCAGCTTCCTGCCATTAAGGAAATCTCTCGCTGTCCAGCCGAGGTTGAGGCAGATTAATTTGAGCCACACTTGCTACAAAACAGCCTGGTTCCTCGGCTGGGCTAATGCTCCATTTAGCCTGAAAAAAAGCAAGGGGACAGAGCTTTAAACAACCCTCTGCTGTATCCCAAGCACAACATGACCTCTAAGTCTCCTTTTGCTCCTTCAGGCTGAATCTTGACCTCTTCGTTACCAGCAGAAAACAAACCGTGAGATGCCTCCTCCATCGGAACAGCTACCGACGGCTTGCCTGGTGTTTTAACTTTTTGAAGGATTAACACCAATTTGTGTTTAAGCCACCAGGCTAATTTCAGTCTGGAGGCTTCCTGAGAGCACTGTTCTTAAAGCTGAGGAACTGGAGGTGTAGCCACGGGAGGTGCTGCACCATTACGTGAGGGGATGCTTATGGCCATGATGCTATTACCTGGCCCCTTCGTCATCAGGAGCAGTAGCACCTCCTCAGCACTTGCTCTGCTGGAGGATGCTGCAATAAATCCCGATGAGCCATAGCGTGGCTGCAGCTGGCGGGGGATATGGGAGCGCCGTGCATTTTCACTCCTTTAATGTTTATAGCTTTTTTACGTTATATGAATATTGCCAGGCCTGAGGATTCAACCGCCATGAATCAACCCGCAGAAAATAATGAGATTTTACAAAATGTGTGCATTTGAAGTGTTTGTTGTATTTTTTTTAACAGCCCTTCAAATGGGGCTTTGTGTTGTGCCGTTAGCCTTCCCTTGTCCTCCTGTGACAAGCTGATTTTAAGGAAAGCAAAAGAAAACTGAGATTCATGTGTGAGCGTGTGATTCCAACAGCTGGCCCCGAACAAAACCTCCTGATATCACAAAATTCAAGATAATGCGGTAAGATCTGTCAGCACAGCCAAGCAGATCCTCGTCTGGGCAATGGGTCAACCCAGCTCCGTGGAAGGAGCAACGAAATGTGCATTTTTGAGGCGATAGCAGTAAAAAGCAAGGGCTGGCAGGTCAGGGCTGGGCAGAGAGCATGGCTATGGGACACTTCTCTTGCTGGTATCGGGCTGGGTCTCCATCAGCTGTCTTAGGACTGACCCCAGGCTTAAGGGTGCAAGTGCCTGGGAAACAGAAAGAAAGTAGGAAAAATAAAACTAAGGGAAGGGACGATGTGTCTGTCCTCTTTGGTGCAGGCAGCAAACTAAGAGTCAGTGAGGTGGTGTTTGGGAAGGCAGGTGTGGTTTCCTTGCAGTGTTTGGGGAGGCATGGCTCTGAAGGGCTGCTTTGTAAATGGGCAAGGCTGCACCTAAGAAACACCAACCCCGGCATCAGCTCCTCTTAAAACCCCAAACATGGCCCTAAATTTAGTTTGGTGCTTCCCTGAGGTGAAGGACAACTGCAAATGGATTTGAAGCTGGATTTTGTGTATTTCTTAGCAGCAGCGTGCAGGGCTGTCGGATGGAGACCAATGGGCTCGTGAGCAATTACTCTGAGACAGAGCTAATGAAATGGTGCTAACGGGGAGGCAGGGTGGGAGGGGGCTGCAGCACCTCAGCCTGCCCTGCTCTGGGGTGTCCGTGCCTCATTCCAGTTCTCCTCAGCTCCCTTCTGATGCCTGTAGAGCTCCTAAATCCCACGTTTCCAAATGTTTAAAACTGCCGTTGCCTTGTTTTTTGCCATGTTTGCGAGACAGATTTCCTTTCCCCCAGCCTCCACATCCTTTACCTTTTAAAGCTGTCCCCTAGTGACTAAAACTGTATTTTCCTACCAACATGTGCAATTCCTAGAGCATCTGCAATATAAATGCTCCATGATCATCAAAATAAAGCACTGCAACCTCAGGATGCCTCGAGCTGTGCACCGTGTGAGCATCTCTCCCTGATAACCGGTCGCCCACTTGCATAGCCCTGAGGAGCTCGGAGCATCCTCCTGAGGGGGTGAGGCCCTCGCATCCCCACACCACATGCGAGCAGCCACAAGACACGTAACATGTCCCTGCAGACAGGGCCAGGGGGCTCCCAAAATCTTTCTGAGGGCTGGTGCTATGCTTTTACACACTTGGCCTCCTTCCCCTTCCTACACAGCGGTGGGAAGCGGGATGTGATCTCAGGGAGGAGTGGGACCGCGCTGTCCGTGGGACGAGGGGTTTTACGAGTCCCCCGAAGGCAGCCACAGCAGTTGGTGGATTTGGAAAGGGGAAAACGAGAAGGGAATACAAAGTCCACCTCTGTTTGCTAACATCCTTTATTTCTTCTGTAAATAATGCTCTCAGCCAGCGTTTCCCAAAGGGGGATCTGGAGGGAATCACACGGTCTCTGCATGGACTTAAGTACGAAAGGAAGCAGCTGGTCCCTGACATTTATTGCTGCACTTCAGCTGGGGAACTTTGGTTGAAACATGGCACTAACACACATTTCTCTGGGTTATTTCCATCCTCTCTCATTTTTATTTTCAATTAAGTAATTAATGCTACAAGTTTTAAAAAAAAAAGAAAACCCTCTGAGAGCTCGTTTCAGACAGGACAGGTTGTGCTGGAGCGTAAGCAGAGGCAAGGCTGAGGCGCTGCGGGACACGGGGTTGTTCCTGTTCTTATTTTAGCTGAACCAGTTCACCCTCCCTGGTAAATACGCGATAATGCAGTTTGTTTATAGCAGGTACCATGCACGGCACAGCTGTGCCGGATTATGTAACTTCATTGACTCACAGCTGAGTTATTGGGCCACCTACTCCAGCCCCTTGCCAGGGCAACAGTGCTCCCTGTGTGCCCCGATGGGCTTTCCATGCAACGATTGAGCTTTGCAGCTTTTCTATGGGGCTAGATGTAATTACGAACATTTTTCAGGCATAGGAACTGAAAAAAAAAATTCTTCTTCCCTGTGCCGTCACGTTGTTTCCTCTAATTTCTTCTAGGGGTACTGAGAGCTCCTTGCAGAGCCCTAAACACCCTCGCAGGCTTGAGCAGGAATTATCACTTGGTATCACCACACCTAGGGAGTTCCTGGCCAAAACTTCGATACTTGCAATAGATATTTGGCACCTAGACCTGAAACAAGCCAAAAATAAGTGAGTTTTTAATAATCCTGCCACAAGCAGGAGCTGCATGCCTGAAGGGCCTGTTGTTAATTCCCAGGTGCTGGAGCTCCTTTAGGCTTTTTTTGAGCGTTGTTCTCCCCGCTGTTTGAGTGCAAGCAGGCTTTTAATGGATGTGCTGACCTACCCACGTTGGCTTTTGGGGGAGCTAGCACAGGATTTTCTCTGAAAAGCCCCCTCCTGTTTCTATAGATGCTCACATTGATTCACTCAAGAGCTACACAAGCAAGGAGCATGTGGCATCTGGGAAGAGGAGAGACTAGCTCTTGTAGAGTACCAGTAATCACATACAACTGGCAAATAGGCTAGGAAATGGGGAAAGCTCTGTGGGTTCTCACCCAAACAGCCTCCTAGTACCAGCTCCAGATTCCCTCAGAAGGGAGCTTCGTAATCAATGTTAAAACATGGCTGAATTTTCACTCTAAACCCAATTCCATTGAAGTCATGGGAAAAAATGCTCACTGATTTCACTGTGACCGAGATTTGGGTTGGGAACAGGGACACTCAGTATTGCTCACTGAGGCTAATGCAGTGGCTGCAGCCTGTGGTGTGGCTCCTGGTGCCAGTACCACTTTGAATTGGCCACAGCAGCTGATGATCCTTGTCCCCACCACCTAGTCTCTCAGGCCTCCTCGCGGCCTCCCGAGCTCCACCAGCCCACCTCTTTGTGTAACCGTGCAGCAAACTGGGTTAGGAAACAGCCTGGCAAAACTATTTGTGTTTGCTGGCATAGTGTGCTCCAAACAACTGGGCAAGCCCAACAGAGAGGTGGCACGAGGTCCAGAGTGAGCGGGGAGAAGCTGCTGTTCAACACCGCCACCAAGACGTTGTCCCCAAGGAAGGTGCTCCTGGCCTGGAGACAAAAGGGGCCACACGCACCTTGTGTCGCTGTGAAAAGGGGAATATCTTCATGGTTTCTCCTGTGGTGGCTCTCACATTTGGTGGATGCCTCACCAAATTGCTTGAGCTCACTAACCTGGTGGAAAACTAAGCTGGAGAAAAAAGAGGGTAGTTTCCCAACAGGCTGTGAGACAGCTCGGCTGTCTTGTATCACTCTAGCCCTGGTGGTCAGGTCTTTGATCCACGCTACTTGTGCAAGGACACGCGCTCACATCCGTGAATCTCTCCATGCTAGATGGAGACGATCCAGGTTTACAATGTACATACCAGAGAGAAGTCCACGATGTGACTAATTATGTTCCTCCAGCATCACTGTATCGGTATTTTGTTTATCAAGCTCTTCCATTCCAGTTCAAGACTCACCACGTAGATCCATGCGCTGGCCTCCTCCAGGATCCCTCCTTCGTGGAGAACTTCTGCTGAGGCTGTTTGTGTTTCCTCCACGTCTTAATCCAAATCTTTTATTGAGTTGGACATACCTGTTCCCTGCAAAACTCCCAGCAGCTTCATTTTTACATCATCCAAAAGCAGCTTAGCCAGGGGTGGTTTCTTTCTTTTATTTATTTTTTTTTTCTAGCTTCTCCCTTGTGACTTTGAATGCCAAGTTTCAGCCTGAAAAAACATTTACAGCTGTGTTATATAAACTAATGAAAAACAGTGTTTAAAATGAAAGTGCTGGCACAACTTTATGGAGAACAGGAGTGGAAATAGCCATATGGTAATAAACAGGCTACCTGATATGGTTTATTGTTTAACTCCTTGCTCACTTTCAGAGACGTGGGTTTACATTTCCAAATGCCATCCCTAATTCTGAGTCCTCTGAGCCATCAGTGTGTGTTCGGCCACCCAAACCTGACTTTGGGTCCCCTTGTGGGTAGGTCGCCTTGGAGCAGTGAGAAATGAGGGGCCGGCCATATTTCCACATGCTTCACAGGCTGTACACAAAGCGTGAGCTTCTGAGGTAAACAACAAGCCACAAACACGAAAATGTTTGGATGTAAATAGGTTTTCCTTTAAGTAGGTTAGGTTAGGAAGACCAAGGAGAGGGGGAGATTTTTGGGTTTTCGTGGCGCTGACTTGGCTGTGGTGGTTTCCCACCCTGCGACTGCAATGTCGTGATGAGGTGTTTATACCACGCCAGGAAAAAGGTTTTCCTTTTTCAAGCCCCTCCCAGTAGCATAATAACAAGCCTCGTAATCCGTCTTCCTTATGCACCGAAAGCGCTCGATGGGAATGATTTTGAGAGGCTGGCTGCCGGTGTGCGCATTAAAGCCGTTTCTGAGGAGAGGCTGTAAAACATCCATCCGCACATGGCTGCACCGGGCGCTGAGGCCACCCGGCAGTAAAAACGCCTGCGCCTGGCCTAGGACGAGCTGCCACGGCTGTTACTGCGGCCAGGGCAGCGCTGGGACCAGAGCAAGGGTGGGAACAGCGCTGGCGCAGATAAGCCTTTACGGTAAATCAGCTATAACATGGCTTGGCTCCAGGCCCAAGTAATAACTAACCAGCTTTATGTTAATTATTTGCTGTCCTTCTGCGTATAGCAAGAGTTACGGGCCAGAACTGAGCATAAATGGGGCTGTGTGCTGGTGGGTTTCAGAAATCCCCTCCCTCTATTTTATTTTATTTTATTTTATTGACGTGCTGCATCACTGGCTAATTGACAAGAGTTGTGAACGATTCTGATTTATTTCCCTCCCCCCCCCCCCCCCTTTTGTTCTGGCTTCTTTCTTGCAGCCTCTCATGAAGGAATAATCTAGAGTGTGCTTGTAAGGATAAACAGAGCCTCACGTACATTTGGATATTTCATTGCGTGGTTCCCATGCATTCTGCATGGTAATTCACCCTTACATGCTGCCTGCAAAACAGCCATTCTCTCACGAGGCCCCCAGTAAATCAGCTCCAACTGGAATATATTTCCAAATCTGCAGCGTAACCACCAGGAAGACGGGCAGCAAAACCGCAGAGCCCCCGCCATCCTCCTCCATCCACCCTCACCACAAGTCCCCAGTCCCCAAATCCCAGCACACCGCCCCGTCAGGGTCGCCAACAGAGCTCTTTGTGGGGTTGGTTGTGAAGCTGGTCCAGCTCCGAGCAGTCAGCACATTTTCTCCCCCTGGGTTATGTTTTTAAGCTGACAAAACAAAGGGGCAGCCTGCAGCAGCAGACAGATGTCTGAAGGTGTGCCTGTAACTAGCATCACCTCGAATGCTCCCCTCAGTGGAGCCATGACCCGAGACCTGTCTATATCACAAAAATGATCATGGTGGGAACCCACTGGTTGTGAGGAGCACTGACTCCCTGGATGATTCCACTAAATACCTATCTGACCCCTTAAAAACCTCATCCTAACAAGTCCTCTGGAGAAGCTTACATGTGTGAACGTTGTTGGAAGTGTTGTTACACGTGTGAATGTGCTTCTGGAAGTGTCCTTCTAGGTCTTACCATGCTGGTCTCCGTCAACACAAGGGAATGGTCTCAAATTGTGCCAGGGGAGGTGTGGGCTGGATATTAGAAGCATTTCTTCACAGAAAGGATGGAAAGCACTCGAACAGGCTTCCCAGGGAAGTGGTGGAGTCCCCATCCCTGGAGGTATTTAAGACGTGTGGATATGGCCCTGAGGGACAGAGTTCAGTGATAGGACTCGGTAGGTCGGGGTGATGGTTGGACAGGTGATCTTGAAGGTCTTTCCCAACCTGGATGAGTTTATTGCTGGCATTACTTTTCACTCACAAGAGGCTTTTGTGGAGGCAGGTGAAACACTACCAAGTCACAAATACACACTCCTAATGCTTGATGTACACTTTGCGTGAGTATAAATGGCTAACAAGAAACCAAGCGAGAATTAGGCCCAAGAGAGATAAGCTTTAATAATGCTGCAGCATCCCCCAGGAGGTAATTTGTGCAGCCATTAAATAAAGCAAACACTATTGGAATTTAACAAATAGCAGGGATTAATAACAGGGGGAACCGTTCTCCATTATCTGGGTGGGACACGCATTGTTTCGCTGATATTGCTACAGTGCAGGGAGATTGAAATAAATCGTGTTTTAATTAAAAAGGAATGGAAATAATGAAAGAGCAAGGAATTGCTGATGTTCTTCTAGCCTACTCCAGAAAGTGCTGTTCTTGATAACGATGGGCAGAGCTCGTGGGGGGTGGAAATGACAGGGAGACAAGTAGGGGGATGTGAAGACAAAAACTGAATGGAAAATGCGTCGAGGCAGGCTGACAGCCTGGTTAACAGAGCTCTGGGCTAATGAATATTGGCATGCACTTGGGCCCACCTTGCCTTTGAAGCGATTGGGGTGTGGAGGGAAATCTCACAACTTTGCTGCTGTTAGAGCAGAGCTGGCTTCCTGCAAGCCCAGGCTCCCTGCTCAGTGCGCTCTGCTGTGTTACCAGACCACCTGCAAAGCAGAAACCAAATTTTGGAGAAATTGTTCTAAACATCTAACCCTAAAATAGGAGAATCATAAAGGCAGTGCTGAAGGGACTGAGATCTCATGGGTTTCAAGGGCAGATCGGCTCTTCCACTCTGAAAATTGGACCCCAGGCATCCCAACGCCAGCAGCTAGCCACTGAGGCACCCACAGTGAGAATCTCCGTGTCCTGATCCCACCCAGATAAACTCAGGGACTGCACCAGGACCACACTCAAGTCTTTATATCCCAAGGAGGAACAAGAAAGAAAATCTGGCCCACGTTGGACTGGGATCCGTGTTGGATCCACGCAGATCCCACCCCTGTTTCACCTTGAGGAAAAGGCAGTGCTGAGAACCAGACCAGGCATTGCTAAAAAAATGAAGTGACGACTTTTCCAAAAAATAGGAAGAGTGTTTGAAAAGTGACCAGCTCTTGCAGTCTTTTTTTTTTTTTTTTTTTTTTTTTTTTTTTTAACACGTTTATTTGTTTTGTTCTATTTACAGCCTGTAGTTTTCTAGTGTGCCCGATTATATTTCACCTTGGAGCGCTCCAGCCCGGGAAGGCAGCAGCCAGCCCTGGCTGCAGCCCAGCTGGCCTCTGCCCTAATTCCTCTCCCTGCTGCAGCCGGGGCTGTGGGATCGCTCCTTTTCGGGGCTGAACCGTGCCGCC
Organism: Aythya fuligula; assembly: GCF_009819795.1. Lineage (NCBI taxonomy): Eukaryota > Metazoa > Chordata > Aves > Anseriformes > Anatidae > Aythya > Aythya fuligula. The sequence continues at coordinate 135,536,479 of NC_045560.1, read as the reverse complement.
CACTTTTGATCATTAAAGGAAATGAAGCTGAAATCCCATTAGGAGAAGTTAGGGAGACCAGAGTACGAGGGAGCTGGGGTGGCAAGGCAAGCAGCCTTGGAGGTTAGCGTGCACAGCGTGGGGTGCCCCTGCCCGGTGGTGTTCTGCACCCTTTTGGCAGGGCTATAAATGATAGCACGAGATGAGAGAGGAATAAAATCCCAACTATTTGGTTTTCAAGGAAATCTGCGAAAACCACTGTCTCAACAGCCAAGATTTACATGTGTCTTCTGAGAAGGAATTGCTTTTCTATGGGAAAGGAGTCGTCCCCTGCACCGCTGAGCTAATGATGAATAAAATAACTCTGACAAGCCCGAGTCCCACGGTGGCACCAGCCAGCAGCAAAGAGAAAAGGGATTCCAAACAAGCTGTCGGTGACCAGAAAACAACTCGAAGCAGATCACTAGCAATAAATCTTCATATGACATCGGAGCTGGGCTCATCTTACAAAGAGCAAAGAGTAGATGGAGAAAGGCAGATGGCAGTGCCTTTCCCGGTGGTATAAACAGAGATGAATGCATATCGTTTCTTGGTGCTGTAGATGTCCCTGCCCATCTCAACAGCCTAAATAACTGGAAAGAGCATTAATACATTGCTAGGGATTGAGCTTTGATTGTTCTGTGGCTTACAACCACCAGTTGCACCTCATCCTACTTACCGTGGCAATAGCTCCAAATACTCCATGTTATGGAAATGTTGGCATTCGACTGGAAATGTTTTACCTGCCAAGATCTGGAGCTGATGCTAGCAGTTATACTGCAGTAGCTGGTGGCAGAATAAGCCTACAGCAGCGTAACAGGAGGTTACATCCTTTACATGGCTACTTTTAATCGCTTTGATGCTTATCTTGAACTGTAGCCGAGTACAAGGAAATACTGATTCTGCGTTCAGCTCTGCAGCTATGGAAAGTAACAGCAGTAAGAATAAAGCATAATCATCACATCTTCCTCTACAAGAAATCCAGGCTTATTTTATATATATATATATATATATATATATATATAACTGGTAGATTTCCTTAGTTTGAGTGTTTTCCATGAAATTTGTTGGGTGGAAAATCCATGCAAACCATGAAATCTGCCTCAGTATAAGGAGCACCAGAAGAATTGTGAGCCTGATCAGACTGAACATACAATCACATGCATAAAAAGAACAACCTAAAAACTTGAGTATGTATTCTCCCTGCGATACACATTAATTACAATTCCTTTGGGGTTATGTGTAGCAGTAGGATGAAATAAAAAATTCAGACAGTAGAGTGACTTACCAAAAATACATGTTCATACCATTACACAGGAATAAAACGTTCATTTTTTCCTATGCTATTTATGGGTACATTTGTGTGTAAACCTTTTAAAAATGTTCCTTTCAACTCCCTGAAATTTACTTTCACCATTTCGTAGCTCTTCTGCAGAGCGAAGCTGACGTCTCCAGATGGCAAACATAAACATCCGAAGACGGCCTGCCACTCAGAGACACGTGGGGAGCGTTTGCCAAAGCTAAATACCGTGCTAGAAGAATTTCAATAGGAGAGGAAAAGTTCTTCTGAACACGCCATTAATGCTGGCGCAATAGATCTCACTGACGCGTTGGAGGTGGTGAGCTGCACTCAAATACTTTGCTGCCCACAGAATGACACTTATTTCTGGATTGTTTTATACTCAGGAAATCGTACAGTAAATCAAGGCGACAGATTACACAAACCGTGCCATAAAGTGCAGCACACATTAAGCGGCACACCAGAAGCGTGCAGATGTGCGCGGCTTGGGAAGCGCGCATGGGGCTCAACCATTTTGCTGAATAAATATTTGGGAGTTTTACAGTTCTTCAGCATCTCCTTTGATGTATCAGATAACTGCAACTATAAATTTTACTCGAGGACTGACATTTTTACATTACAATGGCTTCTTTGTTGCTCCAAACAGCGATATATATACAACAAATCAGTTCAGAGAGAAAATGCTTCCCATCGTACTTGCGTGTGCTTTATTGCCAGAATGAGAAACTATGTGCATGGAGTCCTTCTTTAGATATATATATATATGGTTTTTACCAGTATTAGTCTCTTTTAGAGGGACTGGGAGGGGTGGTAGGGCATCTGCCAAAATACATGGCACATTTTGTCTCAGCTGTAGGAACAGAAGGCATTCATTGTGAGCTGTGCCACTCAGAACATCTAAGGATGGCAGAAGGAGTTCACTCAAAACAGCAAATAATTAGTTTGAACTTTGCCACATTCTGCAAACAGAAACTGCTTTATCAATGAAACGCCTGATGAAGTTTCCTCTGCGGGAGAGGTCCCAAAACCTCGCTCTTCCCTTGCAGGAGCCTCAGCTGGTTGTGGTGGCTGGCCCTTGCCTCAGACACCCGTTCTGCAGGTCGCGTGCTTGCATCACTCGCGTGGCTTTCGGAGGCTTGTCTGCACACAAACTCCCCGAGGAGCACTGAGATGGCTGTGGAGCTCTGGCAGAATATTTTCTGTGAAGAAAAACGCGTCTGCCATGTAGGCTTTCAGAGCAACACCGTGAAAGCTGGGGTACCTCACCGAGGGAAACGTCCCTGTGGTCACCCAGCTGGGCTTGTCGTTGTCGAAGGGCTTCTCATTGAGCAATGCGGCCTTTCTTCCTCTTCTCTTATCTTCGAAGAGCTTTTCTCTGAGGATTTGTAGACTACGCAGTTCTTTCATAGCAGAGTGATTTCGTGAAGGAAGAGCAATTTAGATTCACATTCACTTCCAGAAAAGCTGTCTTCAGTTTAATATTCTACCACTTCAGTTGCAGAGGCATCAATGAGCACACCAAGGGAAGTTCAGCAGCTGAAGGATGGCAGCAGTGATAATAAGAGCACATAAGGGAATCCCAGGAAAGCCTCAATCATCACCATTAACATTTTATTTTCTGCAGTGCAATCCCTGCTCCGATGCACCACAGTTTGCTGTACCAGGCTATGCAATGCCCAGTGTCAACAAGAATATGCATGAGCATGAGGAGTAGGATAGCTGGGATGAAAAAAAAAATCATCAAAAGCTGGAACTGCCATGGGATTTTTTTTAATATATATTTTAAAATTATCTTTGTTCTGCTGTGTGGGTAGGTTTCAGGTGTGGCATGGTTTTGAGGTAAAAAGAAGGTAGTTTCACAGAATCATTTACGTTGGAAAAGACCTCTTGGGATAAGAGCATCAACTCTGACCAGCTAGTTCCGAGCATATAGGTGGATTAAGCCTCGCTGCCCTCCTTCCTAGCTTTGCTGCTCATTTATAAGTTTGCCTCTTCACAAACCTTGTTGCAACTTCTGGTTTTACCACCTGTTTGCCCAGCTGACTACCTTAGTCAACTGAAAGCAATAAAACCCACCAAAGCTGTAACAACAATGAATTTTGGCAGACGTGGTGGAGAGATTTCCTCTTGAATCTCGACATTCAGTAAGAAACACAAAACTGAAGTAGGGACTGTTCAAAACGGCTCATTTGGGTAAATTTGTGCAATGAGCAAAAGGGGGAACTTCTGAAATAAATGAGCTCGTAACACCGGTGATACCTAACTTGGGCAATGGCTTCCTAGCTGAAGATGGTGATCTAATGTGTGTTTTATAGGAAAATTGTAATGAAAGTTAATAGTATTAAGTGCTTTGTAAAATGGTTCATTAACTGAAAAAGGGTGTTTCTTCCTCAGACAAATTGCCTTAGAAATGTTGGCCTTCGGGGCCCTGCCTTCGTTTTCAGAGTAGATTTGTGCCAGCAGATCCTACTTTATAAAGCTTTAAATCAATTTTGCAGTCAGGGCCTTCTGTTTACAAGCTCTTTGGGCTTAATTTCACAGCAAAGCTAACCTGAGTTATAACCTATTCCGGTTATAACCGGAATCCTTCCTACATTAAAAATAAAAAATAAAAAAATTAAGTCAGAGCCTGTGGTTGCTTTTGATTTGAGGTGGTGAGGCTAACAGGAAGATGCAGGCTGGTATTAAAACGAGCCTAGCTTGTTGCCTACTCGGTATTGTGAGCACAGGTTTGCCCTGTTTGAATGCTGCTGGCTGTCCCATGCCATCCCAAGCACCCTCCCCTGTTCCTGGAGGGATCCTGGTCCAGAATTAATACTGCAGGCAGCAACGGGGCTGCTGAGAGTCATGAAGATCCTCAGAAATCTCAGCCTGGGGTTTCACCCTGTGAAGTTTTCACAGGTAAAGCTGGCTCTAATCGCTCCTGTCCCATCACCCTTCCTCAGCCCTGCCCTTCCCCACCCTGGCATTGCTCATTTCTGCTGATCCACTGTTTTTAAAAAGTCCTGGAAAAGAGGTATTTTTAAGGAACAGCTCACAGGCTCACCGTGCGGCTTAGCGCAGTTCTGCCAGCACAACAGCAAGGGCTTCAACGTGGGCATTGAAGCAGGTCAGAAACCCTAATGCAGTGTCAGTACTAAACAGATTGCACTCAGAAGCTGCACACCAGACATCAGTGAAGGTATAAAGACGTGCTCCTGGCAGCAGAAGCTGCAAGTGTCCATTTATATCCTAGCAAGGATATAAAAGTGTTCTCGAAGCCGCTACCCCAGGAGCAAATAGATCGCTTGTAAATGCCAACAAATGTCGTCAGTGCTCAACAAGTGAGTGAGGGAAGCCTGGGGAGGGTTAGTTGTAATTTTCCCAACAAAAAAGCATTTGAAGCCCCATGATTCGCAGCCCAGAAATACAGTCGTGTCTCTCAGCAAAAAGGATGGAGTGCAGGAACCGAAATGTCCATCATTGCGTTGTGCCAGCTGCTGATGGGAAGAGGAAACACGCACTAATGCGATGAAGTTGCTGCTCTCTGGCTGGAAAATATTGAAAAAGATCCTTCATAATTGGCAGGATTTTTGCTTTGCTGCTCTTGATTCAAACAAAGCTAGCAGGAGGGAAGGGCAGGGAAATATTCCAAAATGCTGGATGTCTTCAAAGAGAGGGAAGCACGCTGATTGCTAGCTACAGTGAGGGTCCAACGAGAACAATTCATATCACGTTAGATGTGGTAACTCCTGTAGCTGTTTACCCTAAAGCTTCACCTCCAGGTGTCCATTCGACCAGAGCACAGTGTCCTAATTCCCAGGGGGGAAGGAAATACCCAGCCTCTCTCCCTCTGGCTCCTCTTCCCACCGCAGGGGCAGCCCAGCCTGTTCCCGTGCAGCCTCGCAGTTGCTGCAGGTCCAAGTTGGCCCTAAAGGAAAATTAAAATCCCAGCCAGTCCACGTTGGTGCCCTGGGCTGCGAGCTGTGGCGGTTCAGCAGGACCCCGCAGGGAGGAAACGTGAACAAGGCAGGAATGTCTCCATGTCTCTTACTGTAAGCCGGGGCGTTTTTTTTCCCCAAAGCCTGGAGAGTCCTACAGCAGAAGGAGCTAAGTGACATGACCTGTGCTGCTTACTCTAAATTATGCATGCATAATAGCACCCAAGGACCTCATGAAGTCTATTAGGCTGGACGCTGAACACTGAAAGGTTTGCAACCTGAAGGGCTGTTTTTCATTATCCACTGAGGGTGAGCGTGGCTCTAAACAAAATATAGAGGAAAACACAGTTGCTAATGTGATGGAAAATATTACCGGGTAATAATTTATGGATCTTGTTTGTTGACTTGGCTGTTGGGAAATTCACTGTCTAAACACACCGGCTTGATTTAATAAGGGAAAACCAGGCTGACCTAATAGGTGTCTACAAGAAAAAAATAAGAAGCCAGGGTGAAAATAAAAGCCTGAAATAAGCCACTGCTTCACAAATGCTTGTGGATTTTTAAGAGTTAATGAAAAAAAAAAAAAAAAAGGAAATAAAAAAGGAACACAAACAGATCCCAAGGACTGTGTTAGCTAAACAGCGGGGTGGTGCAGTGGAATTGGGCTGTCAGAGGCATCGCTTTTGAGAGGGAAAAAAGAAAGGTGCTCCAAGAAGCTGGACCTCCCTGTCTTGTTCTGAGGAGCTTGTAAAGCTTTAGGAAAAAGGATATGAAGTTTGGTGTTTTTAAAAATGTTTTGGTAACCACCAGCTCTTGCAGAGAAACATGATAGGGACCAAAATCTGTAGGTACTAAGTACCACGAGTGGGCATCGCAGTGCTGGCCAGAACAAGCATGAAAACTGAGGAATTGGGGATGCCATTAGTAACACCACGAGGGCTGGTGTGTGATGAGCTGCAGCCAGGGAGCAGAAAGGAGGAAACGTAACGTGCCTGTGCCCAGAGCAGCTGCCCCAGGATGTTTCTCATCCGAGGGCTGATCGCGTTTGTCAGGAGCCCTGAATCACACGATCAAAACACGAGGGGTTATCAGATCTCAGGTGGTGCCTTGCTTTCTTTTTCTGTGTTTCTTTCTAAATAACATTCATCTTTTCTAATGCCTTAGCATCCAGAGCATGCTTGAAGCAGGGATTTGAAAGAAGAAAGCTGGCAGGGGTACCCAGGTTCCACTGATTCTACCAAATTGGCTCCCGTCCTTGTGGGACAAGTGCTCCCTTAATTTTAGACAAGTCTACTTCAAGCACAATTAGACAAGAGGCTTTTCTTTTCTTTTTTTCCTTCTTTTTTTTTGGCCTACACACCAAGCGAGACACATTACTTGTAATCATTATATACTAGTTTATTGATTGTGGCTTTTCAGTATTCACCATAGATAGGCTTGTTTTAAAAGGGCTGCCAAGAGACGTGTCTGGTTAACAAACAATTACGGGCTGCAGGTATAGCAGCAAGCATGGGCACTTTGTCAGGAGGTCCCGAAATGTGCAGGGAATTTTAGACGAAAACGTGGATGAGGTTTTCCTTTCGAGTCTTTGGGATTCGTCGAGAGACGTCGCAGAAGTCTGTTTCCGCGGGATCTCAGGGCTGGTTTCAATATTTCAATATTTCGTTTTCAGCTCCGCTTCGTGCATTTTAATATTTGAAAAGATCACACAAATGGAAATCATTCGCAGGAGCTGCGTATGTGGAAAATCTACGAGATCCCACACAGCAGACCGCGCCGGCCCACGGCTTGTAATACAACGTCACCCTAAAAATGCATTCCGGTTATTAGGAAAGCTGGAAGCGAGTCAATTATTTGAATAAACAAACAAAGACCTGGTTGCCCCGTAGTTTGGTGCATCACCGAGGTGTCTGAAGGCTCCTTTCCCACGCCTGCCGCCTCATTCCTGAACTAGCAGAGGCTGTTGTGCAAGGCAACTCGACAGCCCATAATAACCAGGTGGCTCCACGCGCTGCTCTGAAGCAATCCCCGCACACCGGGCACGTTTGTACATCTGGGGCACAGGGGACCCAGGGGTGCTTGTGTGTATCAGAAGACGAAGAAGAGGTTTTGTAGCTTAAGGAAAGGGAAGGATCAGGCTCCTGTGGTCCCCTGTAGAGGGGATAAAATGCTCGTCCCGTGTGCGTGGACAAATTGGGGTGCAGCACCTTGCTTTGCCAGGCACTTTAAGCAGGCGAGCAGAAGGTGCCAGCTCTAGCTTTTAACCCCAATGCTAATGGTTTTGTGGCTAAGAGATGTAAGGAACAGTCAAAACTTCAGCAGAAAGAAGCAACTCAGCCCTATACAGGTGGCTATAACTACAGCTGCTGGTAAGCTGCATCCCTCAAGGAGACTTCTGAGGAAATTGGGCAAGGATAAGCAGAAACAATACAAGAAAAACAAATCCTCTAGGTCTGAATTGAGGTTTCTGTGTTGTGACAAAATATGCATATTTGAATTTCCTAAGAACAAAAGGCTACGTTTTCAAAAACAAGCAACGTTTTCTGTTTCCATCAAGGTTTCCGACCGGGAAATCCAAACCCACGTAGAAGCGTTGGCCAACGTATTTATATTTACTGGGAGTCGGTGACATTTCTGCTTATTAGCTCCCTTGCCCTAATGTGTTTGGATTTTGCAAGTTATGACACCGTAAATACATTTGTGTCACTTAGCAACCTCAGCTGTTTCTAAAGGAATGTCTTTTGTTCTTGGAAATGTATTCTAAATGCAGGTTACAAAACGATGATTTGGGAATCTCGGCTCCTCTTATTTGGATGGTATTCGGGCCTCTCCCCGTTCTGCATTGTAAAGTGCCCATAGGAAATTAATTTACTCTGCACAAGCATCACTCATGGGCACTACCTCTATTGTTACGGAGAGAAGCTCCGCATATTTAATAGATATGACAGAAGTTTCTGTTGGAAATAAAAGACATGAGAAACGGCCACGGAAACAAAGGGCTAGAGAGGACCTCCTGGTCCTGGGGTTCACCGAGTTCAAAGCCCTCTTACTGTTTCATAAACAACGCTATAAATACTTGGCCATTATGATGCAACGCTGCCCAGTCTCTTCCATGAACTTATCAATCTGATTTATTTTAACACCCAACACCAAAGTCTGAGCTCATAGATCGCCCAGCCCCAGCCTAAGGTTTGGAAACGTAAACACCTGCTCAAATTCAGCGTTATTTCTCGCTCCACGGAGGCTGGGTTGTTGTTTTTGCGTGGCTGGTTGGAACATACACATGATCCCAAACACATACATGTAGTGGAAGGACTTCTACTTACGTAGCCAGGATTACACCGGATTGCAGATTCAAGGGATTTAAGGGTTTTCTTTGTTTGTTCTTAATAGGTTTAAAGCTCAGAAGTCACACCCACTTGTCCACCTTGTCAGGATCAGTACAGGAGGTAAGGTATAAAAACTGACCTTTATGTTCTGAAGCAGAACGTGTCCTCAGGAAACCCTGCAAAATTATGTAAAAACTCTCAGTGGCCACATAATTAACACAATTAGTGTTTGTTTATGAAACCTGCTGATTCTAAGCAGTGCCAGAGATATCTGAAAGTCAAGTATTTCTAAAAATATCTTAAAGACCGATATGTAAAAAATGTGAATGGATAAATATAAAGGGAGAGTACATACGGGCAATAATAATGAAGGAAAGGAACCGGGTGCTGTTTGCAACTGCTATGTCTTGTTAATGGAGTGACTTAGACAACAGTTTGCAGTGGCAATTTTGGCAGTCCCACGGCAGAAGCAGACAATACAGAGAAGTGTATCAACCCCAGGAAAATAATAAATAAATAAAATAAAATAAAATAAAATAAAATAAAATAAAATAAAATAAAATAAAATAAAATAAAATAAAATAAAATAAAAATAAAACACAGAATGCCAGTGACCTTCAAACTACCACTCAGAAAAAATGTCATTAGTGGTCAGAAAAATGGTGTCAACTGTTTATAAACTGTTTTGACCCTTTTATTTTTAGAAGAACCTGCTCTTATCCTTATTTTTTTTTTTTCGTAAGATTGTAGTTTAGGAAGCCCCATCCTCTACCTGGCAGCGAGCCCTGTTATTACACTCACTAGGTCTGCACCAGGGCACATACATGCACGACAGCTGCTTTACTGCAGAACCCACTGTTTATGCTGTTCCCATTGCCACGGGCTGAGAGGCACAAGCAAACAGCTCACGGTTAATAAACCGCCGTAGTGATTTCTGCCACCAACATCTGATCTTGGCTGTTGACAGCTTAGACCTTGCTCCTGGAGTTGGTTTGGGTTTAACCCCAGAGAGGCTGCTGGGTGCAGAGATCCACCCAGCAGAAGGGAGCACAAAGCAAAGTCCTACTGAGCCCACTTTGGCAAAGGTTTCCCATGTAAGCACACCAGCCAGCTCCGATGCAGGGCACGTTGTATTCTCCAGCATTTAAACTCTCTTTTTTTTTCCTTCACCCTGGCTTGCAGAGAGCAGTTAGAATTCCAAAATAAAGGCTGAGGTTGGTGAATTCCTCTGGGAGAATGCAAGCTGCAACGCCCTTCTTCTGGTAACTCCTTAAAATATGCAAATTTACAACACTCGCTTTGTTGAGGTGGGAAAACTATTAGCCCTGATTAGGAGTATTCAGTGTAAATATTTGCAGTGGGTTCAGCCTGAACTCCTCGGCAGATACTTACTCAGTCGATTGTCAATCAGTCCTCGCTGAAGTTTAGCATGAAAAAAGATCTGAGGACACCGGGATTCGGTTACTGACTGCGCTCTGATCTCCCTATCTGGGCAGTGATCTCTTCCATACGGCAAACTTTTCCCAGCGCTGCAGTCGGCTGGGGATGCAATGATGTGCGATTTGTGATTATCGTTGCCGGGCTCATGAAAGCCCCAGGTGTAGATGTAATCACGAGCAACACTGAGCTTTTGCTGGTATAGCTTATTTTGCTTTGTGGGAGGAGAAGAAAAGGCTGGAATAAGCTGTACCGGCTTATTGCAGTTTTGCTCGTACAGAATACCAGATTACCTTCTCAGAAATGCTCTGAATATAGATCTCCCTCGCAATTGAAGTCGATCCCTTTGCTGCATCTGTGTAGGCCCTTCTTTATTCCAGTTGAAAAGACACCGCAGAGTTAGTGAATAATGGGAGAAGCGTTTGCTTAAAGCACTTTGGACATGGGGAAACAAGACCCCACGTTTTTATTATCTGTGGAACAACACGATCAGCTCTAACTGCCTGTTACCCAGAGGGTGCTGAAAATAAGCAAGTAGCAGTGCGTTAGAGATATGTGAATAAACAATGTGCACGGTTTTGTGCCCGGCTCACATAAATCCAGCCTGGACGTGTAGTAATGGAGCTGGACATCTAAGCTGAAGCCACCAGTAACACTTTCACATGACAGGAACCATTCATAGACACGTGCACACACACACAGAGTCCCTTTCATTTCGTCCAGCAAGTGAAAGTAGCTCCGAAAAGCATCGGCAAACAGATCAAAGGACATTCCTTCTCCTCTGCCAAGTGTTTACTTATTAACCGGGGACCCGGTGCTGATAACAGTTATTTATGTGTGTGAGCTATTTCCATTATCCCGGCAATTCCGCTGGTTTCAAGGCCGTTCCTACCACACAGACACATGAATGAGCGCATCCTGGCCCACGCTCGTAATGTTTTGAAATCCAGAAAATGCTGTTTGAGGCTCCTCACGGAGACCTTGGCAGTGGCTTGAATGTGACGGTGGCAGGGGAAAATAGGCTGGGATGGGAAGAGGATGGCCCAGGATGGAGTGGGTCTTGGCCTGGGGTATCAAACAAACCATGGGTAGAAGCCTGGGAGGGTGGCAGCAGTGCAGCCTTGCTTCATTTCTGCTAATTGCTCTCTACAGGTGCCTGAAAGGAAGGTGTGGGGTGCTGGGGTCGGCTTCTTCTCAGAGGTGAGATAGGGCTAGAGGGAATGGCCTCAAGTTGCCGCAGGGGAGGTTCAGGTTGGAAATGAGGAGACATTTCTGCTCAGAAAGGTCAGGTGTTGGGACAGGTTGCCCAGGGAGGTGGTGGAGTCCCCGTCCCTGGGGGTGCTCAAGGAGAGGTTGGACGCAGTGCTTGGGGACAGGGTTCAGTGGGTGACATTGGTGGTAGGGGGATGGTTGCACCAGGTGATCTCGGAGGGCTTGTACAACCCTAATGAACGTGTGATTTTAATTGGGATAACGCAAAATGAGGTCCCAGCGCTGCTTCTCAGTGCTGGGGGCTTACACCCACCACCAAGCCACCGCCGGCCCCCCGCCCTGCCCGGCCCCTTGTCCTGAGGCGACCGGCGGCACTCCCCACTCCCGGCCCCACCACCCCCCTTCTGCCTCAGCCTCTCCCCGCCCTCCGCTGCCACTCGGCGCGGCCCCGCCCCGCGCCGAGCTGCGGGGTTTGAACGCGGGCCGCTCCACACCGACCTCTGCACGGGGGGGGGGGGGCGTGCGCTCCAACACCCCAAAGCGACCCCACACCGCGCCCCACACCCCCTTAACACCATTTTTCCCCTCCCATCATTTATGAAGAGATACCCGCGGCTCACCCAGCGTGGGGCAGGCGGCGAGCGGGCGGCTCCCCCTTTTCCCCCCCCTCACGTCGTCCCCCCCTATCCGAGAGGGCGGCGGTGGGAGGCGCCGCGGCTCGCGCGTCACCCATTGTTTACAAACGCAGCGCAGCGGGGCCGGGCGCCAGCCTCGGCCGCGGCCGCCTGCGGGCCGGGTCCCCCCCGCATCACCCGGCTCCCCCCTCCCCAGCCCCAGCCCCAGCCCCAGCCCGGTCCCCGCCATGCCGTGCCGGCCGCTGCCGCTGCAGAGCCCGGCGGGCGGCCCCAAGGAGGTGGAGGCGCTGGTGGCCAAGCTGGGCGAGGTGCTGCAGCTGAGCGCCCAGCAGCGGGCTCCCCGCGGCTGCAAGCACCCGGGGCCGGGCAGCGCCCGCGACCGCGCCGCGCCCTACTCGCCCCGCTGCGGAGGAGGAGGAGGAGGAGGAGGAGGAGGAGGGGGGGGAGGAAGCGGCGGCAGCAGCGGCAGCAGCAGCAGCGGGGCTCCCGTGGAGCCGCCGCCGCCCCCCCCGCGGCTGGCCGGCAGCGGGAGGCCGCCCCGCGGGGCCAAGCAGCTGTGCGGCCGCGGCTGGCTGCGGGGAGCCGCCCGGCGGAGCAAGGAGCCCCGGCAGCAGCAGCAGCAGCAGCGGCAGCAGCAGCGGAGGGCGGCGGAGGGGCCGGCGGATGGGCAGGCGGAGGATGAGGCCGGCGACGACCCGCACCGGCTCCTGCAGCAGCTCATCCTCTCCGGGAACCTGATCAAGGAGGCCGTGCGGCGGCTGCAGCTGGCGGTGGTGGCTTCCTCCTCGTCCTCGGCCGCGTCTTCCTCGGCTTCCTCGTCCTCGGCGGCCAGCGGAGGGGACGGCGAGGCGCTGCGGGCCCTGCAGTAGCCCCCTCACCCCCCTCAGGGCGAGCTGGGCTGCAGGAGAAGCCGCCAGCGGGGGCTTGGGGGGCTTGCGGTGAGGCTCTGAGCCCCCCTTCCTCCTCCTCTTCCTCCTCACCTTCCTCCTCCTCCTCCTCTCCCCCCACATCCCGGGGTCCCGCTCCGGCCAGAGCCATCTGCAATAATCCCGTGTGGACACCCTATGGAAGGAGGGGGGGGTGCCCGGCTCCCTCCCCGGAGGGTTGGCCGGGTGTTGTTGTTATTTTTTAATTTTATTTTAAATATATTTTTGTTTCCTTCTTTCTCTCCCGTCGTGACTGTATGAAGCAGTTTTTGTTTTTTTTTTTTAAAAAAAATGTGAATATCGGAGCTGGAAGGCAGCTGGACTTATAATTGTGACGCCTGAGGAGTGAATGGAGCCTGAGATGCATTGTTCGCCTAAGGTAGCCGAAACAAGTTCTTTTTTTTCTACAAAAAAAGAAGAAAAAACAACCTCAGAAAACAAATACACCCCTCCCCGGCAAACTCAATGGCTCAACTACAAGATGCAGCTGTTGATTAAATATATGCACTTCGTACCGGAGCGTTTGAAATGTTGTGCCTGATTTACAGGACTTACTGTCTTAATTAACCTGTCTGTATTGAATAAACGTGGTCTTGTTTTTATTTTGGGGTCTGTGTCTCATTGTTACGGGGGAAGCGGATCTCGGGGCGTGTGAACAAAACTACGTGGGTGATGCTCCCTTGATCTCCTTTCGGTTGTGAGATCTCCATTTTGCAGACACAAAAAAAAAAAAAATCCCCCATGACAATCCGCATCGTCTGATGCAGTGGGACACCGGTTATTAATGCACGGAGATGCAACTGAGCCCCTTTGTTTGCCAGCAGCGTTCGTTCATTCGCGAGCCGTGAGACGCCCCTTCGAGCAGCCGGGAATGTGGCTGTCGGAATTTGTAAGTCAGATGGCTCCCAGAGCAAAATTGAGGTACCTTGTGCCGGGGAAGGAGCAGAGCTGGGGTTTGTTACCTATTTGGTTTGTATTTCTTCAGGGAGAGGAGAGGGAGAAAAATAACAAAAAGGGGGGAGGGAGGTCTAGGCAGTCAGTCATGCATCAATAAGGGCAAATTATTAAAAATATGTTGGTAGAATTGGATGCTGATGTCGATGAGGTCACAGTACCCGTGCTGAATGGCTTCCTTGGCGAAACCCTGCGTTAGGTTTTTTTTACAAGTCAAAGGACGGGCTTCGAGATCAGAACTGAACACATCAGACAGACTGGAGCATAACAATCTCCCAGCCCCCACTCAATTTGAGGTAAAAGCTTCTCCTTTGAAGAAGGTAGCAATCCCACATGAAAGAAAATGGAAGATGTTTGCCTTTGTCCAGGAGAGCAGCGTGAGCAGCTACGTTTACTTGTGCAATTAGTTTTCTGACAAATGCACTAAATATTTTAGCTTGCTTTCTCCCCGGCCAGCTCCTGATAAAAACTGGCGCTGAAGGATTTTACAGCGTTTCACCGAATTCCTCGTGTGCTAGGAGGAGTACGTGGTGTTATTATTAGCTTTATCTTGACTAATTTATAAGTAGAATGCAGTTTTTCCATATCAAAGCCTGTGAGATGCAAAGGAAGAAGTTCAGTGCATTTTAGAGCCTCCTTAATTACTAACATCTGAAGTCCTTTCTCTCATAACTTGGGCTGCTTTTGTGGCATTCTGCACGGCTCGGAATGGGGTTTTAGGTTTGTCATTAGTTCTTCTCCTCAAATACAATAACGCGCCGTGTAGGTTGCCCTTGCTTCAAAGGAGTTTTTATTTGAAATTCTGTTGTTTCCTTCTTACTCCAGGAAAAAAAAAAAAAAAAGATAAATAAAGTTCAAGAGAATGTAAAAACAAACCTTAGCCTCAGATCCAACCACTAGCCAACAACAACTAAAAAACTCGTTGTTCTCGTATGTGTCCTTCAGATGCTCGAGCAGATAGGCGCCCTCGCTGTGCCAACGGTGAATTTGGACTCGAGGATGAGCGGTTTAATTATCTTCCCTGAAAGAGCTGGAGGAAACGAGCTCAAAACCCAGCGTTGCTGATGGAGCCCGAGGAGTTACACAACTACGGTTAGCTGCGTGTGTGCGGCTGTCAGCCGAAATTATGAAAGCTACCGTGCTTGGCTCCAGTTTTTTACCACCAATAATTATGCATCAATTCTGCATTCCCCTTCTTTTTTTTTTTTTTTTTCCCCCTCTCTCCTTCCCCCCTCGACAAATCCTAGCCCCTGTATACTAATGAGAACAGCTAACTTTACAAGTGTCCTTTGTAGTCATTGAAAGCCCCGAGACATTCCTTTTAAGGATTTTACTAGAATAACACTTTTCAATAAACTGGCAGTTGAAGTGAGGCTTAGAAAAGATGCTAATAAATTTCACAGTGACTGGCTGTTTTTTAAGCTTCCTAAATTACTTCTAAAATAGCTTTTACTTTCTCCTTTGTGAGGGGCTGGGAGATGGATATATGAAAAGGGTTATAGTGAGCTAAGTGTTATGTAGAGTGTGCGATGATTTGGTAAAAGGATTTTTGGCACTCCTTTCAGATCTGACTTGCATAACTCCCTGCTGCACCATCACCGCTTGCAGGGTGGACGTCCTCTGCCCGCATCTTCCCGACGAGCCCTGAAAATTGTCGTGTTCAAAGCAGGGCGCCTGTCACTTCTGCGCGAGGAAACGGATCAAACGGGGCTTATTTTGGCAGTGGGAGCCACGTTTGAGGAGATGTTGGACCGATTGAAATGTTGCCATAAGGTTTCCGATGGCTCACTGCAAATTCTGTTTCTCCAACATTGTGGTGCGGCCGTGTGCCACGCTGTGTGAGCAAAACAACAGAAATGAACTTTGATGTCAAAGTCATCCCCAGCTTTGTTGCCCAAGTAGAATTAAAAAAGGTTAAACAATGAAGCCAGTATTTATGTGAGCTTTACATGTTTATGTTGCAAACGTATTATTTCCTTAATTCATTTAGCTTGTCCTGGTCCTCACATACCAAGTGCTTGGTTTCTGGGGAAGGAAAAAGCAAATTTGGGTGCCTGCTACATGTGGCCTTCACGCTATGCTTAAATTATCCTCACTAGTAAGTGAAAACACAATTTGCTTCAGCTTTAAATGGGGAATACAATTCTGTTTTCATAATAGGCATGCAGCTAAGATTTATCACCACCCTTGTTTTTTCCATCTCGTGAGGAAAAAAAAATGTTAAAACACAAGATTTTACAGCGGGTCACATAGGAGCTGAGGCTGAGAAATAACACCCTGAGATATTTGTAAGGAATGAAATGGCCATGCATTTGGGCAGATGTCTATCATACTGGGAGGGGAGGAGAGCTATAATTTTGGGGTAGACCTGGTTTTGAATATTTTCGTAAGCAAACGCACAAAAGACTGAACAATCTCATATTTCCGTGCGCCTCTCGGTGGTGTTAGGTTAGTACAGCACGAGGCTGCCGCAGCGTTTCCATCAGCTGTCTGCATCGTAGCCCCGTTCCTCTGGACTTCCCCCTGTATGGCTGAACAAGCATTTTCGTGAGCCCTTGCCCAAAACTCAGAGACTTGGAGACTCCTGGAAAAATCAGGCTGCTGTAGCACTTGGCATAATAAACATGGCAGGAGAGTGGATACTGTGCCCTACACCCTTAAAATCTGATTTTAAAGAAGATTTTAAAGAAGGTAGCATGTAGATCTCGCAGAAGGCATGAGGGATATGGATGTAGGCTGGCTCCCCGTGTCAGCATCCTCTCCCTGACCACCTAAAGAGCATCCCTCATCCCCACCTATTCCCTGGCCCCACGATTCTCCTCTCACCCAGGCCATCATTCTGTGGTTGTAATCTTTCACTTTTATTTTATTTTTTTTTTTCCATGCCATTTTCCATGGCATTGCTTTCCCTAAATATTAAGTAGGGTTATTCTCCTCGGTTGCTTTTTTGGCACGTACTTTTCGACTGGCGTCTCCACTCGGCTTCAAATATTGCAGCTCAGTCACTTCGCGGTAGCCCAGATCTGTTTAATTTCTTAGAAACTTTGCGTTATGTTAGCTGGAGGGCAAGTTGCAAATATCTTTGGTGCTCGGTTTGTTGCAGGGCAGAAATGGGGGGTGAAATCCCAGCTGCGGTGAAATGAGCAGATAAAGATAACAGAAAAACTCCTGTCCACTTCTGTGGGAATGTGCTTTTTATGTATTTTATGTATTGAATGTATTTTATACAAGTAGCAGGAAAGCACCACTTACCCTGCTGATACCTACATCAATACCTTTGCAGCAATGCAAAAATGACATTGGCAATTTTATTTTTTTTTTTCCTGAGAAAATGCAGCTTGTTTGCCTTCTCTTGCCACCCTTCCAAAAATGATGCTTTAGCTGTGAGGCTGACTTCAAATTTGTCAGCCCTGTGGGGTTCTCATCCTGCAAGTCCTGTGGCAAGGGGCAGCCCGCTAGAAAAGCAGGAGTCGGTGCCCTCGGAGGGAGAGGGGCTGCACCAGCCATGTTAGCAGAGGATCCACAGCAGAGGCAGCTACAGGAAACCAGGCTTCATCAGTTCAGAGGCACCCAGAATCAGCTGTTCCTTCTGCATCATCCTGGATCCAAATTGTATTATTTTTGCCTCCCGTGATCTAATCTGGTGGTGTCTGGTGGAGTAATGCACTTAGCTAAGGGTGCCCTTCGCTGCTGTGGGCACAAGGACATCGGTGATCAAAAGAAACCACAAAAAAACTTGTCTCTTGGTACACCTGGCAGTCACTGACTTGGCAGGACTTTTGTGAAGAGGTGTTAAAGAAAGGCTGCAAGCTCCTGAGCTATGTGAAGAAGTTTAACAATACCTTCAATTCCAGCCCCAAGCTTTTATAGCAGCAAGAATTGGAAAGGAAAAACAAACAATCAAAAAAACAGCAAAAACTGCTGGAGCTTTTACAGTTGGAAGCCAAGGGGTAAGTTAGAGAATAAAGAGATGTGCTTTTGGCTTTTGGAGGGGCATTGCATCTCCCCTGCGTGTGGCAGGGCTTGCTCCATCAGCCTCCACTCCAAAGAGGAGCCCTGGCTGATTTTGCAGTCTGGAGGGGTTTTAGTCGTACAGCTCAATGGCATCGTTTTCAGGAGCAGCACTGAAATACATTTTTCACCTGGTATTATGTGATGAAACAGCACCAGGATGAAAAAGTTTTAATTAGAGGAAATGGATGCTGGCTGGCTTAATGCTAAGTATTTGCTGCGCAAAGCATTTTGCCACAAGAGGTCGAGACTTACTCTGTCTGTATCACAACAATTGCCCTGGTTTAAAGGCTTAAACCTGCAGAAGCACGGGCTCTAAATTAAGGTGAAAAATTGGGTTATTAGTGCTCTTAAATCTCCATAGCAAAGCCTTGCCATTTTCACAAGACAAGCGGTTTTCTACGGGAAAACAAATAGTGCTGAAGCAGGTGACAGAGCATGTGTATGCACATCCCCAGGTTCTGCAGAAGGATGAAAACCAAGGGGGTGTTTAATCCTTTCCTGGTGTTAGATAGAAGGCAGCTTTAGCAGCTGGTATTCTGGCAGTGCCCTGCTATCAGTCTGTGTACAGGTACACCCTGCCAATATGCTATGTCATCTGTACATCAGCTGGGAAGGTAAAAAATTGTGAGGTTTCCATCTTGTTGCTGGAGCTCTTCTGCTCTCCTCCAACACAAACCTCCTCTGCCACTCAGCTCAGTCCTCGAGAAGGTCTAGGACCCTTCTGCTGAGTCACAAGACAAGGAAATCTTATTCCCACTGAAAAAAAAAAAATAATAATAATAATAATTAAATAAGGAATATGTCAGCCTGACGTGTGCCAGACCAGTAGCAGAACAGAAGTAACAGAAATTCCCACCTCTGCATTTGTGTAGATCTGCTTTTCCCCCTTCTTTTTCCCCTTTAATAGGGGCTACGTATGTTGAACTTGATGATCCATGTTTGGACGTGATAATCCAAGTTTCTTTTCCAACCTAAATAATTCTGTGACTCTTCATCAAGCGCTTCTGAATGTCAAATCACCTCCCTCAGCAGGGATGTGGAAGTGATCCAGAGTCCCGTTTTTTCATTTTTCCTGTTAATTTGCTGGAGACCCCTCCACAGCACATTTGTTTTGTGACACTCCTGTTCTTCAGCCTGTGCTAAGACAGAGCTGCTCGGGTCCTAGGGATAAGCACACACAAACATGGGTTCAGATGTGAGCCAGCGAAACTGTCCTTGCACTTGGCAGCTGTATTATTAACACTAAGAATGGCCCTAAACAAAAGGTGTTTGCTTTAAAATTAGACTTTTAGGAGAAAAAAAAATAGGATGCAGCAAAAATATAGAAGCCTACCATTATGTTTTCTGTCTCATTGTCTAAGTTAAAGGCAAAAGTTTTTTTAGTTTAATACCGCTTGTGTCTGGTGTGTGCACTGTCTTGATAGCTGCTCCTGGGCAGGCCTTATCTTAGTGAAAGCAGATCAGACCCCATCAGAATCTATTAAATTATTGCTAGAAATAGAATTTCAAATTGATTTTGTTTCATCTGCTCTTCCTAAATACAGCAAAAGTCCTCATTGTTAGTGAGATGTTAGCTAGCTCTGACACGATCACAATGTTTTTCATTGATCTACTGTTATAAGTCTCAGTTCTTTTGGCTCCAGTACCTTTAAACTTGGTTGAAAGGTTTTTTTCTCATTCACAAGAGTGAAGATTTTTCTTGTATTTTCTAGAGTCAGAAAAATTTTCCTTCAGGTTGAGGACAAAAAGATAAGAAAATTTCAGCTCAAAATTGAATTGTGATAAACATTTTCTGTTTTTAGATTGTATCTGATTGGGAAGCTGATATTACACACTGATCTTCACCTATAAATACAACAGGCACAGGCACCTGGAACATAAAATTGCATTATCCTGGAGGCACCACTTTTAAGTCCCTAAGTTTCAGAAAGTTTTTAGTCAGAGAAGGGAGGTTATCGTCAATGATAAAATTCAATAGAAAGAGCAAAGATCACTCACTGAAGAGTGGCTGATTTCAATGCCATGAGTAGCCCACTCCGATCTATTTGCACATCTGTGGCTCAGCAGAGGCGATCAATGGATTGACACCAGCGGTGATCTTTCAGAGGTGCCGGTTTCACATAATCAACTCTTGAAGGCTCCAGGAGCTGCCATGGTTTGAAGCAACACAAGGACGTGAAGGATTCTGGAGGGAAAAGAATGGCTTCAGGCACTCGAGGCCAACCTACCGACGCTGAGGGGTGCACAGGCCTCGCCCCCCTCACGAGGGTGATCACTAAAGCTTTGAGAGCAGATTATGGAGCCCCACTGCGAGAGGGAAGAGGCTATTAAAGGCCCATCTGGAGAGCTGTAGGCACAAACAGGCTTCCTGGTGAGGGAGAACAGTGGCGTGGCAGAGGGAACTCAGGCGGGCTCGCAGCAGCTTTCCCCGATGTGGTGCCAGAGTCCCAGCAGGTAGAGATCAACCCCAGGAGGTGCCCACCCAGCCCTTCCCTCTTTTCTGGTAAGTTCTTGGCTTCATCACCCACCTGGGTCACTCTGGGGTTTTCCACTGTTGCTTTCACTGGTTGCCTCCAGGCCTGTGGGTCTGTGCTGGCAGAAGAGAAGTCCAAACAGCCTCTACTATTGTCTCACTGCTCTCCTGGCTGCACATTCAGCAAGGATGACAAAGCTTTTGTCAGTACTGAAGACCTCGGTGCTCATGGTGCCAGCAGGGGCTACCTCTGCAATTCCACACATGCCAAAGTCTCTGTCCTTGGGGGTGATCTAAGATCAGACTGGGTAAAGCCCTGAGCATCGGCATCTGCCCTCAGGGCTGTCCCTGCTCTGAGCAGGAGGATGGACTGGAGACCTCCTGAGATCCTTTCAGCCTGAATTATCCTGCAAAGCTGGTGCATCCACTTAAAGCAAAATATTCCTTTCTAATGCAGTGGGGGAAATTCACCCAGTGCTTCCTTAAATCCTTAAATCCTAGTAACAAGGAATCCAGGCTACGCGAGTGTAGCCTATATGCCCCTTAGCTAGCGCATCCTTTCAAGGCTTTTTCCTGCTGTGGCTTCACTCACTGCAGTTGATCTCGAGTCGCATCCTCACATACAGCCCTATGGCTCACAGTGTCCTTGGTTTCCTCGAGATCTAGGTTCTGCCCTTCCCCACTGAAATCTGCGCACAGAAAAGGGCAGGCAGAAAGGACCAGGTGTCATTTTCATGATTCGGGTACTCAAACATTCCCCAGGGCTCACATCTGGATCGCTTTGGGACTTTAGAGGGAACAAACCGCTGCCAATTTGATGTGTGCCCAAGGGTAAGGGCTATTTTTAATCCCTAAAGGAACAAGAAGAAAGCCCTCCTCCAGACCTGAAGGATCCCATCCCTGGTGTTGTGAGGACTGTGCTCATAATGGCAGGTCTTGTCTCAGTAAATCTAGTGCCCTGGAACTCGAGGAGAGCTGACAACACCCTCTGTCTCAGGAAGCTGCTCGCTGTGAACCTGCGACTTACCAGAAAATGACCCAACCCAGTGCCCAGGTAGGGAGTTTTCAGATCGCTGTGCCCGGACAACAAAAACCTCCAATTTTTGTCTATTTTTCAGTTCAAACTGAGAACTGAATGTGAGGTCTGCTTGCTCCAGAATTAAAGCCACGTCCTTTGCTTCAGGCAAGCCACAGGCCAGAAGCCCCTCTCTCAGACGTGCTTATGCTCCCGGTGCCTCAGCCTGCAGAGCGTACCAGCCCGTCCTTCTTTTGGCAAGGGCATATTCAGGATATCCAGATGGGAGCCCACACGGCATGGGCTTAGCAGGGCAGGGCTGGCCCAGGCAATTCAGCTGCCCAGATCCCCCTGTTCAGTCTCCAACCACGTGGCCAAGTCGCTCAGGCAGTCTTTGTGAATGGGAGCAGCTCGTCGGGAATATCGGCTGGCTGGCTTCCACGGGGACAGCTTCTTCTGAGGAAAACAAAACTCCCCCCAAGCCCTAAATCTTACAAGCCCAGTTATATGAATAAATAAATAAGTAAGTTCCGCAGTGGTGGACCACTACGGTATTTCTTAGCTGAGACATTTGCGATAGGGGCACGTACCTCAAGAGCAGAGCATATATGGCCAGCACATTTTTGGAGAGCCAACTCTAGCCGACCTTTCCTAATTAAATCTCAAAAATGGAAAATGATGGATGGTTTAATAAGGCCCCTTCACATCATTTGCTCTGGGATAGAAGATCATTCAAACCTTTTTTTTTCTTTTCTTTTTTTTTTTTTGGTTTCTTTTTTTTTTTTTTTCCAAACGTATCTAGCACAAGGGCTTTTCTAGATCCTTAATCCTTCTCTCTCTGATCTGAAATGCCATTATTATTATTTTTCCATCGCTCTTTGCACCTCACGCAGCAGTGCGGACGGGGCGTGCTGCTGGCTGCTATTAAACACTGCAGCACGCTCAGTTGTCTCCATCCCTGCCTCTGCGAAACTCACACAGCTCATTTGCTTCTGAGCAAAACTGCTGAACTGTCCCCTGCAATGCCCTATTATTCCTCTCCGCTGTAACACGCTGCTTTTGATTTTTGCTTGGCTGGTTCGCTAGCGAGCCCGGTTTGCACGTTACACGTACTGCAGCCGCATGCTGAGAGTCTAGCAGAGAGATGTCTCTGGCTACGTGCTTGGCAAAACCAGACCCATCCTTTTACTCCTGAATAAGGAACCATTACAGCCTGGCAGTGGTACAGGATGCCGATGCATCGCCTCGTGGGCTGCATCAGCACCTTGCCTGCTCCGCGTGCTCTCCCGGGGGTTCTCCTTGCACCTCCCTCGCGTGTGAAGGAGACGGGGATCGCCGACAAGCACAGAGATTCAGGATCTGTGCCAGCAGCCTGTGGCAGCTCTGAGCCTTCGTCTTCCCGTGCGGCGAGGCTGTGACAACACAGACAGGCACATCCCGTTAGATACTCCCAGACACCGAAAACAGACGCTCCATTCCTGCAGCACGTTAGCTGGCAGTAATGACAGGGGTCTGCTCACTCGTTCGGTTACACGCTGGCGGTCTGTCCACTCCTCCTGCTTTATCATCTACCAGGTATTAATTGCGACTTCCACTTGCCGCCAGCAGCCCGAATCGCTGCGTTGTCTGCCGCTGCGATCAGACATCTCCTTATTTCTGCTTTTGTTGTTTAAGCACCAGAAAACTCAATTACACGCGCGCCCGCATGCATACACAAACACACAGTAGTAGGTTTGTGCTGATGTTTTTCAAGATACACATCTGCTGATACTAAAAATAGGTCCTCGTCAGCAGCTTGGTAATTTTAGGCTCAATGAGAATTCATCCCCATGGTAACTGTACAGTTGTTGAATCATTTATTATTTGAGCTTTGAAATCACAACAGAGCTGACAGTCTTCGCCCTCGGAGCATTTTTCAGGACCTTTGGTGGAGCGTGGCAGTGCTCCCCGCTCCTCGCCACCAATATTTATCAAACAGCCCCCGAGCTGACTACCTGCTGCCCCTCGTCTGCAGCAGGACTGGGCTGCTCGATAGCAGGACGGCAGTTTAAGCAGGTTTCTCTTCTATGATAACAGCGGGGCTGCTGGCGGGGCTCTTTGGCTGAGGACAGCGCGCACCAGCCCCTGTGAACTCCCGATCAGCAAAACGACTTGAATGAAACCTGGAAGTGCAGCCCCGAGCCTTGGCCTTTGTCTCGATAGCCAGAAAGCTGGATAGCTCAGGTCTCCGTGTTGCAAGAGGTTGTGCAGATAAGGGGCCGGCGGTTTTTAACCGTGCAGATAGATGCGGTTGGCTCCAAGCTGCTGGGGTACGCCGCCTGGTTTCTTCGAGATAAAAGCTGTTTGTACTTTCTCCCACTTAGAGATAATGCTCATTAGCCATCGGGAGCCAAAAAAAGGAAGCTGGCCTGCTCGGCTGACAAAGAGTAAGGTGACACGCAGATCCCCTGAGCCCAGGGCTTTCTCAGGCTCTGCTGCCACCGGGTTCCCTGCTCTGCAGAAGGTGGGGACAAGCTGTGCAGAAGAGGCAGCAGTGCCTGCCTTTGGTACTGAAACAGCCAGAATTCAGCAGCAGGAACTGTTCCACACCAACTGCCTCGAAATGGGGTGCCTGAGACCGCTTTCAGGACCTGTTAAATCACGGGCATCAACTCCCACACCAGCTGCCCACAAACTGGAAGTTTTTATTTTTGTTGCGCTATGGATGGCTGCAAGGTTTACCGGAGTGCATCATGCCGAGGGCCATCCCGTTTCAGGCGGAGGAGGCTCAGGGGAGTCCCTTTTAGCCTGACAAACTGGGATCTGAAGGAATGACCCAGAAACACGGACTCTGTTCACAGGTGCAAGCAGTTGTAAAGCGATGCTCTTAACAGAGCGGCTTCCTCCTAGATTAAACACAATGGGTGTTATACACTGGCACGAGCAGCGCCGTATTTTTAGTCCGAAGGCACTTTCATTGTCGGTGCTTTAAGAAGCTCTTGGCCAACCTAATCTGCAGGGTGCTTTTGAAACAGAGCTCGTGTGATTAGTTCACCATGTCAAACACAGCGAAACACGGATGTGCAAGCGCCTCGCACACCTTGCCTTCCACCTTCAGCAGCTTTCTGCAAAGCTGTCAGCACCCACCGCATGTTGTGGGATTTGTCAGGTGTGCCCAGCGTGTGCTGCGAGGAGAAGCACAATCAGGAGAGGGGCATTTCCCCCTTCCATGCACAGTCACCTCTGATGCTGGTCCCGCCTGCGTGTGGTGGTGCTGCTCCCTGGGCAAAGGGGAACCAAACAGAGCATCACGAGGCGATGCTGCCTCGAGGCGACGGCTGCTTCTCCACTCCAGAGATTGCCTTCAGAGCTGACCAGGACTGTGTCGTGTATTTCCATTAGAATTCCTATCAACGGCCCCAAAACATTTTTTATTTCTAAAAGATAAAACCAAATTTAAAAATAAAAATAAAAATAAAAATGAAAGAGCATCTGGTTGCTCAGTCTGTTCATTTAATTAAACCAGAATTTCCCTTCCCTCCAGTTGGTTCCGCTGCTATACATTTATTCCAATTTTTCACTGCATATATAGGCAGATTTGGGAGATGATGCCTTTTTTTTTTTTTTTTTTCCAATTTCCACCCAAAACCTTCCTCTTCCTCAGGCTGAGCAGTGCATGCTGCAGCCCGACACAATGCTGGCTATCGTTGCTACATGCCGTGCCGCGGCCAGCATGCTCCAGCAGCAGAGCTGCCATTGTGTAGGATCCAGAAAGCCGGTCACAGCTCATGGGTTTTATAACGAGTTGGGAGGGGGAAAAAATCACCTGCACAATGGACCAGAAGCGGCATTAATTTCCAAACCTGCTGTGGCCAAGAGAGGGCTTCCACGGTGATTCTTTGCTTTGGGAGCAGCTCCGCTTTGTGCCCAGGCTGCTGCCCACCCCTGAACGTGCCCAGGAGATGGGGTGGTGGTGCCAAAGCCCCCTTCTCTTCCTAAAAGCTCTTCCCCTTGCCACGAGTGCCTGGAAAGGAGGACAAGCCTGCCTGAGACTTGGACACCAGGCACCAGGCCTTTTTATCTGAAGTCACAGAGCAATAATGGGCGTGCGAGTCCATTGTGCTGTTTTTGCAGTCGCTTTCTGAAAATGAATCAAGTGTTAAAACCCATCTATCAGCTCCCTGTTACTAGATTTTTCCATCTGTTTACGACTGCATTTTCCATCCGAGATTTTGGTTGGTAAAAATAGCTCATCTGTGATTTGTATTATAGTAGTGACAAGGGTCTTCTGACTGGGACTGGCTCTGGGGTGTCCTAGAAATGTCTCTTCGCAGCTTTGTGCTTATTTATGATTGTTTAGAAGAAGCATTTATTCCGTGCAGCATCCCTTCCCTCTTCCCCTTGCAAGCAGATTCACAGGGGCTGAAACTTTTTTAACAAATGGGCTGCTTTGTTCTCCATTCGGAGAGCATCTCACCCAGGGTCACCCCCAGCCTCCCGAGAGAAGCAGAAGTGATGCTGGGCTGCTCCAACAGCCTGACAGGGTGGGCAATGCCTCTGCCTGCTGAAAGCTGGCTCTGCTGGCTGCTGGGGCTCTCAGCGGAGATGACTTTCTCCATCCTTCACTCCAACTCTGTTACAGGGCCATCATTAATTGTGTCTGCACTCCTCTGAGTTCTTATTTTGGTCTGTCACTACGTGCCCCCGAGTGTAAGTGCAGCAGTGTAAGCAGGGACGTCCCCTCTCCCCATCGGGGCACTGGCTGTGCAGGGGGCAGGGCTGGCACAGCCTCAGCCTCTGCCCAAATTCCCCAGAGGTGCTCTGCATGGCATGGCATGGGTTGTTCCTGAGTGAATCCCACCTGGGCATCACTTGAAGGATGAGGGGTGGCAGCTGGGAGCATCTGTCCGAGAGTGGTCACCCTGAACCTGTAGGTGCCATGGAAGCAGCCGAATGACCACGTTTATGTGAAGTCCCTTGAGGGATACAGAGCTAGCACATGTTATAGGTTATATCTAGATCCAGGGACAGCTTTTTATTGCTATTCAGGCTCACAAATCAGTAAGAGATTACTACAGGGATTGATATCACATGGGAATGTATTACACTTCCACTTGCTCACCCATCACTGAAAGCACTGGTGGAATTAGCCTGTGGGGTGACTTGATGTCCTTGTGTTATCATCGGGGTGACAGCACAGCGCCCTGTCTCCAGCAGGCCTTCTTTCAATGTTATCCAGGTCTTTTCAGGCCATTTTAGCTGCCTGTGGTCCTCTGATGGCCTAGTAACAGCCCTGATGCCCAGCACACAGTGTTGATGGCAGTGCTGCTTACACACATCCCTGACTCTGTGCTGGGGCTCCCCTTGGCTGTGCAGCACTGCTGGTTATTCAGATCCAAGCTGGGGTCAGTACCACAGGATCCCAGAGATGCTGAGGCTGGCAGGGCCCTCTGGAGCCAGCCAGTGCCACCCGTGCCCAAGCAGGGACACCCAGAGCAGGGTGCCCAGCACCACATCCAGGCGGCTGCTGAAGGGCTCCAAGGAGGAGACCCCACAGCCTCTGGGCAGCCTGTGCCAGGGCTCCGTCACCCGCACAGCACAGAAGGGCTCCTGGTGCTCAGGGGGAGCCTCCTGGGGGCCAGGTTGTGCCCAGGGCCTCCTGTCCTGGATGTACAGACAGTGATGAGATCCCCTGGGCCTCCTCTTCGCCAGGCTGAGCAGTCTCTCAACCTGCAGGCAACACATTACTGAATGCAGCCCAGGGTAACACCAGCCTTCTCAGCAGCCAGACCACATCGCTGCCTTGTGTTCAACTTGGTGCCCACCGGGACCCCCAGCTCCTTTCTGCAGAGCTGCTTCCCAGCTGGGCAGCCCCCGCCATGTGCTGGTGCCTGGGGTTGTTCAGGCCCAGGTGCAGGACTCTGCCTGTCCCCTTGCTGAACTTCACGAGGTTTCCAGTAGCAACAAATATCTGTTGCTTCTTTATGCCCAAGGGTGCCTTTGGGCCTCCAGAGGCGTGCCCAGGACCCAGGCAGCATGTGGTGGCAGGGGGCATGGCGGGGAGGAGGAAGGGACCTTCTGCTCCCTCTCTGTGAAACCATGGCCCCAGGGGATGAATGGGGACACACCTTATAGGCAGAGGTGGTGACAGAGCCATAAATTCAAATAAAAACAAGGTTTGGTTTCCAGACCTTTTTTTGGGTTTAGTATTTCAGCATTTCAGACATCTCAGAGGCAGCCACAGCCAGTCAGGGGCAGGCGTACTGGTGTTCACGTGGGGGCCGCTCAGCTGTGGCTGCTAAATCTTGTCCAGCCAGACTGACACTCGCAGCCCACCTCTCTCACAGAAATAAATGATATTTGTTGGATATTTAATTACTTTAATAATGCATTTGATCAATATTTAATCACTTTTCTCAGCGCAGCCCTGGTGCTTCTTGATAGCTGATTTCTGGCCCAGGTCCACAGCCTGTGCTTTGCAGTCGGGTCTTTTCAGTGGCTTTGCCACCCAGCTCCACACCATCGCCCATCAGCTTCTCAAACCAGAGGTGGTGAAGGTGCACTGAACGAAGCAGGCCTGTCTCACTCCAAATGTGCTTGCGGCTGAGACCTACGGGGCTTACAAGGAAGCTTCTGGCTCCATCAGTGGGTGAGGATGCAGGGAGCTGAGCCCACATGGGTGCAAGGATGTGGGAATCCCAGAACAGACAGTTTTCCTTAGCAAGTTACTAATTACGTGCTGAAAACACTTCGTGTTCGCAGACTCGGGGTACTCATTGGCAAGTTATTTTAATGGATGTGTATTTATTTTCAGCTTGCAGCGTTCAGGAAGAAAACAACCCAAAACCACAGACCACAACATAACTAAACACTTGAAGCATTCCATAATTTAAAAATGGTTTGGTTTTGGTGGCTCTGGCTGCATCATAGGAAACTTGGGATAAGAAACTTTACTCTTATCAGAACTGGCCAAATAGGCACTGATATCAACGCTTTTTCAGGTGGCTGCCAAGAAGTCTTCCCGTGATAAGGAGCCTCTCTCTACTTTTCAAAAAAACCCGAGAGTTTCACACAGGCGGCGCCAGATCTCATTAAAGCCAACGGGAAAGTTTCCCCAGGACCTTGCTGCAGCACAGAGCATGCTGGCGGTGTCCAAGCAGCCTTTTCACAGTCCTACGAAAATCTTTTGCCAGAACAAGATGTTACGGTGAGATTATCCCTCTTTACATCACTTGTCTTGCAAAAGTGTCAGTAGAAGAAAAAAAAAAATTAAAGTGGGAGTTTTAGGAACTTGTGTTGGCTTAAGCGTGGCATTATTTTTGGAGAAAACAAATTGTGATAGAAGTTTAAAATTGTGTTAAAACAAGATAAAGATTATAATGTTCCTAGTCAAGCAGTGCGGTATCTTGCTATATATACTGGCATACCAACTAAGGAAAGTATGTGTTAAATAAAAACTTATTAAAAAGAATCTAAACATTAAACTCTTATAAAAAGTAAAGGAAGTATATAAATATTCAGTTTTAGATTTTTAAGTTTGGAATTGTAAAATTCAAGACAGTGTGATTGCTGAGACTCAGATAAAAACAAAACAAGCAAACAAACAAAAAAAAAAAGTTATGGTATACTCTTGTAGTTTAGATTTTTTTTTTTTTTAAAAACAAATAAACCCACTAGATTTAAAAGGTTTTATTGACTGTAGTTCATAAACTGAATTTCCTGCATGCAATACAGCAATTTTAAATACAGTCTTTAAGAAAGCATAATATATATTTTCATAACCTTTTTTCCAGATTAATTCTAGTTATTAAATCTTTCATATGACATACTACCTACACATCTCAAAACATGAGTGACAGATTCATGTCTCAAGCTCAATTGATAGTCCTTACCCCATAGAAAGCTGGACCTGGACTTTCATCTTTCCTGATGGAGTCTCAGGCTTTCCTGCTTAAATAAATAAAATTGCCTCCAGCTGAGATCCTGTTCTTAACTGAGGTAACCAAGATATTCAACGATATCAAAGCAGTGAGATTTGCCAATTAGTCTTGCAAAAGAAAGCTGACTATACTTACATTTTTCCCTTTTGTAGGAATCACATCATTTCTAGGTTATTTGATTTCTAAAACATATAACCATTAAAATGGGGGCATGGTACAGTACTCAGCTTTAGGTTAAATAGAATTTAATGTTGTAGGCAATTAAAACAGACTGAGTTTTTGGGAAAAATAATATAAAAGATCCAGTTTTGAACTTAATAAAAAGAAATCAAATATGAAATATGAGCTTGTGAAGAATAACACAAAACACACCTCAGGTCAGGTACATTAAAATGTGCATCTGACTTTATAAAATCTGAGGTCAGGGCCCTAAGAAGACAAGGTAAGGACAGGGAGATCACTCAACAGCTATCATCACAGGGAAAACAGAGTAAGGAGATCAGTAAAATGTATTGCTTCCCTCCATCCACCCTCTTCCACCTCCTACATGCTAGTGGTGCAGGGGAACAGGAGAGTAGGGGTTGCAGCCAGTCTTCCTGAACCGAGCTGGTGTGGGCTGCCACAGGCAGCAGCTCTTCAAGAACTGCTCCCAGATGGGTCTACACCACGAGGTCCATCCCCCAGGAGCAAATTGCTCCAGCACGGGTCCCCCACAGGCAGCAGCTCCCCCCAGCCCCCCTGCTCCTGCGTGGGCTCCTCTCCACAGGCTGCAGCTCCAGCCCAGGGCCTGCTCCTGCGGGGGCTCTCCATGGGCCGCAGCCTCCTCCAGGCCACATCCACCTGCTCCACCAGGGGCTCCTCCATGGGCTGCAGCGTGGAGATCTGCTCCATGTGGGACCCATGGGCTGCAGGGAGACAGCCTGCTCCACCAGGGGCCTCTCCACAGGCCGCAGGGGAACTGCTGCTGTGTGCCTGGAGCACCTCCTGCTCTCCTTCTGCACTGACCTGGGGGGCTGCAGGGCTGGGTCTCACTGCTCATTTTCCCAGCTGCAGTGTGCAGCAGGCTTTTTTTCCCTTTCTTAAACCAGATCTCACAGAGGCGTAAACTACATTGCTTACTGGCTCGGCTCTGACCAGCGGTGGGCCCTTTATCTAACATGGGACAGCTTCTGGATTCTTCTCACAGAAGCCACCCCTTCAGCGCCCCCCTCCCCCCCCCCCCCCAACTACCAAAACCTCGCAACGTAAACCCACTACAAAAACAAGACTGGAGGGGACGGGAAGAAGGCATCTTGTCCACATTCATGACTGAAAGCGGGATCAGCTGCACCAGCAGCATCTCTGATGGGTGCTCAGCCAACCAGTGCCAGGTGGTGGACACCAAGCAGCCTCCCCAGGCAGTCTATGTCCATACCTGACTACTGCCAGCATGGGAAGGTTTGTTCCATCTCCCTTAATGCCCTGCCTGTAATTCAATCCAGCTCCCCTGGTCCTATCCACAATGGGAAGAATTTATACCTTTTCTCTTCACTGTCATTTTTTTAATATGCTCTTACTATAGCTATCCTCAGTCTCCTTTTTGCCAACTTAAGCAACCCCAAGAGCTTCAACAAGCCCCTGGGAACTGTTTCCAGGTCCCTTCTGTTTGCTCGGCAGCTGGTCCACAGCTTTCTGCAATTTTGTACTACTTGTTAGATATAACTTTTTTCCTAAAGTTTTATCAGCACTCCATAGAAGACCAGAAAAAGTTCAATGGCATCCCAAGCAAACGTCCCATTTGTGCAACCCAGTGTGATGTTTACCTGGTTTTGTTTGTTTGTTTTGTTTTTAAGCATTTCATTGTTGCTACTTGAGATCACTTTGTGATGTATTCTTCCAAGCTTTTCTGACCTGCTGCTTCCCATCTAGTCGTTCACTGTCCGTGTTGGCACGCTTGGAGCACTCCTAGGCAGTCAATATGCAAACACGCCATTCTGCCATCTCGTGTGGGCTAATTTTCTCTCTGCGTGACTGCCAATTTATCATTGTGCTCCAAAATCAAAGGCAGAGCCATTATCCAAGAAAGGTAAATTAGAAATACCATTTTAAAATATTTGGCATCAATTAATCCTACTCAATATACTCACATTTACGGAACGGTGATTTAAAATAATACCCAAACACATCAGAGTCTAACATTGTGAAGGATCCCAGAAGAATATTTAAATCTAGATTACTGGGAATGTAATGTGGTTTTGGGGGAGAGGGGAAGTGTGGAAGGGGACAGGTGGTACACAGGAAAGAGCAGAGTGAAGAAAACGAAGAGGGGAAAATGTCAGTTTTTAAATGAGATATAGTCTCATTTCCATTATCATTCATCTTTGCCAAAGCCGAAGTCTTCCAGCTCTTTCTCTTTTCTCTTGTACTTTCATAGATACCACGGTACTGTCGTGAATTTGGTCATCCAGTAAACATACACTGCCCAGAGCGTTGTGGTTTTGTGCCTTCTTAAATAGTGAGACAGATTGATTTGCCAAACACTTTATCATGCTGGGCAATAACTTTTGCACTTGCAAGACATTCCTAAAATGCATTACTCACATCCTCCCCTTCCATTCTCCAATACCAGTAACAGTACAGTAGGTATGTAAAGATGCTGCTTTAGAGGAGAGTGGGTGCTGGGTCTCACAACAGAAAATATGAGATCACTATACACTGAGCAGGGTAGCAAAATCAGGAATACTACAGCATGAGAGAGGTTAACTGCTTGTCAGTTCCTGAATAAGCAGCGTGACTGAAGTTTGGAGATGTCTGCATCTGTAAGCTCTTTTAAATGTAAATACCCAAACAAATATAGAGCATATACAAGGTAAGAACCAGAGGCAAAGCATTTAACATCCCACATTTATGTGTGTGTATATATATATATATTTACAGTTACAGCATTTTTTCTTCAGATAATTTTACATTTCTGTGCTGTGTAAGGCACACCTAGTTCAACTGATACCGTGAAGTACACAGAGGCTTCTTTTGCACAGAACAATCAGACAAACATGTACAAGACATGAAAACAATGTTTGATAAAAATATCAAATACACAATTCGGTCTTAAAAAACATTTTAAAAAAGTTTGAGGTGTGTGCAAAATTAGGCAAAGAAAGCTTTTTTTCATATTCCAAAGGGTATAGTATGAGAGGTTGTAGATGCTGGCTAAACTATTTCTATTTTAAGAGCAGCTTAATACTTAAAAAACAAACAACAAGAAACCCTCAAGGCATCGCATGATTTCAGTATCTGTGCGCTCAGTGAAGGGCTGAGTGGTCTGATGACTGTGTGTTCATTGTGCATTAACTTAAAAAGCGAGAGGTCCATAGTCCCAAAGCTCTGATGGTTTCTCTGAGCACAGTTGGTTTGAGAAGTGGTAAAACTGAGAATACGATCAAGATGGCCATCTAGGTTTGCTGCATCTGTTCAGAACACCAGAAAGCTTGGAGGAATCTGCATGAAAGGGTTGTGCACGTCACCAAACCCCACCATGAAAGCAAATCTTAATTTCTCCATTTCCAAACAACCAAATCTTCAGTGAAATATCAAAAGCATTGCTTTTCACATTACATACACAGGATTTCAATGACTTTCTGTTAGGGAAACATCGTTTTTCTTAGGAGCAAACCAGACTACGTTCACTGCTCCACAACCCTTTAGTTTCCAAGGGGAAGTTTTACCATCAGCTACAGGGCAGTAATACCATCCTCCTCCCTCCCACTCAGCAACCCAGAGTGGTTGAAAGCTGCCTGGAGGATGAACCCTTTCCTCCACGGGTGCAGCTTCCCTGATCCAGGTCACCGTGGTACAAATGCAGGTTGAGGAACAAGCAGCACGGTGTGGATGGGAAGCAGCGTCGCATAGTTCAATTCAGGATGCTACCAAGCATCTGACAACGGCCTCAGATTATCAGATGTATGGATGGGGTTTAAGCTTTTCAAACCAGCCAAAAAACAGTTTTTGACTGACTACACGAGATGCAGATGCACAGAGGATCAAGTAAACCAGGCTTGAAAGGCTGAAGTGGTCGGGTCAGAAAGCTCACAAAGCAAGAAAGTAGCTGCCAGTTATACAGACACAACCTACTTTGTTACTGCACTTTTACCTCAACCCATGGTTTTTGCAATTACCTAAAAAAAAAAAAAAGTAGCTTATTCTGCCTAATGAATGCTATATCCTGCTTCTAAAAGCCTCAGTGCATTGCTAGGAGAGTATCATCTCCACACCTTGCTCCTCAGAGCTGTCTCTGAATCTCTGGAGGCTCCCAGCCCCAGTTTGAAAGCTTGAAGCCCTGGGAAGTACACAAAGCAGCAGCCCACGACAAGACTGGAGTAGCCAAAACCTGCTCAGTGGTGGCTTTAATAGCTGAGGTCTTACAAATCAGCATGACATTCTGGACATAGCAAGGAGTAGCAATGTTTCCTGGGCAGCAAATGAAAAGTGATGCTGAATGTGGTGTTTATCTGAAGCAAGCACTTATGATACCCCCTGACCCATCTCCTGGGTTTGTTATCCTTACCTCCTCTAAGGAATTCTAACTGCTGGGACCTTTAAACGCAAATCCATTCTTTGGGCACTGTCCCGGCCGCATCATTTGTCCATCCCCTGCTGCGTACTACAACCACAAGTTGAGACACCAGCACTCAGAAGCCAGGCTAGTACAGGAGAGAGCCAGCAGCTGGCTGTGCTGCTTCAACCTTTATGAAAGCTCTGGGCAGATATCAAAGTTCAGGCTACATAATCAGACATCTGTAATCCTCCATCTCCATGGTATCGAGAGTCATTCACCAACAGAAAATGCGCTGGGAAGAGCAGCCTCCCCTAACAGGGGAGCACAGGGGAACACCCAGGACCTGGTTGAAGACCACCAGCTGCCACAAGTGGCTGGCCTCATGACAGCGTTCCTGGAGAGCAGGGGCCAACGCACCTCCTCCACAGCCACAGCCACTCTCAAGCTCTCTAAAGAAAAAGTTAACACGTTTACTGCCACATACCGATGGATGCCACTGGTTTCTGAATAATTCTTCGCTCCGTGAGGTAGCAGAGTGAGACCAATGCCAAAAGAAGACATTCACAACCAAGGAGCACTCTACGGCTGCTGGCAGTGCTAGCAAGGCAGTGTTGTCTTTCATTTTCTTATATTTCATGGACTCTTTAGGCACATCATCTTTAGTGGCCCCCGGTAACTGCTGCAGGTTGAGGATTACAGAGGAAGATGCTTGTCTTGCTTTAAAGAAATGTAAATGCCAAGATATTCAATATAATTTATTCATGATTAATAAAAATACACTTCTCTAACATCCAAAACACAGTTTATAGAGAGGGGAAGCTTTGTTATTCTTTGTCAGGGCTTCCAGCTTTATTCAAATTCTCACAAGAGTGGAGCTAGGTAACAGACCCTTGGTTTATTTTTATTTGACAGTTCAATCAAATATTGGCTTTTTGCTAAAATTACAGGTAATCCATACACGTTTACAGTTCCTGCTAGACACATGTATGTATGACACTTAAAATATACATTTTACTCTGATTCTTTGAACAAGGTGCTCCCCCCAGACTACTTGCAATTGCATGGCTTTGTGAAAAACATCATTAACATTAATCCTCTGGTATGTCTTCGTACATACTCCTTCAGCTGTCAGGCCAAAAAAAAAAAAAAAAGGCTAAGTTGTGCATCCGATACAAAAGAACAGAACACCATAAGAGAAAAGTTTAGGTAGAATAGTTTAAATTCTTATAGGATCCTTACAAAACCAGCACTTGGACTTCTAAACTCATATGAAAAGCAATGAAAGAGACATTTCCCAGTTTTATTTGCAATAGAGTCAACTCGTGGTGAGGAAAAACAAGGAACCCAACAACAAAACCGAGCGTGATGCAGCTTTCTGCTGTCAACTACTTTAGAAGAGGCAATGCAGAGTACTTTTTTTCCCCATACAGTGAAACAAACTAAAAAGCAACAAAAATCAACATGAAACACCACCACAAATCAGACCTGCAATAAGACACCTTGGGCAATCTGACCTTCCTCCCCAAAGCAAAGCTACGACGCTTCCCTTAGGAAAGGATTGGTGCTGAACACAAGTTCCTTTGCCTTCCTTACTCTTACTGGGGGACCAAGCCACAAAAGCCTTCCCCTTTCCAACCCCTTTATTATTATTGTATGATTTTTTTCAGGGTCCTTATCTGTTTTAGCAGAAGTCAGACATCCTTGTAAAGCTCCAGCTACCCAGGCTAACCCTGCTGGCTTTGCACCAAGATGCTCTGAGCTAAGTTATAACACCAGCTTGGAGGTGAACAGCTTCTGCACCAGGTTAGGGGAAGGGCACTAATTCCTGATTCCAGCTCTAATTCCTGATACAAGACAACACACGGGCTGCCCCCAGCCATTTCAGTGTTCCCTCAAACTGAAGGGCGACATCCTCCGAGAGGAACAGCAGTGGAAGACCTAGAGTGGTCCTTCTTCAAGACGGAAAAGCAGCAGATGGGGACGCTTACTGAGAAGTGTCCAAGATAAACAGCTCTTCTAGCCTACGTTCTCGAGTTAAACAAACCAAGAACAAACACTGGCATGTTTTACATTGGGTCAGAGAGGATTTATACAGTCATTCTTAAAGCTGCACATCACTATATTGTGTTGCAGCACAACATCTCAGCTCTTTTCGTATCAATATAGTCCTTGAAATCAAATGTGATGAAGCATTTCCCAACGCAGCCTTTTTTTCCCTACGAGTTGATCCTTCTTGGGTCTAATCGACGGCCAGATTGGATTTTTTCCAAATCAATATTTCTGAGATTGTGGTGTTCTCCAAAGACTCTCAAAATGAAACACAATTAAGCTTTAGAAATCAGTTTTGGATGCAAGAACAAGTCCTCACATGTTGATATTGGCATTCAGACAACACTTGTGTGCCTCAAGGGATTCCAAACATTCATCGCTGAAATCTGAAGAAACATCGAGGATCGCTGTCTCTCGTTTGGTTTCCTAATAGCTCCGCACACACACACACACTACACAGTTGTTTAATAAATACTAATATCCAGAGGTAAGCTGTGATTTGTATTACAAGTAGGCGAGAGGTGGGAGCAGTCAGCATACCTAACCAAGCAGCTTCTCAGGTCTCTGCCAAGCATGTGGCAGGTCAGTTGAGAGAGCCGCAGACATGCCCAGCACCATCTCACACCATCAACAGCTTTCAGCTCCCTCCTTGTACATCCTCTGTTTTTCCCTTAGCTTTGTTCTCCGTGTCCTGAAAAAGGTTTTGGTGTAAGCGTTAGCTATTTTCTGCTCTGTGCCAACAGATACCGAAGATATCCTTTCATCAGGCTGCTGACTGACAGCTCACATTAATTTACGTGCTGTAGGCCAGGGCCCGTATTGCAGGTTAGCCTTACTGCATGTCCCTCACCACACTACAGAGAGAAACACTGCAAGGTACAGCCCTGGGAAAAGACAAGAAAGGGAAGTGGGCAGTGAAAAACAACTTGGAGAACTCATCTGTTTGTTTTTTTTTTTTATACACTTTCTCCATCTTCAGTTGTAGCCGAAGTGTAAACTGCACATCAAGCAGCCGCCAGCAAACCTCAAGGAAATGTGATGGATCACCCCCGTGCCCTACAAACAGGAAATATTTTTCAGAGACCAGCAGGGATTTTCAGCTGCTCCTGGGGCTGGCACAGACCGTGGGTACAACGCGCACGTATACAGGGACTTGCGGCTTAATGCCCATAATGTTCATTACTGGAAAGCAGCCCAAACGCAGGAGGAAATGAAACTGCAGGATAAAGCCTTTTTAGAAGTGGTTCACACAAAGTTTGAGAGAGGCAGAACTAGCAAATTTTGCGGCGTAATTACCAGAGTTGAAAGTTTTAACCGGGTACTTTGTTCTCAAAACCTAACAAGGCATGCTATTAGCAGAAGTATTTACATAACCAGAATAATTCATTTTCTAGGACTGGAATGTTTATCCATATTTAAAGAAAGCCCATGTAGCTTGACAAATAGCAAAGGTAAGAGTACTAAATCATAAGGTCACCCGTTCATCAAATAGAAACATTGAGATCCCCATGACTGTCACTTAATCATGTACAAATATCACCCAGCTTAACGAGGCCTGCTGAGAACAAAGTTCTCAACTTTAAGGGGCCTTACTCCAAGACCAACCCACCTCAACCTCTGCAAACACCAAAAGCTCCTCGGGTACAGATGCCATCCCCACATTTAAGCAGCCAGCCTGCTGCCCACTCGATGCATCCCATCCGTACAAGGCAGCAGTAGCACGACAAGAGGAAGCAAAAGGAACACCAGAAGTGTTGGCTGCCACTGAAAAGTGCATTAGTTTGCCCTGAGCAGTGCTGGGACTTTACTCTGTGATATAAGGTGGCTGCTGCTGAATAAAGAGAAGCATCTAGTGACATGTCTTTGCACCCTGAATTGCCTGAGATCCCTTTGTCATTGCAAGTGAAGTTTAGGATAACACGCCTCGAAGCACGACAGAAGGATGCTCTCCTACTGCTCAATGGTGCTGTAAATACACAAATTCAATAACAAGCCCCAAACTGATCTCTGCATCTAGCTTGCTAAACACTGTAATATCAACTAATTGCTCGTACTAATCCACGTGAGTTACTAGCTAGCAGAGGAAAAGTCAGCAGCTCTTAGCGTCACCTTCTGGCTGAACATCAGCTCAGTCACTACACCAAGTGAACGAAAGGAACTTGGATTTTTAAGACCCTCCGTTGACATCCATGGCGGTGGTTGGTTTGGTGGGATAAGCAGATCTTGGAGGCTATCAGGTAGGCTTTTGTTTGTTTGTTTTTAAAGTTTGTTCTTAAAATAATGTTGCTACCTTGATCAACAGGTAACTTCATGTCAAGATATTACCATTCTGCTACTTTTCAGACATTAAGGCAGTTTGACTAATTAAAACCTGTAAGTGAAGGGATAATGACAACCTATGAAGGCGTGCAATGATTTATCTCCCCTGCTAAAGCACTCTCTCTCCAAAGGAGTTAAAGGCAGCCCTGCTGATCCAGTGCTTGATGAGCTACCTCTGCTTTCAGAAGTGAATCATCAAGGTGTCCCCAGAAACAATCATTCCAGCGCTAAGATTGTGCCACTAAGTGGAAAGCTCAGCTCCTGCAGGATTTTTTCACAAATCCATAGTGGAGACAGACTCGCCATGAGCAAGGATAGGTAAGGAAGAGTCTCAGATTCTGCCACACGATCCAAATTCTCTCCATTTGATCCAAAAATGCTCCATTTTGGCAACTGACCAGTAGGTTTTAACCTCAGTTAGCCCATTCCCTACAGCTGCAATCCAACCCGACGTATTTATTTAAAGTAAAAAAAGTAAAAGTACTGCAGTGTAAGAGCCATGGTCTGGAGTATTACTATCAGCACAATTAAGCCCATGTTTTGTTTCTGGCTACTGCTGCTCTCCATCTGTGACAGCTCTCCAAAGCCAAATATTCATACGGTTGTTATCTAACCTACTTCTGTCTAGTGATCCTGGTGAGCCAGAGAGAGATGCAAACAAGGCTACCGGCAGCAGCTCTCTGGTAGTGCTCCTGATCTGCCCCACTTGCTCCAGCTTCCTAGTTTTGCTGGTTTAAACTTGCTGGGAGTTGTGCCCTAACATGGGCCTAAGCAATGCCAAGGTTACAAAAAAGCCTCACTTTTTCTCCGTGGTGGTTGTTATGGGGAAAAAGTGAGGATAAATGATGAATTATGAGTTCCCCCCGACCTTGGTCTTTAATATACACACATTTTTATGTATGCATGCATACATGTAATATTAATATGTATAATGCACACACACAATATGCATATAGAGAAATAATAAAACTGTCACAAGTTGATTAGTGCATAGATAAAAGTAATCCATAGCAGGAGGAGGTGGAAGCTTACAGGTGATGACACATTCCCCTGGATTTCCTCACGCAGGAAGTGCCAGAACCGTGTTTTTATCCACCACACAGAGAGACAAACTCAAATTACTGCAGCGAACAGAGCTGTATATAGATTGGTAACAGGGAAACAACTTCGTAACCCAAACTTAGCCACCGAACTTGGACTAGCAGAGGGGAATACAACCACACTGTGGAAGAGTTCACAAGCAGAACTAATCTCTCAAGACAAACAGTACTCTGAAGATGCTAACAAACACGTTTTCCTCCCCAACTTAGCTCAATAACACAATCGTTTACCGTAGGACACCAAGCATGAAAACACACTCCCAGTTATTTTGGGTTCAAGGACTTCCTGAGCCAGATGTGGTTTCTGTGTATTCACTAGCGGACAATGAATTTCCTGCTCTTGAGTTTGTTCAGTCTGTTTGAACCCACATCAGTTTTCAGCTTCCATGTCATTTTTTGGCAACAAGTCCCACCAGCACACTACTCACTGAACACAAGCCTCCTCCATCCATTTCACTCTTCAAAAATATTGATTAAAAATGTTTAAACGTGTTCCCACAATTTAGCATTTTGTCAGAAACTTGAGGTTTTAAAGGCATTGCTTAGAACCGATCAAAATGGCATTAGAACTGAGTAAATACACTGAATTAAGTTTATTTTAAAGCTATAAACCCCATAGCAGTAACTCTCAAGTTTGTGTATGCTGAAGTTTCCATAGGACCTGCCAGCAGCTGCCAAGTAATGCGGCTATCCACTACTTTCAACATACACGCACATGACAGCTAGTGCACCTACTTATCCAGGATTAGGTAAGGAAAGAAACCCATCCCTCCCCTCAATCCTATTGTTCTTTTTCTCAAAAGCCTGGGACTAGGCGGAGATAGAGACCACTGGTTTGCTGTCAGAACACGTTGCCAGATGATAATTACACGCTGAACAGAGATATCAAAGGCTGACAGATCTTGAATAACTCGCTCTCCCTCCTTCTCATTGGTAGGTCACCAAAGCTATCTTAAAGAAATGGATGCCTTCAATGCTATTATGTCCTCGTGTTTCATCACCAAAGCTAGAAGAGTATTAAGAAAAGTTATATAAAGAACGGGTTTCTGGTAGAACACCAAAACAATCCTTCCCCCAAGCCTGCCACCTAGGTTAATTACTGTGTAAAAAAAAAATAAAAAATAAAAAAAAGGAATTGGCTATTCTAAAGCAACCTGACCTTGTAAAACTTGGGCTGTAGAGCATTTTGGCAGCAGGTCAGGGAAACTTTCCTCATTGCCATAAATATTCACTAGATAGATTTACGAGCCATTGTCCGATCATTAGCCACCAGATCAGTTTTGCTTTTCCATGTATGTGCATTTAAAAGCACCACTGAGTACAGAGGGTACCCCTGCTCTTCCCTACCACATGTTTAACATATTTTTTTTGAATTAGATTTCAGAACCCAAAAACTCCATTTAAAAAGTTCTGATTGTTACGTGAAAGGGACCCACTTGCTCATTGCATCCTTTACAAAGCATGGGAACTTGCATGATAAAACAAAACTCATTTCTCTAACAAAATATCAGCTACAAGGGATCACTGCATCTATTGGAGTCATGTAGAAATTGTCTGTAGATCAAACATTTACATTGGACAGAAAAGCAATATCCAAATAGCAAACAGGTGTCATAAAATGGAAAGAAGCCAAGTTTACTCCAGAAATGTTACCATTAAAATAAAACAATCACAGGTACTTGTAATTGCTATAAAAATTGCTCCAGAATTCTGTATTGTTCTTAGGGAACAACTGCTGTCAGACAGGCATACAAAAAGGATATTTTGACCTGGGACTGATCAGTCTGTAGCCAACAGATGTCCACAGCTCACGCAGCCATTGATGGGACTCGTGTGGGATCCCCATTCAGTGAGGTCTCCGTTGGGCTTGCTGCTTAAACTTATTATAGACTAGCCACTGCAGATTAAGACACCCAAAACGCCAAAGTCACACCGAACTATTAATGGCACTGCGTTCCCATGATGTAAGAGCTATTATTGAGAAACTTGTTGTATATTGCCAGTGCAAGTTCTGGAATTTTATTTTATTTTTTTGATCTTACATGAAAGAGGCTGAGTTTGGTAACATGTCATAACTGTAAGACACATGAAAGCATTATAGAAATTAACTTTGAGTGAAAAACACATTTTAATGAAAAAACAGGCAGCTCACAGACATACTGGTTTAGTTTAGTTAGAGTAGTTAGAAAACTTTGGTTATCTTACAGGTGCTACAGAGTCCGTACTGCTCAACAACTCCATAAGTAGCTATTTGGACCCTTCTCCAGAGATAAAAAGCTCTCGCCTGAGCCTGATTGAAAACTTGGGGTTCTTTTCTCAGTTTCCCTGACAGTTGAGGAGCAGTTTATGGCTTGTAGGGAACGTGGCTCTTTCCAAGGCCTCGCGACTGCAGAGAACAAGAGGTACGAAGAGTCTTTGTTCTGCAGAAGATGTGTAGTTTGTGCAGGAGAGCCAAAAGCCTTTCACAAGAGGTGTTCATGAGGTCAGGGAGAACGTATGCTCCAAGGCACGTGTTTCACATATGCATCCAATACACATATGTTTCAATGCATTATTTTCATAAATAAGTAAACAGAATTTTCACCATAAAGGTCAAATGTTACTTTATTACAAAAAAAAAAAAAAAAAAAAAAAAAAGAGGGCAGGATTT
Organism: Aythya fuligula; assembly: GCF_009819795.1. NCBI lineage: Eukaryota > Metazoa > Chordata > Aves > Anseriformes > Anatidae > Aythya > Aythya fuligula. The sequence continues at coordinate 135,494,675 of NC_045560.1, read as the reverse complement.
CAGGAAACATTATAAGGCAAGACCCCAATCCACCCCTTCTGAAAGGGGGCCAAGGGTGTCTTTGTGGACCCAGGCAGGAGTGTCCATAATCAATTCCTACCAAGGGCACAACGATGCAACCTAACGAGTTGAAGAGGCATGTGAGAGAAAAACAAAACCACAGAATTCCCACTGTAACCGTGCGACTTGTTTTAAAAAAAAAAATAATCATCACTACCTGAAATAGTCTAAAACTTGGGAAATCCCTAGATATCCTGGAATTGTTTCCCTGAACAAGATACTGAACAAGCTGTTCTTTGTAGCACAAACCTTTAGCATGACAGACAACGTTCTTTGGTGAGCTTTGTGCATTTGCTGCAAGAAGACTTCTTTGTTCCTGCTTGGTTTTCTCTTCTGCTTTACCTGGGGTAGTAGGCTGTGTAGTTCATGAAGAGCTGGGCCCCAGCAGGGTAGTACGCCGTGGAGGGCTGGAGTGTTCGCGGGTTCAGGAGCATGGATGGCTGGTACAGAGCTGCTTCGGTTGGCACAACTGCTGCAGGAGTCGGGAAGGAGTAGGAAGGGGGCGAAAGGCCTAAAGGGACAAACAAAAAATAGGTTAAGACCTTCAAAATCCCAGCATGTATATGTATGTGAATTCCATTAGCTGAACAGCTCTGCTGTAATTAAGGAGCTTTCACAGGTTTCTCATTTGCTTGCTCATCACAGAAAATAAAGCTGGGGCACTGCTATGGGCCTGACTGCAAGACTAAAGTGCGTCCTTCTACCCCCAGTCAAAAGCAAAGGGCACTAACACAAAAATCAGAAACCACCGATGGCTCTGGGAACAGGGTCTCTTTGCAGATGACAACTTTGAAGAAGACTTTGCAGCTTCTCATGTTTGTTTGTTTTTAAACTGAATGCTAACAACACTGCACTTAGCTGCGAGGGCCTCATAAGGCCTCGCCTCTTGCTGAAACATCGTTAAACTGCCTCCTTTCCTATTCCTTTCCTTTTCTTCTCTAGTACCATGACAGTGAACGTATGAAAGTTTTAGATAGCCCTGAATAAGTGACACAGAAGTTTATTTTAAAGCAACAGTTAGCATCTCCCTTCATTGTGGGATTGGGCAGTGACAGAGCAAAAAGGGCTTATCTGAGGAATACATCACTTGCATTTGTATTTAGAAATAGGAACTCTGCCATCTAAGACTTCCCAAACTTTGGGACTTTTACTCAAGAACCTGTCCTAGGAGCTCTCAGGAGCTCCTGTCTGGGATTTGTCACACGTAGGACCACACACTGCAGCTCCCCGCTCGGATGAATCTCGCATTGCAAGAAGTGCTGGTCAACTGGAAAGCTGAACTCCTACAGATTAGCTGAAGGTCTACTCACACCTCAGGAGGAACCACACCCAAGAAATTCACTGTCAGATTGGGAGCTCTGAGGAGGGTTTAGAGAATGTTTCTTAGAAACGCCACCATAAACAGTAATACATGTGCAGAGAGAAAGCTCCTACTCTACTGCCTTACCATTTATTATCTTGGAAGCAAAGTATTATTTTTCCCCTAGGCTCAGATTTATACAGCGTGCATGTTTACTAAGTTAGCCCTTAAGCTCTTAAAGCATCTTCCCCAAACATTTGTCTAGAAGTCCCTGCTCGTCCTAGCAGCTCTGAGGAGCAGAATTGTACATGAAATTTGGTCTCAGTTTCTCTGAGACCAAAAGGATGTGTATTTTACTCCCAGAGTGGATTTGGTTTTGTACAACAAGAGGATAAGCTCCAAAGGAGAGCATTTCCAATGGTTTCTTGAATTAAGTTTGGGGATTGAAAGTGGAAGGACTTATCTGACACGTTCACCGTGATGAAAAGTGTAAACACAAATCAGTTTAAATGGGAAACTGCTCTTTAAGCCTTAGGCAGTCAAATCACTTTTCAGAGTCATGGCTCACCCTGGCCAAGTTCAGTTTCAAGAAGGGGAGGGGAAGTTTTCTACTGGAGAAGCAAGAGGAATTTGAAAGTAGTCTTTCAGTCGTAATAATTCACAACCAGAGGGAAAAATAATGACTGCAAGCTGCTGATTTATCACGAAAAGGCCTTATTTTACCACCCCCATCTGAGACTCCTTTCCAAGAACCAGAATCAGAGTCAAGCAGCTCCAACACCTACCCGCACACAGCGTAGAGTATTGGCAAGACGCATGCAAAACTTACATGGTAACTTACATGGTGGTGGGGACAAGCCATTTCGATTTAAAGTGCCCCCCATTAATACAAAGTTAATCTCCTCAGCAGAACACTGAAAGACTTCAACATATCTGTCCTTCATTGTCTTCTTGTGACACTTCTGTGCAGCCAGAAAAGCTCGGTCTGCAGATTTCATCTGAATAAAAGCATCTCCCGACGGACGTCCCTATAAAAAAAAGACAAACAGAAGTGTTTCTGGAGCTCCCGTGAAGTAGCAGCATAATAATGATTTGTCCTGTTAAAAACACTCTTCAGCCATAAAAATATTTATCTCCAAAGCAAAGTAGACTCTTGCAACTATCAGCTAGTTTAAACTCTCCCTGAAGTTTCCCCACTACTTCTGGGGAATTATAGTCTACCTGGTACATCTTACGGGCATCCTTCCAACTTGTGCTAACTTAACTGAGAAAAGAAATGCAGTCAAAAGCCTATTTTCTACTTTGTTAATGCCAATATGGGCTGGAATATTTTAAAATGTCACTAGCCTAAGGCTAATCATGTAGATAGGCTTGGTGTGAGCTTGCCAAGAAGAAAAATTAGATCCTTGTACAGGGCTGTAAGTGGGTGGGATACACAATTAGGAAGAGTCACTTTAGCCACATAAAGCTGACTTGAAGTAGCCAAAACTGGAGGTAGAGATCTGAAGCCAGCTCTAACTTAAGTTCTGGGCCAGTTCTTCTAGTTTCTGAGGGAAGAAAAACCATAGCACCATCCTTTACACGCTTGTTTATGATTAGAGGGTTGGAAACAGGAGTGGTGGGAGTAGTGAGAATATTCAAAAAGATAAAAATCAAGTAGTTGGGCAAAGCAGTACCTAAAAGAAAGGTGACAGCTTTGGCTTTGGGCAGGGATGGCTGATCGCTCTCAGGACTACACACACACTCTTCCTCCAGGTTCTTTCATTACTGCTGACAAAGGCTGACGCTAGCATAAACAATTACTTGTGCTTTAGCATCTGCATTTTTTTATTTGTCTCTTCCAGACCTGCACATTCCTCATTATTTTTCATCTCTGACTTAGATATGGCTAGCTCAAGTCCTCACAGACACAGAAATCTTAAGACAGGTGCTGCAGAAACTCTAGTCCCTTCTCTCTTCCTATGCCCCTCAAACAGAGAAGCTTTACTCTAGGAAAAGGAACTAGTTTGCAGCCACAAGACAGGCTTAGCATCACTCAAAACAGTTTTAGAAAAAACATTTTTATACCACAGCAATCAGCAGAGCCACTCAAATAATCTCCACAGAGGATGAGGAGCTGCCTTCTCCTCCCCTTAAAGTCACAAAACTATGCAGATAAACAAGGAGATCGCAACATGTGCCTTTGTCTAAAAGGTTTTGATAGAAACTACCTCCAGGAAACAGCGTCAAGGATGAATCTATCTACATGTGTCAGTGAGCCACTTATCCACATGCTTAGCCATAGCCATTTGAGGAAAGCAGCACCACAGTTCAGGAGACTTGAAACTTCAGCTGTAGTTTTAGACTTGTGCCATAGGAAATCCTTCCATCTCAAAGAGGCTGCAGTCATATATGGCCTTAAATACACCTGAGGCAAAGCCAGGGGCAAAACACTCTTTGGTGAGTTAATGTTGACCAAAATTTCGTTTTTAAAGATATGCCTCGCATGAGAGGATTTATCAAGCTGTTGAGCAGGACTCTTCAGTTTAAGCAGTGCAGGATCACAGCTGGTGCTATAGGAGCACCTCTAGAGATTGTGGCTTAGCTTTAGGCACCTGGGTCTCAGCGACAGAAACCACTCTACAGCAGATGCAGTGGCTGTTACAGCGTGGTTCAAGTAAGCCCATCTATTATCAGTTCATTTTTAGAGGAGCGCTGGAGGCCAATTGATGTCATTAGTGTCAATCCCAAAGGTGCTCCCCTACTGGTGATGCTTTCATCAGGAGGAGCCTGTAACGCACACGTGCAGTTAGCAGGGTGTCCAGCAACGTGGCGCCTACCAACCTGGTGATTCAGCACCATGTGGACGCCGTGGGTCCGAATATCTGTAGAAAACTCCCCCAAGAACTCCAGGATATCCTCAATCGTGGCAGCATAGGGAAGGCCACGCAAACGTATGCAGTCTCTGACGTTAGTGGGAGGCACGAACTGCTGAGGTAATACTGGAAGAATAGGAGGCGTTGGGAGAGGAATGAGAGGCGTGGAAGAGTACCTGTTCAGCACCTGTGCAAGACAGAAAGAGGTTACAAAAAGCTTCCTGACTTATTTTTCAATGCATGGGATTGGTGTTACATCATTTTCAGTCTGGGCAGCATTTAAAAAAGAAAACAGTGAGCTAGTTTCTGGGCTTCAACCACAGCAGCAATGCTTAGAATTCAGACACTTTGCAGACAGTTTTTAAACTCTCCAAAATAAATTGGTTCTTTTTTTTTTTTTCTTGGAAAAAAAAAATCACTTGAACCATAATGCAACTCTCAGAAGATCTAGAACATGAAACCGGTATTTCTACAGCAGTTTTATTGTGAAAACATCCTACTGTCTATATAGTCACGGGGCCATTTCTACTGAAAAAAATATCTCCTCTATGTGAGATACTCACTCTCTAGGTGAGTCTATGAACTGGAAACATGCTTCACTACCAAACAGCCTTGAGGTGCAATAGCACATCAGGTAACACGGGTGGTGTCACTGAGCCGCAGCATTAGAAATAAGGGAGTCATGCTGAGATTTGAGTAGTCTTAACAATAAAAACCCCACCCAGTCAAGAGCTTACCAGCTATTTAATCACTTGCCTTTAACCATCTTTGAACAATATCAATATTCAATTACACAGGTGTCAGATGCTTTTGCTAAACGAAGAAGTTATGGGATAACTACAAGAGTAGCAAGTTACAGCTATGTTTTCTCACTTACTGTCACCTTTCAAATGAGGCATCAAAATCTCAAATTTACATGGCTCTACTGCTTTACACGACAGATGCTGTTATTATCTATAACTGCAGTTTGCAAGAATATCAGAAAACCAAAAAAAATCAAGGATTCTTTCATACACACTTATGTATGCATATTTTGCATGTGTGTGTGTGATTAAGAACATTCATGAGATCCTACATGCAGAGGGAGCAAACCCTTACAGAAGTTTGGACAGCACTCTTTCCAGTGAAAGTTGTCACGAGTAAAAGGAAGAACTTTGTCGTGGCCAAGCAGTACTTGCTGACACTACTTAATGCCAAAGCAGGACTAGAAGAAGCACATTTGCCACCTACCTGCTGAACTTCTGCTGCAGTGCTCCTGAAGAGTTCAATGTACCTTTTTCCCAGCAAGTCCTTGTGCTTTTTCAGCGCGTTCTGCGCGTACTCCTCGCAAGCAAACAGCACAAAGGCATCCCCCGTTGGCCGGCTGTCAGGGTAGGTGACGAATAGGACTCCCTCCTTCCCTCCTGTTACAGGGCAGTGCTGGCCAAAGAACGTCAGCACTTCTTCCGTCGTCACGTTGAACGGAAGGCCTCGCATCCTGACAATCACTTGGTTTTCTTTCGATAGGAACTGTGCAACCTCGTTGGAAGTGCCTTTAGCAAAAGTAGAGAAGCACTCAAATTTAGGCAGCTCCATAAAACCCCGAGAGACTTTGGCATAGCTAATTTCTCCTCCCTCTCCTAAGACCATTTTAAGACCATTTCTGAGCAGAATTCTCCTTTCTGCGTGAGTACTGCCTCCACTACTGTTCACCTCACCCTTTTAACTTATACATTTGGCAGGCTTTGAAGTCACAATATATAGCAATCAAGTTCCCAGACCCTTATGCTTGGAAAGAAAGCTAGAAGGGCATGCTGAAGACAGCTCAGGAATTTCATCCTATCCTGAGGAAACTGCCAAAGTCTGACAATTCTACTTCCAGCACCTTTAGAAGACCATTATGCTCATAGATATAAGCCTACACTACCCTATCCAGATCTACCTGCTAACCAATTCTGCACCTCAGCACAGTCCTTTCACTTACAGCTAGCGTATTTTGCCAAGCTGATACACAAAACAAGTCTGGTAGTGTCAGACATACAATTTTCCAGCATTAGCAAGCAGTGCTTTTACTTTGAATGGTGCAACTATTACCAAATCTATCAGTTAGCCATCTATTCAACAACATAATAGCCTCTCCCACTCCAAAACCTTAACTTTAGATGTTCAGTTAGTCATCTACAGCCCCCAGAACAAATTTATGTTAGGAAGCAAGAAGGATTTTAAGCCAGTATTGTAGGTACATAACAGCTTATTGGATCTTAACTCAAATTCTGTACGCTTGCAGTCATAAAGGGAGGGTGGCAGTCTGGGGGAAGATGAGTAGAACAAGCTTTGCAGTATTTCAATTCAAGGTTTGGGAATAGTCCCCTTAAAATGGAGTATTTCATCTAAAATTTCCCCCTTAGTCAGAATCGAAGATTTCATTTGAAGAAAAATCAGTTCCATAAATCCCTTGTTATTTACGCTGTGATATCTGTTTGCTTTTATGTGCAAGTCTCCACAGCAACAGCAATAGTCCTGTTTTGCAGAAAACTAAAACCTGAGCAGTTTTTCCAATCAGTAACATTTAGGCCCCCTCGTTCAGGAAGATTACCTTCTGAACAAAACTCATAAGCGAGATCACCTTGTTTGATCAAATCCTTATTTAATAGGCTGCTTGAAAAAAAGAGGTGGACAAAATTCATGGAACAGCTTGGACTGCCAGCAGAGTACCTAATTATCACCCACCGGTTACCTACTTGATCATGGAAAGAAAAATGAAAGACCACATCCAAGAGGAGCCATTTACAACCCCAAGTTGCAGATAACGATGGAACAAACCCTCCCTTCTTATCCCCTAAAAATTACCTCCTGCAATTTTAAGGAAGTCTTCACCTGTTGCCTTGTATACCTAACGAAAGGGAAGAAAGGAGAACACGTGACTGACATGCAATTTGTGCTCCTGTTGAGAGGAGGCCCTCAAAGGCAGTGGCACACACCTCAATGTAGCGATTCCCCATGTGATGCTTGTGTCTCTGCAGCGCTAGATCTCTGTGCTCTTCACTTACAAACCTCACGAGAGCCTCCCCATTCCTCCGGCCCTGGGCGTTTAGGCAGAGTGCAGCGCCTCCCCTGAAAGATTCAAGTCAGAGAGAGGAAGAACTCCGTGACTGGAGCAGGTGAAGCACTACAGAGGGAGAGAGAAGTTCTTGGCTACTAACTTGGCAATGTTTAAGCCTTTGAAGAACCTCGCTATGTCCTGGTCAGACGACTGCCAAGGAAGTCCTCTTGCTCGAATGACAGCATTGTCATCCACAAGCTCCATCTTGCTGCTGCAGGCACCAAAAGGAGAAACAATGCTCGTCACCAACACTTCTGTGACAAGCCCCTGCCCGTGCTGGGCAAGGGGGAATCACTGCCAGGGCTTCCTGAGACCCGTGCCCAAAATCACAGCAAACAGCAAGCCCTGCTGAGCTGCCCCTTTCCCAGCTCCCCACCACGCTTGCCCCTTGAGCTCTTCTCTTCTCGAGCACATTCCCACTTCACTCTCCCCTCCTGACACACCGATGTTTTGCGCTTCCCCGTTGTGTGAACAGGGTTAGTGCACTACAATGGAACACTTGCTCTTATTTTGGGTAAGTAGAGCTTGAAGCAGAGCCGTGCTTGTAGTGTGCCAGCATGCAAGGGCCACTCGCAAGCTAAGACCAGATTTATTTCAGGTTTTACTTCACCCAAGGAGTTTAGCCTGAACGTTTCATGTCGAGGCCATCACTGTGCTGCTGGAGACTTAATATAGCTCCAGGCGACGTCAACTGCTTAGCATGGGAATAGCTCAGCCACAGAGAGCCAGATTTAATTGGTCATTACCACAGTCCCTTTTGTTCTCTTGCTTGTTAAAAACGCCATGTAGAACAAAACACTGACAACAGCTACCCACGGCTGCTTTTAGGGCTATTGGAAGGCCAGGTTGTGGCACAGAGAGCACGGGATTGATTAAGCAGCTGCCTCCCCTCCTACAAGGGTTGTGTTGTGCCCTGCAGTAGGAGGGTCATGGCTTTGGTTGTGTTTTCAGTTCTCACGTGGCCTTTCCTGTAGGAATCTGTCCAGAACTGCTCCTCACAATCCTGTACTTTAATACTTTGCCTTAATAAAATAAGCAATTGGTGCACGTGCCAGTGCAAATAAAAGAGTGTTATCTTCTCTGATGACGTACCCCTATTGTTGAAACGAAACCCATCAGCTTCCACTTATTACCAGAAATAAGACAGGAATCTTTTACCTCATCACAACATTTCATTATTGAAATGGAGAAAAAAATCTTAGAACACTGCTAAAACAAATAGCTGCCTGAACTAATCTCACTGGATACTCTCTGCCAATACTGTTGCTTTTTTTTTTTTCTTGCCTCTTTTTGCTCAGAATCATTGCTTCCGAATATCATCTACCATTATGAGAGTTCATTAATCTGGAGGAGGGAAGTCAGTACTTGGGACTAAGTAAAGTGAGGAAAAATTTGTATTTATACATGGAAAAGCAAGATTACGTTTTAAAAAGTCATCAAGCATAGATGAAGCTTTATGTTTAAAACACGTTTGGGAAGAAGACAATCATCATAGCTCAAGCAATTTACTGGTAGCAGTCTTTTGTTTGGCACTGTATCTTTATGGAAATGCATCTTCCCTATGCAAGAAAAAAATCATCATGATGTATATTCACTAACTGTGAAGCAAATCGCAGGAAAAGCTTAGGAGTTGATACTAAAAGGGTTACTTCTGCAAAAATGCAGAAGTTCTTTATTCACAGGAGAGCCCACTCAACACCCATTATATACACTTATTAGGAGAACCCAGAACTAACAGCACCTAGCAGGCTACAGCTTCCTTGCTAGGCTTCAGTCCTGCATCTGATGCAGTTTTCTATCCCCCCTTTCCTACTTAAAACATCTAATTTACTTCCACAGCAGTGGCAAGATAAAATAATGACAACATCTATTTGCAGATTAGGAATGCAGAGAAGTACTATTTAAAGCAGTGCCTTTAGAAAGAAAAAGAGCGAGATGATACATACCAAGGCCCACTTTCAAATTTGTAGTTCACTCTTTCCGGATCTGAAAACTTGTGATCTAGGAAACACGGTACAAGTTATTTCCTTTTTCCTCACCATACAGAAACAAATAAACAACAACAACAAAAAACAAACAAGCAACACAGAAGACTAGTTCATCACAGTCACTTACTGTATGGTTCTGATATTAGCGTTAAAATAATCTTCCCCATATCTTCAACTTGAGAGGCTCCATAGGGAAGCGCTGAACTGTTCTTGTCAAGATTTAAATCTTTATGCTGGAGTTAAGTCAATCATCACAGGATAGATTTCTAATTGGTCTCCTACTCGAGCAATGAGCTTTCATGTTATCCTTCATGGTAAGGTGCTTCTCAGGGGAAGATTTAATCCATTTTCCTGCCGAGATGCATCAGCTGCTCCGGGTTAGCTGCTGCCTTAGCCTCTAACTACTGCCACCTGCGGGAGTGTGAGGTCACTCCAGAAAGTGTCTGGGGACACGAGACCCCATCATAAGGGCATACATATTTAATTCAGACATACAAAATGCATGAGCATAAGACAGATCCAATCCTGCATGCGGAAGAGACTGGTGTCCTGTCCTCTTTAATTAAGATCTTTAAGCTCTAGAGGAAGATCTGGGGAAGGAGGAGAAGCAAACCATCAGCTAAAAACTCTAAAAATAAGAGGACATGCCACATGTTTTCTAAACAGGTAAATCCCAAAGTAGAGTAGCTATTTTACCACTTTGCTAAAATTCACAAGCAGCACCTGGTCTAAATCTTGCCTGTTAGAAGGTACAGGCTGGGCTTTGTGCTCTCCTGCAGCATTAGGAGAATCAGGTTTAGAGTTCATCACTGAAAATCCAAGAGACAAAGCAGAGTCCCACAGCCCACATATTTTCTGATCTGAAGGGTGTTGGAAGATGATAGCAAGGAAAAGCTCTCCTGTCAACAGAGAGCAGAAAATGTTGTCTTAGCCTGTAGACTGACCAGATACAAATCTGTGCTTGAGGGAGACTGATTTAAGTTACAGGTATCATTTTTTCACAAAATTTTTAAAGTTCACTAAGGTATCTCCCTCCCCCCCCCCCATTTTCCTCTTGTATTTGCCCCTCCCTGTAGCATCAAACTACAGAACGGTGAGATTCCTTTTACCTCTGCTCCGTTTATAACGCCAATTTGTATTGGCTTTCCCAAGGGTCTTTTCCATCCTCATCTCCTTCTTTGAAGAGAGAATGTTTAAGAAACAAACAAAGCAAGTCAGCCCCAACGCAGTTTGAAGTAGGACTTATTTTGTTCTTGCGCCTTATCACTGCACAAGATATCAGAGCAAAAAATGTACGTGTTTCCTAAACAGCGAGACCTATCTCGGCACGGCTATGCAGCAATGCAAGGCATTCAAAACAGACAAACACACCAGTTACTCACCCGCATTTCCACACAAGCACACAAGATGCATTTCAAATGCTCAGAGTTCTGCACTTTGGACTGAAGAACAACTTTTGAGCATCTCAGGGGTGAGGGTAAAAGTGTCATAGTCTTCCCGTGACTTGTGGGATGACTGCAAATCACTCTGACAAAAATGATTTATTTATTTTTAAATCTCAGGACAAGCCATCAGTTAATGCTCAGAACACTTAAAAAAAAAAAAAATAATAATAATAATTTCAACTGAACCAAACTCTTCTTCCACGGCAAGGAAAGGAAAGATGCAGCACTAAAATTTTGAGACCGATTTGATTTTGAGACTTTGCTGGTTGTAAGTGTGCACTGAGTACGGAAAGTAAGAGGTTTGTGCTTAATCAGCTTCAGATGTTCTTGTAAGAAGTGACTTATATTTAAAAAAAAAAAAACAAACAGAAGTAAACTAGTGATCTGCCAACTCCTCCACTGAATATTGTCTGCTAGCCATTGCCATCACCTTCCCTTCCCAGCATCTTTGGAGTAAACTAGTAAAAACACTAAATGGCTTTCTTAAAACCAAGCTAAAAATCCTAAACGAGCCACATGAAACAACCCCACAACATGGTGTAAGAGACTACCACCAGTAATTATGGCAACAAGGAACGTTTTCATTGCACTCTCTCTTCCTAAGCCAAACACCCAAGCTTGTCTCGCCCCCACAGCTGCCTGGGAAAAGCTGGTGTGTGTGTGTGGGGAGTGCTGAAGAGAAAAATAATCCACAAGCAGGCTGCCTTCATCCCTCTCATGGCATCTAATCAGCAGCACGCAGATGTTTCTGGGCACCTCACGTGTCAAAACAGAGGAGGGCTTCTCCTCCTTCACCTGACACCGGCCCCCTGCAGCTCCTGGTGCTTGTGCAGAGCCTCTGCCACCCACCCGGGGAAGGAGAAGCTGCTGAAAATGCAGGAATTAGAAATCTGGAGAGGAAGAGGAATCAGGCAGCAGTTTCAACAGCCACTGGGACAAGGGACAGGTGTACGTGTGCACACATGCAACAGCTTGGCTGTGAGGGCAGGCTGTCACAACGAGGAGACACTTCAATACTTCCCGTTTGCAGAGCCAAGGATCCCTACCAGCGATCAGCTGCAGGAGGTGGGAACGCAGCAGGGTGAAAGGGGAGGACGCTGAATCGAGGCCATCACACAAGGAAAACAAAACAAAATTCCCCCTCTCTGTTTGTATTCTCCTCGGAAAACCTCTCACTGAAAATATTGAGGAGGTAGTTCCTAAAAATGCCCCCGTGCCTACAGAAATCGCTGCCGGGTGTTGAGAAGCAGGGAGACGGTTGTGCAAAAAACCTTCCAGAGTGATACAAACACAGTGAGAGGGGAGGGAGAAATTCATCAACATCAGTAGGAGTGAGAGGGGAGAGATTGCTCACACCTCTGCCTCTGATTAGCTGCAAGCAAGGCTTTTAGGCAAGATGGGAGAATAAAACTGATTGCTTTCTGCACGTGGGAAGGAGCACGTTTATAACAGCCTCAACTAAGTGAAAATTTTAATAAATGTGTCTGTCCACAGGCAGATGGACCTCTGATCTGGGGCACTGGAAAGAAAGGATGCTTAAAAAATTAGTGGAATAGTGGAGATGCTTGAAAAATTAGTGGAATAGCCTTTAAAAGAGAATCACCACTTGTTATATGAAGGTATACGAGACCACACATGTGTGTACACCGATATTTAAAGCTTGTCCATCCTAGGCAATTAGCAAAAAGAGTTGAATTCAGTGGATAAATCTAAGCTCACATTTAAAGCATTAGAAAAATGGACTTGGCTGTCTAAAGTTACTACAGGCAATACCAGGTACACACAATCCAAGTGAAGCGAAGGGCAAAAAGATGCACTCAAAAACCAAGCCAGGACAGGGAACAAGGATTTTCCTGCTTGTGCTACCACCCCTCTGTAACACTCAGCACGCTGAGGGGTGGCACATCCTATGTCAGGCTCATCTGCATAGCGTGGGAGACGTTTTAAACCCTGATTCTGTTGCAGCTTCACCTCCTCCAAGTGTCCTCCAAGCCTTCTTCCCCCACGCTGTCTCTCCCAGGGTCTCATCTCCTTTCTTAACCCTGGCAAAAGGCAAACTAACGCTCACTTGGCAGAGGTGACATGAGCACGTTACAGTTATGTTCTGCACCGATGCTTTTCCCCCTTTATTCTGATCGTAATCTTCTGCTTGAAGAGACTTAAATCTCTTTAAATACTATTTTGATTAAAGTAATCTGATATTACCTGGTTCCTGGGTGCTCCCACAGGATATACAAATAGCAATGCACAAGATTTGTCAGGTAATACCCATTAATGGGCTTTTCATAGCCAGGGCTAAGTCCTGCTGGGTTTAGCTGTGCTCTGCACGGCGGTTTTCAAAACATCCAGGTCAAAAAAACAAGTTTCAGTATTGGAGAACCCAGATCTTATCCAGAGCATGAGGCAGACTGCTCTGGAGCCCTGCTGTGCTTCTCCTGACAACACCCTGCTAGCAAGGAGCTATCCTCACAGCCCCAGCTCAGAAGCAAGTGGAGCAAACCAGAGACCGGAGGAAGCAATAGTTATTTGCCATTTAATGACTTCTGCACGCCCAATCTTGAGGCAAAGGATGAGTCTTCTGCAGACCGAGTTACGAACAGTCATGCAAGCTTTGTTCACTCCACCCTGGAGGCACTCACAGCAGTGAAAACTGGCTCAGCCAGCTTTGCAAATCAAGAAGTGCAGCGAGTATGGGAGGTACAGAAGGTGCAAGAACAGCCCTGCTTCTTTTGTGTCCTTACACAGGCTTCGAGAGATTTCAACAGCACCAAGTCCTTTCCTTTGCCAGAACACGATCGTTTCTCCCAGCTTTTTTTGTTACTCAAAATTTCTCATAGTCGTCCCGCTTCAGTCAGCGTTGTGTAAGAGGAGCAGAAGACAGCCTGCCACGAGACTGCCTCCTGCACCGAAAACCTGCTGGAGACCTTACGTTAGGAGGCAGCGGCAGAGACAGCAGTTAAACTCGTCTCAATTCTTCCTCAGCCTCCCAAATGCGATGGCATTTTAGAGACTGCCTTACCTTGCATTAAAAGAAAGGAATTCTTACTTTCTTTGAGGGCAGGGGCACAATGTAAAGTTTTCACCTGAACTCTTAGATTTTTAATGGTTTCATTCCTATACACAATTTCGAGTAGTATGCTGAAGGATTAAGTCCCCAAAATTCTTTTTAAAGGAAAACTAAGTCAGCAGGTTATTCAGTTTAATGTCCCTGTGTTCCTTTTCACCATCATGCAAAGAAGGCAAGCACTAAGTATACATCCAAGCACCAACTACCCAGCGTTTGACACCCCGGAATATGCCTCCTGAATGACTGCAGCAGGAAATTATTCCCTCTGATTGCTGGGAACCAGGGAGCACATTCTCCACCAGCCTGTAATTTGTTGTTTAATCAGACACTACCAACCAAAATAAAAGCATCTGAAAGCCTGCTAACGACTGAAGTGACTGCAGACCAAGGGCCAGCTTTCCCACAGCTCTCTCACCCCACACACGTTTCCTCCCATTGATCCCAGCCCTCTCCTGCCTGGGTCAGGGATCCAGGCACATGAAGGGACTTGCCCAAACTCATTCTTCTGCTCCCACCAATTTGTGAATGCAGATCTACACCTCTGCTCTGTGCTCAACCCCCAAACCAAACGCTAACAAACCTGGTCGCTTCCTGCAGGAGTAAAGAGATCGGGCAGGCGCTGGCACTAACCTGCAGCTTCCTTTCAGCTTCATCCACCAGCTTTTATTTTCTTCATCCATCCATCTCCCTTTCTCCATCCACCCTCCCCATCCCCACCTCGGATAGGACGCTTTTCTCTCAGCCTCCTCTTCGCTACCTAACTGTCTTCGAAAGAAGGCAGCTGCCTCACTTGAGGGGAAAAAACCACTAGGCACAAAGCTGCTTGGGCTAATCCTCAGACTTAATCACCTGCTCCAACCAAAACTTTTATTTATCGCAAGCATTACATGCACGCACAGACTCTCCAGGTGCAATTAAGTTAATCTCCTCGGTGTCAGGCTGTGTGTAAATCGGTACATCTCAGCAAGGTGAGGGGAAAGAAAAATTAGCATATTGGGCAATAAGAGGAAAACAAGTATTTTACTTCTTTGGCTCTGCACCCTTCTTTTCCCAAGCCCCTGCGAGGGCTCCCAAGCAGTGTGGGATATGGACAATTAATTCCAGCCACGTTGCATAAACACAGCAAGTTTACAAATAATGCAGCAGCAGTTACAAAACAAGACAAACCCCAAAGATAAAAACAGAATCAATTCATACACACACCCAAAGAGAAGCAGATCGGATCTAAAATTCACACTCAAATTAAGATCACTCAGCCCAGCCAAACCTTCAGGACCTTGGAAGAAAAACTACCTGCAGTTAGCAACCAAGACCCAGGTGGTACTGGCAGTGGGGTCTGCTCCCCTCTCCCAGCATGTAGAGAGTGCACGGTCATTGTACCTTAACAGCCCAGTGACCCTTCAGCTCTCTGTGGTCATACAACTGTTTCCACAGCAGAAGGAAACAGGCACTCACATGGAGAGCAAGTAAAGGCATCTCTCTGAAACAGCTGAAGTAGCTCACTGCCTTTAACTTCTCCAGCTCATGTTTTCCATCAGAGCATCCCCAAGCAATGTATTAGGCTTTTAACACTTTTAGAAGCCCCCATCATCTGGTTTCTAGACTATGCAAACACTTATGTAGAAAAAGCGAAATAAAAGCCCACACTCTTCCACTTAAATATACCACTTTGCTTCAGAGTAGGGGGAAAAAAAGTGATTTCTGCCCCTCTGCTAGAAGATATGCGTCCTAATTTGCAGATGACGAAGCAGAACAGACAGCCTCCAGCATTCAACCTTATAATCAAGCACACACACAAAAAATAAAGCCACAAACTAACAGAACAGACATCGATATTTTATGCCCCTCTCACTACAGATACAAAACCCTGGTGATGCTGGTCCTACAGAGAAAGGCTACTGTAATTCAGATGTCACATAATTTAGAGTCTGAAAAATGCCAGTTCTTAATGGCAATCACTCTACAGATGCAAGAAGCTAGTCAAAGAAGTTATTAATAGCAACTTATAATTCTCAAGATCCTTTATCTCTTCTTCCTCTCTCTGAGGCTGGATACCACGTACACCAGCAGCATCCCTGCCTTTGAATTAAAGGCTAACTACCCATTCACATCAAGAATAACCACTCCCCCTCCTAACAATGAAGATGAAGAGGTCTCCCAACATTTACTCTTACCTAAAAAACCTAAAGATTTAATTAACCAACACAGCAAGCAAGCTCACAACTTTAAACTCAGGATTCACACCAGCGATTTGAATAAATATGTCACATTTAGCTGTGCAGTTTAAAGGACAAGTATAAAGGTAGTAAGGAAAGCATACAGAAATCAAGAAGAAACAGGATTTCCCCCCATGGCACCACGCACTCTCGTACTTTTTTTTTTTATCTTTGTGAGAAAGCGCCGAGTCACTCATTGAGGTTATATCACCCCTTAACAGGTGTTGCAAGCATTACTCACACATCTTTGTCCCAAAATCCAGCCGAAGCCGTAAGAGTAGCAGGCAGCGTCTTTGTCAAAAGGATACATTCTGTCATGGCCGCCACATCCAGCTTGCCAATATCGGGTGAGCCAGGGCAACACTTCTTGAACTCTTTCCGCAAGTCAAAAAAGGAGTAGAAGCATTCAGGCAGTAAGATATTCTGTAAAAGCACAAGGTACCGACTGTCAGCTGGGGCAACCATCTTCTGCTTTGTCTTTACATACTAAACTTCCCAACTATTTCCTTACAATGGCTAGAGGGGGGAATAAAAAGACAACAAAATACCAAACCAAAATATTTCTGCTGCAGAGCAGCTCATATAGCTCCTCATAGTCATCCAAATATGTTTATCAACTTGTTTTTTTTGCTTAAGCAGCTTCCTCTCTGTGATTTAAGAAAGAAAAATGTTCTTTCTCACTGCCAGAGAAGAGTTTGCTGTCATTACCAGTGCCTCAAATCCAATATACACGTAGGAGAGCAAACGCGTGCTATTGCAACATTTATCATCAATTCCTGGTTCCAGCTTTTACTGCAAGAAGCCAGAGGGCACTCGGTTCGGTTTATAGAGCCAAGCAGATTTTGCAAGACTAGCAGAAGATGTCTTGGTTTGCAGACAAGGCTGAGTTTTCAGAGAGCAGTCACACTTCAAATATTTATTCCCTTAAAAAAATAAAATAAACAGAGCAGATGAAGGTTTGATGTGGTGTAGAGGTTATCAGTCTATGCTTGGTAACTGCTTTAATTACGGCGCATGAAGCCAGGAGCAAGCCCATTGAAAGTGTCAATAAACCCCTTTTTGCCCCACAAGGACATCTTTCACATGCTTTATTCCCTTCATTTGTTTCAGGATGAGGAAGAAGAAGCAGGGAAGTTATTTCAACAAACACAACCCCCCCTCTCCTCCAGACTTCCTCGCAGCCTCGGTGCTTGTGTTCTACTTGGCTGCCTGCAGTGCCTCTAAATCACGGAAAGCCCTTACTTACTTTCTGTCTAGAACAACTAGTTAGCATCTTGGCATTGTAACAGAACGGCAGCATATGTGGATGCACGCTTAAAAAGCCAGAAGAAAGAAGTTTAGGCTCCGTAACAAGTTCTGCTTTGAAAACAGCAGAGCTTATCTTAGCATACAGACAGGTGCATTAGGCAAACAACATCCTTTAAAGACAAACTTATGAAAATGCCGGCGTGCTCGCCAGGATTGCCTGCTCTCATTTTAGCACGGCTATTTTTCTGCTTCCATGAGAAGAGACTGAGTTCTGTACTTCACCGAGTTTCCCTTGAAGCAGTTGATAACACTTTATTGTCTGAATACCACGAGCTGCTAGGCTGGTTGAGACTGGGCGCCTTAAAATAAACACAGGCAGAAATCACAAGGCTATTGAACAGATCTGCATTTCCACAGTACACGTGCCACCAGCCTCAGCATTCGGTATTCACCAGAAAACTATTACAGGTCTCACAAGCATCCGATTTACTTGATCTATAGGCAGCACAGAGGAAGTTTCAAATTAAGAATTCGTAACCAAACAGAAGATTTCGATGACTCCTGTCACTGTGACTGAATATATATAGAGAAAAAAGGATCCCAATCACTTGCACGAAATTAACTTAAATAAGAATAATTGTAGGGGTACTCCCTTCTTTTACCTACATCATTTAGCTGCATGAAAAACAAACAAACAAACAAACAGCTGTATAAAAACACAAGCCCATTCTAAGTGACAAAGCTTGTTGTTACACACACACAGGTCTGGTCACTATGAATCATGCTCATGGCTTCTCTGCTCAAGCTTTAGAGGTGTCAATCAATACTTATGGCACCAAGGAGTATTAAGAAACAAACACCCAATATCAGTTTTGTAAGAGCAGAGACTTGCAGCATTGCTCCTTCCAAGGCCAAGCAGCAAAATGATAGGCGCAGAGATCAGTAGCCGGTGGGGATAGCAGAACAGCTCTGCTACTGAGCCATGCATGTTCACAGCAAACCACAAGACCAGATTTTATTAATATTGAGGCAGTTAATTCAGGCCTGAAGACTCAGCACAGTGCTGCAACCCTATCACTAATGAAAATTAGGCAGGAGCTCGTAACACTGTTGGCAATTTGGCAACTCTGAAGTTATGGAAAACTCTAGACTAGGGGACTCGTCATCGCTCAGCCTGCCTCATGCCACTGCTCGGCTCCTTACAAACACAAGCACCGCCCTCGCAGAGTCAACTGAACACACGGAGACTGAAAGCTGCTAAAAGTGAATGTAAAAATTTCAACAGGCAGTCAGCCACCTTCATCACGAACTATTTGGCAACATTCCCAAAGTGCCCTTTTTTAAGCCCATTGTGGCTCGCGCAGCAGTACGAGTGTCAGATTTAGAGCAACCTCTCAGCGCACTGCTCCTTTCTCAAACACTTAATTCACAGTTATTCTTCTGATTTCACTTCTAAAAGCCTCTCTCGGGGCAGCACAGGCATTAGACATTGCCCATGCCATCCACGTGGGCAGGCTCGTAGTCTGACAAGCATATTGACTGACGAGCAGTGATTGAATCACAGGGGTGTGGAGGTCTCCTCGTACTACGCATTTTAAAGAGAAGTCGATCAGTTTCGCAAGAAAAACATCCAGAGCACACCAAGAGTTGGACTTCAGTCAACTGCTACGTACCTTTTTGGAAGCTTCAGGATGCAGAACCTGCCTAATGTGCAGCTGCCCATCAGTACAGAAACAGAAGGAAGTACCCACACCAATGTTCAGCTCATTGCTCACGGACTGATTAAACTGAAAGCAGGAACAACAAAAGGCACGCATGTGAGAGATCAGAGCTGCTGCAGGAGGAAGTGTCATCAATCGGCAGTATTAAACCTGGTCAGCAGGATCACAGGGCTGGAACTCCTTTTTGAGAAAGCCTCTTGTATATTTGTTTCTTACTAGCTAAGCACATGATTACTCCCATGGTAATTAACTTCATAGGGAAATTGCCCCTTTTCCCCTTCCACCACGACGTGGCCACACACTCAGCCCACACCACAAAAATAATTCTTTTTTCACTTGCAAGAGCTCTGCAAGGAGACGTAAAGCTGTTTGCAGAGAGCTGGGGGAGCACCCAGGCAGAAAAAGCTCACAGACAGGGCATGTTGGATAGGAGAAAGACTTCCAGCCCTGCCCTTAATGAGAGCCACACACACCTCCCTGTTTATTTTGAGGCTTCGATACAGTCTCCATCTTTCCAGGACAGATAAGTCACCACAAACCCAGCTTTTTTGAGGGGCACCTCCACTTGGCTTCCCTCCTACACTAAGGAAGACCCAGCCACAGCTGCAACTCAGAGCCCAGCAGGAGATGAGAGCTGGGCAATGCCCAACCTTCATCGTCCTCTCAGGGCTCAACCCCACCTCCCGAGGTGAAAGAGCACGAGGCAAGAGAGAAAACCCCACAAAGGCCAACAGGGTCCAGGCTGCCTGGCCCATATGTGACTACGGTGCCCTGTGCCAGGCTCTGCTACCCCAAAAGTGAGTGGGGAAGGAGGGTAAACGGATGCTAAGGTGGCTTCCACCTCCCACCACCGAGGGACTGCGGCTGGTTACGGGCTGTCACCTGTCTCAACGCCTGCTCCAGCGGCGGAGCCAGCGCCAGGCTCTCCACGTCCACCTTGGTGACCTCCTGGCACTCGGCAGTCAGCTCCGGGTGGTCGGGCCTGACCAGCACGTCGTGAGGGCACCCCAGCTCCAAGGAAAGCAGAGGAGGAGCGAGTCAGCACCCGGCCATGGGCTCCCCGACCTGCAACCCCACAGCCCTGCCCTCCACCACCACCACCTGCTCCAGTCTGGGGCACCCCCAGCCAGCCCAGCTCCTGGGGCACCCAGCCCAGCAGGGGCAAGGGGAGCAGCAGAAGCAGCTGGGGATGCTCCCACCTCCTCGTCCTCCTCCTCTTTTTGGGGGAAAATACCTCCTTCGTCCTCAGGTCGACCACTTTCCACAGGAGCTGGAGCAGCTCCCGCTCATCCGAGCCCAGCCTGGCCCCGTTGGTGCCCGCCGTGGTCACAAAGAGGATCACCAGGTAGTCGGGAGACGCCGTCATGGTGCCGCCAGGCAAGTGGAAAAGGGGGAAAAAAAGAGAAAAAAAGAAAAAAAGAAAAAAAACAAAAAAAAAAAAAAGGAGGGAGGGGGGAAGAGAAGAGCCCAGAAACTTTCCCTCTTCGGGTCGCTCCCAAGCCGGCAGAGCCCCCACCTGCAGCCGCGGCGCAGGGGGCAACCCCTTCCCTCCCCTTCCTTCCCTCCCCCCTTCAGCTGATCCCGCTCGGATCTGTAGGATCGGTGTCGTTTCCTTCCCGGGGGGAGGCAGAGGGCTGCCTGCACCCCTGGGAAGCTGGCAAATGGCTGCGGGCGAGTTTGGGGCCGCGGCGCTCGCTGCCCGCCCCCCACGTGGCGCAGGTACGGGGAGCGCTCACCTGGCGCCGCCTCAGCCCCGCCCGCCATGGGCGCTGCCACGTCCCGAGGCGGGCGGCGCCGCTCAGGGCCTCGCTTCTCCTCAGGGAGTGTGGGGGAGCCCTGAGGAGCGACCCCTCTTGCCGCCCAAAATGTAGCCCCGAGTTTGCCATGGGGGGGGATCGGCCCGCTCGGCCCGCCCTCGGGGTGCTGCCCGCCGGGCTGCGCCTCGCTGTGGGGGCGGCGGGGCTGCTGGTTCCTTTTGGGACCCTACAACCGCACAACCCCATAGCCGAGCCGGGACCCCACTCTGGCACCACATACAGCCGGGAGCAGCTCCTCAGGGGAGCCCCGAGCAGGTTCACCACAGCCGCGCAGCCTTCCCTCACGCAGCCTTCCCTCACACATACACGGGCAGAGGTGGTTTTGCTCCTTGTGAGGCGGTTTTGCGCTTTGTGACAACCTCCTCTTTCTTTCTTTCTTACGATTTTTTTTTGTTTCACTGTGAAATTTCTGTTTTAAACACGTGTTGATCAGAAAGCCCTTTTCCATTATGACAAGGTCCCCGAATGTAGGGTAAAGAAGCAACACTAACTTTCCCCAGTGAAATCCCCCAGTAACACTAACTTTCAAACCCCATACTTCTTTAACACCCTACTTGTGTGTTTCCAACTTCGCTGTGGTGCCCCTTCCCAAAATATTTATCAAGATGATAGCACATATCATACTTCCCTTCATCGCTGCTCCTGCTGTGGTGCAGCTCCGCAGCCTGCACCATCTCCTGCTACCCCGTGCACGTTTGTTGCTTTGGCAGCAGGGCTCAGGACACATTTCGGAAGCACTCTGGGGTTTGGGATCCTGGTAGCCCCCAAATGTTCAAGCACAGCTGGGTGGCCTGATCCTGATGCACTTCGTTGGGCTGTGGAGCGTGCTCCTTGCAGGGACTGTCACCAGGGCCCTGCTCCATGGTTTATGGGCTTCACTAAACAACCTCTGTGTGGTGGAAAGCTGGCTGGAGTCATTTTTGACCTTTTTGGTGTAAGACTTGGATAATGGCAGTCACTGGAACAAATTCCTGTGTTTAAAGGAGGTGGCAGAAATGTGCCATGCTAAGCTGGTATCGGGGACGTGAGGAGAGCATGTCAGAGCCCCCCATTTTCTCTGTGGATTTGTCTTCCAGCTTTCCATCCAGAAAGCTCAGACTCCTTGCCTTACTGCTACAGCAGGCTACCACTGCATACAGTAACCTTTTTATAGGTTAAACTTTACCCTAGAAGTATTTTTAGTTCCCATTATGTCTCTGGGTTCTTGATTAATCAGTATTTTATTTATTTGTTAATTTTTGAAGCCACTTACCACTAATTGCTCCTGTAGTGGCATTACCCTTTCTTTTTCCTTTTTCTTGGGTAACACATTCCCTAAAATGCCTGTTTCCCAGCCATGGTTCCCGTTCCACCCTGCCTCTTTTATGCCTTCAGTATCCGGTCTGACAGCATGCACCAGTCGGTCAGGTTCCCATGTTTTGCTGCCCGGGCTCCTGGCATTTTGGTTGCTTCTCCCTTGCTGTGCGTTATCCCCAGGCCTGGTTAAGCATAGTCCGTGCGTGAAGTGTCATCCTCCAGATGACATCAGTGTTATTACCTACAGGAATGTACTAGGATGCTTTGGGGCACGACGACCTCCTAAGGTTCCTCCCAGCACCTTGCTGCTGTGTTTCTTTCCTCTCGTACGCTTTCTGTTGCCTGCCTTCCCACCATCTGTCTCACTTTCAGCCCCTTTGCTAATCTCCCTGGTTTTCCCTTTCTGGATTAGTTCTGTTTCCCCCCGCAGGTTGCTTTGTACCACTTTCTGTTTCAAGGCATTTCTGAAACTATTCACATTTTCCTTCCTGCTGAGAAGCTGGGTTTAACTCCACCTCCCTGACCGCAGCAAGAGACCTACCTATCTAACCACATTTTTATTACCTGTGTTCCCGAAGCTTCTTCCCCTCTCACCCATCAATCCCCTTCTTCCTTGTTTCTTTTGTTAATCTCCACATCCCACTTTCTCCAAAGCTTTCCTACAACCCCGTGAGTTCTGCACCTCCCACCCTGCTCTATTACTCAACAGGAGGGTCTTCAGCTCATGATACCACCTGCAACTCTGGTGTCCTTCCCATGGGGACCTGTGGTCCATGCCAGATCTCCCATGTTCCTATATCACTCTTAGGTTTTCTTGCCAAACACCAGTTTTTTAAAACTGTGATGGGACAATCAGCAGAGCTGTACCAAATCATTTTCTCCACTTTCATCAGTTATTAAATAGTGTCTGCAGATACCTCCATTGTTCCCTGAAATCGTACAACTGGCTGCAACATTCAAGCACTGCTGCTTTACTGCAGCAAAGAAATGCCAACTTGTAAGCTCTGCCAAGTCCTAAAGCCAACAACACCGTATTCACAGCCATCTGAATGTAATATAAAATGTAATACCACCAAGCATGGTATTACAGTCACATTCTCTCATCCAGAGGCGCAGCTGTTACCGCAGCAGGGAGTCACTGTAGATAACAATGCAGGGTTGGAATTCCCCTGCCACTCATTGCAACTACTGGCTCTAGCTCTTCCAGTTGTGCTACTGTCCCAGAGAAGCCACCTGACTGTGGTATGGACCATAGTGCCACGCTTGGAGTACACCTACAAAACATGTCCATGTCTAAAAGTCTAAACAGGGCCTATGAACATAACCAAAATAAGCTGTGGCAAGTGCCATGAGCATCTGTGAGGCATTGTGTTACTTCAGCAAAATATATATAAATTCAGGTTTTTGTTTTTTTTTTTAATACGCATATAAAAATGTTATATTTCACTTTAGGGGTTTATATCTGTTTGCCCATCAGGGCAAAGGAGGGTCCCAGCTCAGGGCAAGACTGAAAGCTGGCCAACCTTCTGCCAGTATTGTATACGAGAGCCCTTGATTCCCAAATTCTCTGATGTTTCTGCAGAAGGATTTGAAGTATTTCAAGCACATCCGTTGAAGTAGCATGGGGAGGCAGCAGGATGATTTCAATGGCTTCAGCAGCGCCCCAAACCCTGTCTTCAGCGGTACCAAGAGAACTGGTTGCGGAGCTGCGTGTCGTGACCCAGCTCCCAGCACGTGGCGTGGGGACCAACCTTCCCCAGCGAGTTTCAGCATGGAAAACGGAGGCACGGAACCACACCCTGGCTTGAACTGATGCAATGTTTTCGTACCAGGTCCGACCTGGAGGCCTGCAACCTCCGGTGCCAAGCGAAACTGTGGGGTGCCGAGAGAGCAGCAAGCTCTGAAGCGAGGAGCCCCGCCAGTTCCTGGTGCGCACACAAGAAGGCGTAATGCCATGAAGCTGTTCCACACACAAGGCAGGGCTCATGAGGCTTTATTAGCACCACTGAGGGAAGCGTGGTGGCAGTTTAGTGATGCTGCGTTTCTTAGGCTCTGTCTGAAGGACCACGGGGCTTTGCTGTTATGGGGACAAACCCCAAACTCACGCAGCCCCACACAGCCCGCTCCGGCGAACGGGGTGGGGTTGGGACTTGTGAGGTGACTTGTGAGGTGACTCGTGAGGGGACACACTGAAGATTTCAGCTGCTGAGAAGCAGGGGACAAACTTCATCCACCCGTCCCCTTCCCCACAGCCCCGTGTGGCCGCGACCGCCCCGTCATGGCCCCGGCGGCCCCTGCCCGGGGAAGCGCTCGCCCGGCCTCCGGAAGCGCTTCCCGCCCGCCGCCGCTAAGATGGCGGTGGACACCGCCACAGAGCTCCTCTTCCTCGACACCTTCAAGCACCAGAGCGCCGAGGTGAGGCGGCGGGGCACGGCAGAGGGGGAAAAAAGGGAAAAAACAGCCCCGGAGAAGGGGCCCGCCGAGCAGGGGGGGTTCTTCAGCCTCCTCCCGGCCGGCAGCTCGGGGCTGGGGGACGGGGAGGAGAGGGGAAGGGGTCGGGGATGGGGTTGGGGTGCGGGGGCTCCGTGTGGTGGGGCTGTGGGGGGAGAAGGAGCCGGGAGGAGCTGCTGCTGCTGCTTCCCCGGGGTTTTAGGGAGCGTTTGAGGGACCCCTGGGCTTTGTGCATCGGGAGCAAAACGAGCGTTTCGAGCCGGCTTAGCAGGGGGAGGTTTTATAAATAAATGCTTCATTTCGAGTGAGGCTCGATAACTGATAACCAAAGTGAGTAAATAGCTTGCTGCAGGGAGCCTGAGCATCCACGAAGATGCTGTGTTAACAGGGTTTGCCCAAGGCCTGGTCCTCCTTCCCCTTCAGAAGGGAGGATGGGGGCTGTGAAGGTGGGGAATATAAATCCTAGGGTAACCTGAAGGCAGATCCATGCATGGACAGGTACAAGGACAAAAACAAAGCATTTAGAGCTAATGCTATGGTTAAAAACAAACCAGAAGTTATTCTGGAATCCTGTGTAGTGCCACATTTACGGATCCCCAAATATATTTTTACTTTTGCAATTTAAGACAGCAGTGGGTAGGACACACTAGCTGTTCCCCATCTTCTCCAGCACAGAGCATGCTCTTATTGAACATTTTTTAATTCTCTAGGCTCTTTTCTGGCACTTTCAGTTTCACCAATGACTTTTTCATAACCAGAACCACACTGAGATTTTATTAAAAACAAAGCAGTTTGCATATTGCAGAAAAGCCACCTTCCTGTTATGAAAATTCTCCAGCTAAATGGATCGTCAGTCTTGCTTTGGAACTTGCACTTCATGAGATGTAACCTTTAGTTTTCTAATAAAATTATTTATTTGGCTTAGCTGTGTAGTTTAACATCTGCAGTTCCACCACATATATATATATATATATATATATATTTTTTTTAATATATGATCTGGAGAAAGAGGAAATTGGGTTCAGTTGTGTTGTGATGAAGTTGCTGCATGGGGGTCAAGGCATAGTCCAGTATAATTTCACCAGTTTGTCCCAGGGCTGTGCTGCCGGGGGCACAGCCTCCTTAGCAGCAGCCTTTCTCCAAAGTTTGAGTCCTGCAGGTGGTGAATCTTTCTGAGAGGCACAGCAGAGAGCTCCCACAGCCATCACCCTGCAGGGGTTACAGCCACCCCATTCCTTTAATGAAGTTGTGCCTCCTGTCACAGGCTACTTTTCTTCTGCCTTCCTGACCAGACACCTCAGCCCCTGGGACAAGATACTGTATTTATGCGCTAAAAGATGCAGGCGTAGATATTTTTTCTTAAATTATAGCAATATGTGTCATAAAGCACACGCTGAAGTGTTCCTCATAGAACTTTGCTTGTGACTATTTCTTCAGTTAATAGCTTTCTAAAAATCTTAGTACCTTCTTGTTTTGTGCTGATAATTTTGGGGCTTCTTTTGCTTCGTAATCACGAAGAAGGTTCTGTAACTTTTTACTGACGATAACTTTTCTAATTTTCATTTTTTACTGATGTTGGTATACAGATTTTTTTTGTTTTTATTTTGCTAGTGCAGTCTTTGCTAATCCAGTTTGCTGGCTGGAAGCTGAGAAGCCTGATTCTGAGCTTCTGTTTGAGAAAGTCTTTATATTTGAAGTTGGGCATACGCTTTATATACCTAATAAAACAAATTTAGTTAGAGGAGACTTTCAGCATTAATTGTTTGGTGGTTACTACACAGGAAGTCACAGTGACCTTACGATTACTTCCGAGTTTGCTCAGGCTTTTAGGAGTGCTGCTGTCTTTACATTTGCTGTTTCTGTGTTGTAAACGGAAATCTCAGTTTCAAAAGGTTTTCAGATGTTGCAGAATTAGTAAACAAATGTCACGTGGTGTGTGTTTTTTTTTGTACAGGTCTAGCAGAACAGACTTATAGTATCACAATTATTACTGATATTAGGTGTGAAATTTAACATTTACGTACCTTTAAAATTAGAATACACGGATTATTTTTTTCATTTTTTTTTCATAATATTTTTCATAATAAACCTGATATGGTTTATTTAAAAGGGAACTGTATACTTAGTCCTCCTTTCAATAATTTAAGTTCCAGTTTTTCTCTTTACCAGCATACCTTCTGTTGAAGAAAAACTGCTCCTGTTTAAAAGATTCGCACAAATCACTGATTATGTAAACGAACCCGTAATGTTGTCTATAAAAAAGTGTCAAATATTTAAGTAAGTGCCAGAAGATCGTTTAAAAATCTTTTCTGTTTACCAGTGTTTAACATTTTTACAGAACTGAATTCTATAATTTATTATGATTGCAACCTTAGTTTGGTTAATAAAGAATAGGTAAATATGTTACGTTGCTTCCATTTTACATTTCATTGGTTTTCTTTCTTTTTTGTTTTGTAGCAAAGTACCAATATAGATGTAGTTCGTTTCCCATGTGTGGTTTACATAAATGAAGTACGTGTCATTCCTCCGGGAGTGAGAGCTCACACAAGTTTGCCCGACAGTAGGGCTTATGGGTAAGTGAAAGCTACAGGGTGTCTGGTTCAGGAAAACCATCCTATTAGTTTTCTCTCACCTTGTGTATTTCCATAGAACTTCCTGTCTAAAAAGGTAAAATGCATTTGTGTGTCTGCTGCTCTCGTAATTACTTTGGGGAACCATTTAAACAGTAAAATTTGAAGCTTTTTCCTTGTTAGGCCTACTTACTCTGATAAGGAGCTTGATGGGTTTAATTTTTGCCTTTGTTCTGTTTCCAGAGAGACATCCCCACATACATTTCAACTGGACTTGTTTTTCAACAATGTCAGCAAGCCAAGTGCCCCTGTTTTTGATAGGCTGGGGAGGTAAGTACATTCACAATTACTTCTTGACTTCGTTAGCTACCTTTCTTTTTGTCTTGTTGAAGTTTTGAGTGCAGAACGTGCACAATAGAAAATCTGTATCTCTTGTACTTTTCTCGTTTGGTCTGCCTTTTGCTAGTTTGCATTCTCCTTGCCCTTTTGCTCCACTTTGTTTGGGAGGACAGAGGCTTGTGCTTCAAAGATGAGACAATTCTGTTATTTTTAGGCTTACAGAGCCCAAATGTATTGAGGAAACGTGAAAATAAGTGGTTCTGCACTCTTGTTTTTAGGAGCGTGTATTTGTTCAGTATTTTATTATTGGCGATTTCTGTAAACATGCTTTATATTAATGGAAAATAACTTTGTTTTACTTTTTTTTTTTTTTTTTTTTTTTTAATTTTAACAGCCTCGAATATGATGAAAATACTTCAATTATTTTCAGACCCAATGCAAAGGTAATGCAATGCTGTTTAAACCTCCTTTTTTACATGCCTGTCGCTTGCGTATAAGCATGGTGATATGTGGTGTGTTGGAACTGAGTAAAACATTTACTGTTGAAGTTCTTGTTATAAAATCTGCCTGTAGTTCAGATACATACGACTTCAGAGTCTCCATTATGGATGCTATATAAATTACATGAGTTGTAGAAGACTTGATTGCTTTACAATTCTAATTGAGATTGCCAGCAGAGGTATCCATTACTTATGAGCAAAGATGAATCCGAATGTTATGGCTGCAGGCCACAACGAAGCACATCCTCCTCAGTTCTGTTTAGGTTTATTTCATTCTGATCAGTATGTTTGTGACCCATGGTAATGTTTTTTTCCACTAACTGGGTGTATAATACAAGCACGTAGGCTGTATTAGTTAGCAAACATATTGGAAGTAATTGAGTGCTTTTGGAGGAAGAGATTACTTATTGGTTGTAATGATTGATATGTTTAAAGTTTCCTTAGTTTTCAAAATGCGGGTTAGAAAGATCCTTCAATGTTCACTTCTCCGTTCTTGCCTTTATGCAGATACTGATACAGTGATATAAAATAACTATTTTGAAGTTTTCTTGTGTTGTTTTTAAGTGCTTTTTCTTTCCTTTAAAAAAAAAAAACAACAGGTCAACACAGATGGATTGGTTCTAAGAGGATGGTACAACTGTCTGACTTTGGCAATATATGGCTCAGTTGACAGAGTAATCAGTCATGACAGAGAATCACCTCCTCCGCCTCCACCTCCTCCACCTCCTCCCCAGCAACAGCCTGGTTTGAAGAGAAACCCAAAACATGGTAAGCCTTGTGAGAGGATGTAGTTTTTTTTTTTTTTTTCTTTTTTAAAAAAAAAGATATCAAAATTACATTATGGCATTTGAAAACACAGTTCTTTAACATCTGAGATTTCACTGGCCTTATTTTTCTAGCTTTTTGTCCATATTTTTGCATTTTCTTTTAGATTTATGATGAATGATTTTGAGTAGATCTTTTTCTAGTCCTTTATTGGGAGTGGATTAATTGTTCTATTGCAAATTACTTAGGATCGTCAAAATTCAGTAACCTGTGTGTACTCATTAATTTTATATGATTATAATACAAAAAATAAGATTAGAAAAGCATTAAAGTCATAGAAAGAGAAACTTGCAGCCATAATTTGCTTTCCTTTTGTGGCTTGTATGTAACAGCATATTACAGAAAAGTGTTTGCTTTGCAAACACAAAATTTTGGCATTAGAATAGCCATGAATGGAGTTCGTGAGCAGATTTCTACCAGACTTTTGGGTTTAGATTTAAAATTTTTCAGGGTACAGGTATTGTGCTGCAAAATTTGAATCCCTCTTATTTTACAACAGAGAAGTAGATTAAAATATAATCCCCCCCCCCCCTTTTTTTTTTTTTAAGTAACTTCTGTTGTTATTGGTAGTGGAATAGTCTTGCTAGATAGTGCTAAAGCCAAAAAATGGCAATTAACCATGTTAATTTTAATCGTTATGTTAAAAACATCTGTGGTGTTAATAACCTTGCTAATTGATGTATTGATGTAGTTCTTGTTTACATCAAAAGTGATTTTAGAAAACAGCCTCACGTACTGCAGAGGTAAAATACAGATGAAATAACAGCTGGGAAAACGTATTCCTTTATCCAAAGTAGAACTAAAACCCTAAAACGTACCGTTTTTGTTCCTGCAATTCTATTGAATGCAAATTTTTATTTTCATAATAAACGTAGCTGATGGAGAGAAAGAAGACCAGTTCAATGGCAGTCCTCCAAGACCACAACCTAGGGGACCAAGGACACCTCCAGGCCCTCCTCCTCCTGACGACGATGAAGATGAACCTATGCCAGTGTCAGGTAGAACCAGGCTGTGTTTTATCTGCTGCACCAATGCTTATCGGAGTCAGAATTGTGTTTTGATGCCTATTGTGAGGTTTCCTGTCTTCTGTTATCCTGCTGGACAGATTCCTATTTTAGGGAAGGAATTTGAAAGAAGATCTGTTGGATATCTTAAATTATATCAATTAATTACTGATATTCTTAAACCTACCAACTCTTAAATTGATACATTCAATTAACATACTGATCATTATGCTGCTTGATCATACTGCTCATTCTATGAGTTTTTTGTTGCCTCTGTTATTTGTGGTCCTTCCCTTCCATCACTGTTTGCAGCTTCTGTTGAGTCCTCTGGAATCTCTAAAGCACTGAAAACTCCTTACATAATTCTTTACAGTCTTGCTGAACTGTGTGATTGTTGCTTGAGTTCTGCCAAAACATTTGGAGATTTTCTTCAAGATGTTCTTTTGCACCTCCACAACGTGTAATGCAAAATTCTAAAATGTTACTGAGCGTTCAATTTCACAGAAGTACTCTTGATTTCTTAAACTCTGTATATATATATATTTTTTTTTTTTTTTTTTAGTGGTTGGGGAAAAAGAAGATGATGTGGACCACAGGGAGGATTACTTTGAGCCCATTTCTCCTGACAGAACATCCATTCATCAAGAAAGCCAGTATTCTGATGAGGGAGAAGTGGAAGAAGATCAACCAGAAGAAGGAGATGATGAAGAAGATGTGGATGTTGAGGAGGAGGAGGAGGAGGAAGATGATGATGGACATACAGTAGAGAGCATTCCTGATGAGGAAGAGGAGGAAGAAGATGAAGACGAAGATGAAGAAGATGGCGAAGAGGAGGAGGAAGGTGAAGGTAAGTAAAGTTACTAGAAGCTGAGTAAAAAATCATTTACTTCTTTAAATTTTGAAGGCAGTACCATTACAATGACTAGGAGTGTAAAGAACTGGGTCTCATTCTGCAATGGTCAGTGCACCATTGTGTCCCTTACGTATACTTCTGACATCTCGCAAGGAGAACGGTAGGAATATTTATTCCCTTACAGTAAATCTTCCTGTCACTTTCTATAAAGAAACAGGAAAACACAGATTTTATGCATAAGAAAGAACACTGGATCTTCTTATCTGATCTGTTTAAAGAAATAGGAAAGTTGAGAAGCAAATTATTTCTCAGTTAACAAATAAAATTGTTTATGTAATAATGTTAGTAGTTGTCATCTTGAATTATTCAAAATTCCTGCTGATGCCTGTGCAAAATCTCAAGCTAGATCTTTAATGATAGATAGAATCACAAGAAAATTGGACAATATTTTTGTAGTAATGTTTTTGTTTTTCTAAATGTCTCTCCTGTCACAAAAAATATTCTGTTGGCTGGAGCTTTCACTTAGAGCTGGGGAAAGAAAAGTTTTTGTATGGTAGCACATGATTGTTTTCTAACCAGTAATATTTTTATTAAATAGATCTTCTTATTTAGTTTGAGCATCCTCTCAGCATTTATGAATTGGATTATCCGTAATTAATTTTATTTCATAACTGAATCCTTTCCTTTTTAGGAGATGATGGGTACGAGCAGATTTCAAGTGATGAAGATGGAATTGCTGATCTGGAACGTGAAACATTCAAGTATCCGAGCTTTGATATTGAGTACACTCCTGAGGATCTGGCATCTGTGCCTCCTGTGACATATGAACCTTTTGAAAGGGAGCTCGGACCTCTTTTGTACTTCAGCTGCCCTTACAAGACTGTATTTGAGAACGAAGTTGCTAAAATAAAGGACCAAGACCCGGAAAAAGAAAACTCAGGGGCAGTGGAAGCCTCCGTTAAATTAACTGAACTGCTGGAGTTGTATCAAGAGGAAAGGGGTGCAAAGTGGGTGACTGCATTAGAAGAAATTCCGAGTTTAATAGTAAAAGGATTGAGCTATCTGCAGGTTAAAGACACAAAGCAGGACTACATAACCCAGCTGGTAGACTGGACCCTGCAGGCTTTAAACCTTCAGGTAGCTCTCAAGCAGCCCATCGCTTTGAATGTCCGGCAACTCAAAGCTGGGACAAAACTGGTGTCATCATTAGGGGAATGTGGGACGCAAGGAATAACGGCACTCTTGCAGGCGGGAGTTATTAATGTGTTGTTTGAGCTGTTGTTTGCAGACCATGTATCGTCCTCCCTGAAGCTTAATGCTTTTAAAGCTCTGGATAGCGTTATCAGTACGACCGAGGGAATGGAAATGTTTCTGAGAGGTGGCGTAGACGTGCATGAAAAAAGTGGTTATCAGAAACTCCTTGAACTCATTTTGTTAGATCAGACTGTGAGGGTAGTCACTGCTGGCTCTGCAATTCTCCAGAAGTGTCACTTCTATGAGATCCTGTCGGATATTAAAAAGGTGGTCGATCAGTTAGCCGAGAGCACGCCTCCTCTGCCTAACCACACGGAGACAGAACAGGACCAGGACTTGGCAGGGCTTGACAGAACCAACCAAGAGTATGAGAACGATGTGGAGGCTCCTATGGATATGGATCACCTTTTGGAATCTTCCAACATAAGCGAAGGAGAGGTGGAGAAACTCGTGAGTCTTCTGGAAGAAATCTTCCATTTGATGGAAACGGCTCCTCATACAATGATTCAGCCACCCGTCAAATCTTTCCCAACCATGGCACGCATTACAGGCCCTCCAGAAAGGGATGATCCTTACCCTGTCCTGTTCAGGTATGGTTTTTGCAAGGTCACTTCTCAGAATGTATTTCCATCAACTTGGTGTAGGTATTTCTAGGGATTTCTTTTTTCTAGGTGTCTTACCTTGTATTTATTGGAAGTTTCTGGATTGTTTTGAGAGAGTTTGATACTTAATATACTTCTGTGTTGTTAGCTTTCGGTCAAGCCTACCGTGTGCATAGCAAAAAGTCCACCTCTTGCTGCTGCTGGTAGTGTGCTAGCTCCTCAGTTGCATTCGTAGACCTGGGTGGCTGTGCTGGGTGCTGCACGAGTGCCTATTTGAAAATTGTTATGGATGGAAAGCATTTTTCACTTATCTTCTAAGAACGTGTCTGTGCATAAGGATAAAAGGAGCCTGGAATTACCTCTGTCTGTGTGCTGAGCTGGCAAACCAGAAGCCGGCGTGCTGTTCTGTCAGCGAGCTCAGCGTGCCAGAGCGTGGGCAGACGAGTTGAGGCCTGTCTGCATGCAGCCATTTAAAGGATTCCCTGGGTTATTTCTCTGTTAGCAAGTTTCAGGCTAGAAAGTGTTTTCTCTAAATGCTAACTAGCAGTTTTCTTTGATAGCAGCAGTGTAGGGTCACAGCTAAATGGAAGCATCTATAAGCAGTCTTCAAATCCCCTCCTACGTGCATGGTAATGATTGGTTTCTTACTGCATTAAACATTTTAAATGCTCTATTAATGACGGTTCAAATGCAGCAAATTTAATAAAAGATAGGGTGTGGTTTTTGTGGGGTAGACGCTTGGTTTTGGTAATCAGTACTTTATGTTTGGGGATTTGCTTCCTGTAAATATTCCAGCAACTGTTTTGTGTGCTTAGAATTTTGTACTACTTCCTAATTAGTCATTTTGCTTAGTCCACAGAGCAGTAAGCACTGAGTTAATTTTGTATTTTATTATTGTACTGTGCTGGCAGATGATTGCAATATTACTGATTATTTCCTTGTCCTTTTTTTTTTTTTTTTTTTTTTTTTTTTTTTTTTTTTTTTTTTCAGGTATCTTCACAGTCACCATTTCCTGGAGTGCATCACTTTGCTGCTGTCTATCCCAGTGACGGGTGTGCACCCGGGTGTGCTCCAAGCTATACGCGACCTCCTGCGCTTCCTGGCGCAGTCCCAGAAGGGTCTCCTCTTCTTCATTTCCGAGTACGAGGCGACGAACCTGCTGATCAGAGCTCTCTGTCAGTTTTCCGATCCAGATCAAGAGGAAGGCCTCCAGTCCGATGGTGCAAACGAGGACACCTTTGCCCTGTGGCTCCTGCACTCGACGCAGACGTTACAGTGCATTTCAGAATTGTTTTGCCACTTCCAGCGGTGCACAGCCAGCGAGGAAACCGACCATTCGGATCTCTTGGGAACGCTTCACAACCTTTACTTGATCACCTTTAACCCTGTGGGAAGATCTGCCGTGGCTCACGTCTTCAGCCTGGAGAAAAACCTCCAAAGTCTTATCACTTTAATGGAGTACTATTCCAAAGAAGCTTTAGGGTAACTTATATTTGCATCCTTAAGGTTTTTACATTTAAAAGTACCTACCTTTTACAAATACATTCAAAAATAGTATATCTAAAAATTTATGTTCTTTTAGACTGTGATCTTTTTAAATAATACCTTCTTTAAAAAAAAAAAATCTTAAATAGGACAGTATTATTGGAAATCAAGCCTCTCAGTTGTGATCAACTAACTATTTAATGCCCAGAATTTGTCGGGGTCATCCACAAAGGTGTTGTGATACAGGTCACACATTCATTTGTATGAAAAAATTCAGTTAGTAGGCATTTTTCATTAAAGTATAAGACTTCATCTTGAAACGAGCAGAAGATTTGGCTGGGAAAACCAGATGCTGCACGCTATTCAGGGCTGGGAATCTCTCAGTTTATGAAGTTCTTGTATGTGTTAAAAGCAGTTTTTTTCTGGACAGGCAGTCTTACTACTTCAGGTAGCAGGGCTTTTAAAGCAAGATTTTAAAAATGGAAACAAAGTTATGGGAAGATCTGTTGGCTAGTTGACTCTAGTCAGTACTCAGGTCTCTTGTGGATGATAAATAAATGTAAATGAAAGCTTTCACTTCTCGAAAAGCACAGGAGATTGTTATTTTTTTTTAATAACCATATGGGGAAAGCCTTGCTGAAGGTGTAAGTTCTGTAGGTAGATTTCTAGGTGTCAGAGAATGAAAATGTAAGAAATACCCAGTTGCATTAGCTGAGATCTAAAGGAAATTCTTATCATTGTTCCAGAGACTCGAAGTCTAAGAAGTCAGTTGCTTACAACTACGCCTGCATCCTGGTTCTGCTGGTGGTTCAGTCTTCCAGTGATGTCCAAATGCTGGAGCAGCACTCGGCGCCTTTGCTGAAGCTTTGTAAGGCAGACGAAAATAACACCAAATTGCAAGGTAGGGCATGTGTCATTATCAGCTGAATTGTTGGAATGTATGGGAGAAACCTTTTATATGTGGGTAATTGGCACTTCACAATCATCTGGTTTGGCTAATGTATATAATGAAATTCCTTTTCCAGCTGCATCTGATTAGTTGAGTCACAGAGATGATGTGCAGTTTTTTCCCCCTGTTAATGAGAGTTAAATAGGAAATTCTGTATAGTTAAATTATTTTTCAAGCAATAATAACTACCATGAATTTTGGATAATTACAGGAAGTTTGAAATGGTTTCTGTGTTGAAAATAACTTAGGAGAGCAAATTTCAGTAAAAATGGGCTAACTAGTTAGCAAGCAGACTCTTGCTTTTGTTTTCCTTGGTGATGTAGGCTTATGTATATACTAATAAATATTCCTGGGACTGTTTCCTGGCAGCTGGGCCAACTGGCATGGAACGATTGGGTCTCTGTTACTAAATCTTTTGACTTCCAAGTTGTGATTTGGGTTATTTCTTCCTTTGTGTTGACTCGCACGTCAGACCCAGATCATTTGGAATGGAGCAGATCAGAGAGAGCCCGCTGGCGACCATTCTGGCACCCAGACCTGAAGCTGCAGGGCTGTGCTCTGCGCTGCTTCACTGATGTGTGTACGTGTGCCAGCAGTTTCTCCCAAAACTTAAATGCTCCAACAGAATTCATAATTCGTCAAAAATTTAGTTTAATTTCCCCTTCTGCCATTCTTTTATTTCTTTTCACCTCATCTGATCAGACTATTTCATGAGAAGTGAGAACTGGTTTATTAAATCATGAAATCAAGCTGAGAATAGTAGTTGATTCGTAGCCATTCAACCTCTGAACCTTCCCGTTATTCTGCCTGTTTTCAGAAATAACAGGTTTTGAAACTTGAAATCTCTTCTCCCAAAGCTTGGGACGTTCAGGTTATTCTGGACTGAGAGAGAAAATGTTAATGTGTAAAGACTTCCAGAGAGGATAGGTCTTACTGGTGCAGGTACTGGATACATTTGGGCATTTAATAGGATGTTCATTTTCAGTTTGTAGTAACCTATTACAGATAACCTAAGGAGAATGTGTCCGTGTTCTTAATGGCTTTGTATTTATTGGACAGTGGGACCCTTACTGCCTTTTAGAAAATATTTAATTATAGATATAATTTTCAGCTTGTTATTTGTGTTGTGTTCCGGTTGACTTGAGAAAAACTTTGTCCATGTATGTGAAGTGTACCTGCTGTTCTGAAGTCTTGCTTTTGTTGATGCTTTTCAGCTACAATGTATGCCTCATGGATTTCATACCTGGACTTAGTACCCTTTGTGTAAATTAAGTGCATTTTTTCACTGCATAAGGTTTTATGTTCATAGATGTACTGACAAGTTATTTGATTAATTATGGGTAATCTTTTTTTCTCCCTGCAGAGCTCAGCAAGTGGCTTGAACCTTTGAAAAATCTTAGGTTTGAAATAAACTGTATTCCAAATCTCATTGAGTATATCAAACAGGTTAGTAAAATACAGATAGATGCTATCTTTTGGTTGGGCTCCGTAGGCTTATGCTTTTTTGTAGCTTTGTTATTTTATCTTATGTACGTACTAACGTATTTAAAAATATTATCTAAAATAGATGTGTTTATTAAAGCTTACAATCTAAGCCAGTTCTTGCTCTCAATTATACATATTGAAACAAAACTGCAGGTAACTGAGTACAAAACCTAGGGGAACCCCCTGGGATCCTAGGGCCAAGAGATTATTAGCCTGAAGAGGGATCAACATAGGAGCTTGAGTTCTCAGCTGCCAGATCTTGGGCAGTAATTCTGCAGGCAGAGACAAGTTGTTCTTCCAGCTGTGTTGAGCAGGCAGCAGATCTTCATCTTGCAGCTTTAGTTAGCAAGGCTGAATACAGGATACTTCTTCAACAGAAAATCTGAAAGGGGCTTCCAACTGCTTTCTCCTGAAGTTAGCTCCCAGAGGATGCTTCTTTGCTTCAATAGATACCACTGAAATGCTTCCACTCCCTTCAACAGAGGCTGATATTAGTCAGTGAATGATAAAGGCATGAATGTATGTGTATTTATGTATGTAGCTATATAATGCATTGATATATTTTAAACACTAATTGCATTTTGTCCATAACTCACTTTCCAAGGCTTGTTCTGGTGGACTTGTTGATATGTTGGTCCTGTAGTCTCTTTAGAGCTCTTTGGATAGCTGCAGATTATCAGAATTAGTGTGTAGTGGACCTTTTTTTCCCCAAAAAAAAAAAAAAAAAAAAAAAAGTAGAGAATGGGTGGCAGTAAAATGAGTCTTCTGTAAGTTATGTTAAATGTGCACTTAGTCACATGGTCTGAACTTTTGGGTAGACCTGTGCGGTGTCAAGAGTTGGACTTGATGATCCTTAAGGGTCCCTTCCAACTCAGGATATTCTATGATTCTATTCTATGATTTGCTTGTCTGTGTAATTAAGCATCTTGGTTTGATTAACAATCTGATAGTCCGACTGGAATGAAAGAATAGCCATTAAGCTAATAATGTATTTGTCATAAAGCCCTTCCTTGTAATACACTTTGATTATTTGAATTTTGTTTTTAAGAATATTGACAGTTTGATGACCCCGGATGGAGTTGGCCTTCCTACGGCCCTTCGTGTCCTGTGTCATGTAGCGTGTCCGCCACCTATGGTAGAAGGTACGGTAAATGTACTTGTACTGTTCAGCGTAGAAATCTCAATTTTCTGAGTTTCTTACTTAAAAATGTTCCAAGTGTAACTGTGATTTCCCAGAAGGAATTAGACATACAGAGACGTTTGTTTCTTTTTCTGTACAGGTCAACAGAAAGACCTGAAATGGAACCTTGCAGTTATTCAGCTCTTCTCTTCCGAGGGAATGGACACCTTCATCCGGGTGCTGCAGAAGCTGAACAGCATCCTCATTCAGCCTTGGCGGCTCCACGTCAACATGGGCACCACCCTTCACAGAGTCACGACGATTTCCATGGCCCGCTGTACGCTGACGCTCCTGAAAACCATGCTGACAGAACTCCTGCGGGGTGGATCCTTTGAGTTCAAGGACATGCGCGTCCCGTCGGCGCTCGTCTCTTTACACATGCTCCTGTGTTCTATCCCGCTCTCGGGCCGCTTAGATAGCGATGAGCAGAAAATTCAGAATGACATCGTTGACATCCTGCTGACTTTTACGCAGGGCGTTAATGAAAAACTTACCATTTCAGAAGAAACTCTGGCAAACAATACTTGGTCTTTAATGCTGAAGGAAGTTCTCTCCTCGATTTTGAGAATTCCGGAGGGTTTTTTCTCTGGACTCATACTGCTTTCAGAACTCTTGCCTCTTCCACTGCCCATGCAGACAACTCAGGTATAATTTAGATTTACTACTTAAAGGATTTTTGTTATGCATAACCCTTAGACCACTTTTGACCATTTTCTGAGTTGTAGAAAGAACAAATACATGAAAGGGTGGATTAAAATTTTTGTAAAGCATTTATATTCACATAGATTCTTTGGAAATATGTTTCTGATGGAAAAAAAATTCTTATATGGAGGATTTTTTTTAACAGTCGTGTTCTTCTGTCCCTTGTCAGATTATCTAGATTTATGTTGTATTACTCAAATGGTTGGCTAGGAAACCTCTGAATTTAACCCTGAATGCCAAACTCTCAGTTTATTAAGGCATGGATCTTGAATTTGTGATCTTTAAGCATGAAAGATGTGACAACTCATGCTCCCAAAGGAGTTAGGAATACCTGATTTGTGGAACTGTGCCCTGTCATTTAGTGATACTAATGAAAATGGCATTGCATGTTTCTGATGAGGGCAGTATTAGTGCTTAGTATTTGTTTATACCTTGTGGAATTCAGTTTTTATGATAAAAGTAGAAGGGAAAAACCTCCTGTTCTTCTGTTCCCGCAGGTAATCGAGCCACATGATATTGCAGTGGCACTTAACACCAGGAAGCTGTGGAGCATGCATCTTCACGTTCAAGCCAAGCTGATCCAAGAGATAGTTAGATCGTTCTCTGGTTCTTCTTGCCAGCCTATTCAGCACATGTTGAGACGTATTTGTGTTCAGCTGTGTGACTTGGCTTCACCCACTGCTCTTCTCATCATGAGGACTGTGTTGGACCTGATTGTAGAAGACCTGCAAAGGTATTTTGGCTTCCTATTGCAAAGATTTCTTTAATGGAATATTAAATTCGCCCAGGTTCTGTGCAGGAGATTTAGCAGGAGAAAAATACATTGAGAAATTCTACTTATGTTATGAACAGAATGAATTCTCAGTCCAGTTCTCTATACCATGTCCTGATACTGCTTGATGTTGCCAATAAACCATGTCATACAGGTATTCAGTTTCACATTATGGAAAGTATTTTAAGAAGGCTTTTTTCAGGTTGTCCCTACGAAGCCTTATCTACTCAGTGAGCTGCTACAAGACTTGTTTGAAATAAATAATAAAAGTTGACCTAGTATCTGTAGAGGTAGAGTTTATATAACTGGGATTTGCAGTGAAGTCCCAGTGAAACAGGAACAGGGAAATGTAGATATTTGTAAGCTGGAGGAAGCTGAAGACTGCCATGTCAGAGGACATTGAAGCAATGAGTATTGTTTATTTAAAATCCTGTTTATTCACATATAATTAGATAACTCTTTAAAAGCATATTTATCTACATATAATTAGATGCAGTAGTGTGTTAAATGCATAGATAATTTATGATGCAACAGAAAGATGGTTAGTGAAAGTTAAACAGCTTTTAAAAAGTACATGAAAGTGTAAGTTTACATACATTAGGTGTTTGTTTAAAATTATTTTTATAGCTTTTTAGGTAATTTTAGAGCAGCTTTTCCTATGTATTCAATGTGCATTAATATCCTTTCAGCAACACAGAAGAAAAAGAGAAACAATACACTGGACAAACCACTCGACTGCTTGCTTTATTGGATGCCCTGGCTTCAAACAAAGCTTGTAAATTGGCTATTCTGCATCTTATCAACGGAACTACCAAAGGTGATGAGAAGTATGCAGAAGTGTTCCAGGAGCTCTTGGCTCTAATGCGGTCAGCTGGAGACAACGTCACTCATCAACAGAGTGCTGAATATGTAACCTCTCTTCTGCAGTCCCTCTGCGATCAGGTATTTTATATATTTAATGCACATTGTGTGTTGACACTTCTGGGCAAAACCTTAAATTAGGTTATTCTTAGGTGCCTGTTTTTGTTCGTTTGTTTCTTTCCCTGGAGGGGGAAAAATCCAACATTTTTAAAATACAAAAAGTAAGAAATTGTGTATGGTTGGCTGCTCTGGCGGACTTGCTGCCAGTCTTTTTGTTCTTGAACATAAATCTTTAAGTTTATGAAATCTCTTTTATGCTGTGTGCGCTGTTCTGATAGCTCATTAGAGACCGTGGGCTGATTGGCATGTAGACTGTCTGTCCTCTCAGCTGAGGAATGTCATTTCTCCTCCTCCCGGGGAGATTTTGTAACGTGGGCCACTGGTAAAACTTATGCTGTCACTATTCAGCTTTTGCTCAATTGAATAAATATCTGGGTCTCAGCTGTCTAACTGAAACCTTTTAAACATGTGTTGCAAATCTGAAGTAATGGATGATAAGCTGCTGCCACAGTTAAAAACAAAGACAAAAACAAACAAATCACACAGGAAAATTACAACAAAACACGGTCTACTAGAACAGAGTAGGAAATATTACCTGAAAACTGATTAATGGACGAGCCCAGGTGTTTTCTCAGTTTTCTTCAATATATTTACATCATTAATTATCTTACTACTTGCATGATTTTTTTTTTTTTGATTTAATGCATTTATACAAACAATGGTTGAGCACTGGTCGGCAGAGAT
Source organism: Aythya fuligula (assembly GCF_009819795.1). Taxonomy (NCBI): domain Eukaryota; kingdom Metazoa; phylum Chordata; class Aves; order Anseriformes; family Anatidae; genus Aythya; species Aythya fuligula. The sequence continues at coordinate 135,453,944 of NC_045560.1, read as the reverse complement.
CAGTCAGCCGTTTATATAAACGAGCTCTTTGCCTATGCAAATTCATTGTGAAAGTCCATCTTGTTTTATGCCACATAAAATATGAAGGGGATAGTAGATCTTCAACTTCTTAGGTATTGCTTAAAACCTCTGAATTTGGATGAATGTTTTGAGATTAAGGGAAGGTTTGGCTCCATAAGCAAGGAACTGAATGCAGAGATAGGATTCTCTTCAGTTACTCTGGCATTTAGTTGTGTCTTTGCCATCACTTCTCACCCTTTGAAGCTTTTGTTTTGAAAAATCAGTAATGGTTTGTAACCCTTGACAGAACCAAATTAAAAAGGATACACTGGATTAGTGTGTTAGTGTCAGTAATAACTGTCAAATGCTTGAATAAGGTGGTAAAGGGGTAGTGAAAGAACCTAGTGTTGCTGACATGATGTATGGTTTATGCTTATTGCTGGTGTGTCAGACGCAGCTATGTCTATCTTACTGTGTGTGTAATAATCACTTCTTGTAGGATATTGCCCTCATTTTGCCAAGTTCATCAGAAGGCTCTGTGTCAGAATTAGAGCAGCTCTCCAATTCCTTACCAAACAAGGATCTGCTGCCGTTGATTTGTGACAGCTTAATGGAAACATTAACCAATTCTGAGAGCAGTTACAGTTGTCTGCTGACCTGCATCCGAACAATGATGTTCCTTACAGAGCACGACTACGGCTTCTATCACTTAAAGAGGTACGGTATTGTAAGGTATCTCTGACAACTTAGAGGTATTTAAAACTTCTGCAGTGTGAAATCAGATGTCTGGAAAGACAGATGCTAGAGTGACAACATTTAGTGAGAATCCCTAAAACTTTACTGTTTAAAATGCAGAAGAATAACATTGGGAAGAACACTTATTTTTAATAACCAAGTGATCATATTTCTAGTATAAAACAGTTTCTAAACACAGAGTTCACTCTTTGGTCACTGTAAAGAAAAAGTGCTGAAGCTCTTTTCTCTTTCCTTACAAAAAGTATCAATATCTCTTAGTGGAATCTGTTGCATGCAGCATACTAAGTAGGAGATCACTCTATCTAGCAGGAAATGCTGAAGACAAGGCATCTGAACTCTCATTTCTGTTCTGAGGCTTCAGTGTTATACTCAGGTGTTTGTGTTTTTCCTGTGTTTTTCTTTATTTTTTTTCTCTTTCACTTGAGATTTTACTTATGAATCATTTCTGTAGTGGGCACACAGGAGCGCTTTCTTTTAAGAAGCAGATAAAGCATTGGGGGGGAAAAAAAAAGGTTGTCTTCCATTTCCTCCCACCCCAAGGCAGGAGGATTGGAATGAGATCCAGTGCTGGTGTCCTTTCCTTTTGAGTAAATAGATACAGCTATCATCTGAGACATTGAAGAGCTGTACATTTTTTCCTCTGTTTTAAGGGAATTCAGTTTGGATGAAAAAACTTCCCCAGAGTGTTTTAACCACCAGGCAATTAGGGCTTTTGAAATGGGGATTTTTAACTATTTCTATTAAGTCCTCTCCCTTTAAAGAGAACATATACACACAGGGACAGTAGTACATTGTTTTGGCACTTTTCCCTGTCCTATATTTGGACCCATTTCTGCCCACCAAAAGTGAGGTGCAGAGAGGCAAGAAGAGTGCGAGGTTCCCAAAAAGAGAGAGGTAGCATCTGAAGCCTTGCTAATAAAAGGCTGCTCAGGACACTTTCCTAAGGGATGTTACAGAGCTGTGCTGCTTAGACTTCAACAAGCTACACAGCCTGTAGATGAAAAATAAGTAGGTTAAAGATGCTGTGGTTTCTGGGACTCCCATGTGTCTATCTGTCAGCTTCAGTGCATGGCCTTGCCGTTTTTGATTATGTTTCTGGTTTTGCTGCTGCAGTTGGGCATTGTGGGATGCAGTGAAACTGCAAGCACAGTCCTGCTTGATACACAAGGCAGTTGTGTGAGCCAAAGCTTCTGTACTCCTGCCTTTCCCCCACAAGGTGGAAGTGCAATTTCAGGCAGGTTTTTGAGATACTGTTGTAGTGCGTGTAGCTGTGTGCAGGCTGAAATATCTGCAGACAGCCCTGGTGAGAACAGTAGGATAGAGAGAAAGCAATGAAGTTCCAGCTTTGTAATCAAACCCCAATTTCATAATTATTAATTGTACCAAACTTGTTTTGCAATATATGTTTTCTTATAAGAAGTTACAGCGGGGTGGTCACAATGTATGCACTAAAAAAGTATTTTTCTCTTTTTATGACAAAACAGCTCCCTAAGAAAACACAGCAGTGCTCTGTACACTGTATTAAAGCGAGTAATCACCAGTTTCAGCAAAGACACGGGGGAGCTGGCCTCTTCTTTCTTGGATTTTATGCGACAGCTTCTGAACTCGGACACACTGGTGAGTGAGTATGGAATAGTTAGACAAACTCAGCTGCATTGCTCTGAAATTGCAGGGTGACATGCGTTTGGGAACTATGATCTCAGAAAGCAGGTGACTATTTAGACTGCAGTGTCTGGCTTTTCTATGAGTAGTGGTAGTGCCATCTTCATTTCGTAATGAAATCTGTGAAAGCTGGGCAGAACATATGTTTAATAAATGAAAGCAAGCTTTCAGCAGGAGAAAATGGCATAATGATTCTTGAGGAGAAAAGTGCAGTTATTTATTTTCAAGCTACAAATGAAGTATTTCGAGAAGTCACACTGGCAATACAAAAAAAAAAAAAGACCCTAGCAAGTATTCCAAGTGGCAGCTCTGCACAGAAAATATATTTGTGTAATTGGTGAAACTATGAATTAGTTGTACTGACTTTCCTAGGCGAATAGTGTGCTGCTGCATCCAGGTTCTGGTTTGATGGGGATGTGTTAGAGTAGCTGTATTGCTATGTAGCATAGAAAGTATGACATAAATAAAATGCAGTAGTATACAAGAACTACTAACAAGTAGTATAGAAAGATGTTTAAAATAATGTTAGTTCTCTGATACAAACCTCAGCTTATATGGGAAAGGATTAGATTCATCTTGATGAAGCATTTGAACTAGCCTGTGGAAATGGACTTAATTAAAAATAATTTGCATTATATGAAGAATAAATTTGCTTCCTTTGGTTTCTCTAATTTGTTTGAGTTCTAAGGGGTTTGCCATCCAGAAGTATAATAAATATCTACTTATTTCCCACCCCTCATGTTTTCCAGGGATGCTGTGGAGATGACGGGAGCTTGATGGAAGTAGATGGATCTCACCCAGGCAGAACGCTGGGTCTGACCACCGCGGAGTTAAAACATCTTCTGCAGAGCAAGGAGGAAACCCCAGAAAACCTACTGCTTGATCTGGAGAAACATGTTATGGTAAAAGTTTTTGGATAATCGGGTTCACATTGCAATCTGGTATCTGCCTCTGATTTTAGAACAATGTAGACCATTGCTTCTCGATGAGTGTGTTTCTGTAGCATACCTTGCAGAATTGGGAATAGCTGTTGCTGTTGTTTTAAGAGGCTTCAGGTAGGGTTGGGATCCCCTTGTGCTGGGAGTATTTACACACCATAAAAGCATAGACAGCTGTGTGATAAAAGGCAGCAAATGCACAAAAGAGAGAGCACTGGCTACTGCTGAGAAGACTGTTATTGTAATAAAGGACGAGGAATCCTGTTTCATGTAGTATTTTTATAAATAATTATCAAAAACATTTTTTTTTGAGGAGGGGAACAAATTCTGTCTTGTAATGTGTTAACTTAGGATCGTTCTAAGGAAGACGATGGCCTTGAATCCTTGCTGGACAACATCGTTGGCGTCAGGCAAATGCTGGAATCAGCAGGTGATTCTTGTCCCCTGAGTGACCAAGATGTGGAGCCTCTTCTTTCTGCACCAGACTCTCTTCAGAATTTGTTTAACAACAGGTAAAGCAGATAAATGTGTGGGCGTACAGCCTGTGATTTATTTAATAGCATGCAATCATTTATGCATTTTATATTACAAATAGGATCTCAATAGAAGAGCTATTGCTACTCCCTACTAATCCCAGTGTATTTAATTCCATAAAACTATCAAGGATATGGGAAGCAATATTTCCCCTAGGTTTCGTGGTGCTGCTCGTGCTTGCATTTGGCCGTAGTTCATAATCCCACAGGCATCAGACATCTGTCTCATTGCAGGACTACCTACGTGTTGGCAGATGTGATGGACGACCAGCTGAAGCCCATGTGGTTCTCACCCTTCCAGGCTGAAGAAATAGAGACTGAACTGGATATGGTAAGGGGCTTCATCAACGTTATTGAAGGGGATTTAAATATCAGGGTTAACCTGAGCTAGTAGCGTTGTTTCCTTTGCTCACCCCTGTAAATTGACCCAGATACAGGGGGGCTGGCATTTGTTAAAGGTTGTCATCAAACGCCTCCCAAGTTCACATGGAAGTAGCCAAAGAATTGGCACCTTCTGTAGCCCTCTGTAGGAGGGAGTCGAAGTTGTTGCATCAGTCCTAACCTGCTTTTGTGTTGCTGCTGGGTCTTCTCAGTAATTTGTGTTAAGCTTAAACAAGGAATAGGATTTATCTTCTCTTTTCCTTGCTCATCTTCTGTCCTTGGAGCAATATTCGAACAGCCTGATAGTTATCCTCTGTTTCAAAATCTTTGCTCTGACGTGACAAAGGTGGAAAAAAAAAGACAGTAAAAAAAAAAAAGGAACTACATGCACAAATTTTTCACAAATAACTTTTTTTAAAAACTAAGCTGTTAATGCCTTAGCTTGGTTACTTTCTGTTGACTTCATTGCCTTCCTTTTTTAGTTTTACTTTTTAATATTGCAAAGACACTTTTTTATTTTATTTTTTTTAAGCAAAACCCAAACTGTTCATTCCCATATAAAAGCAGCACTGATAAATTTCTGGGACTGTAGCTTAAGAGTGCTTTACCGTAAGTCATTTAGTGATGAGACAGGCATTCAAACTTGGAAGTTTAGCCCTTAACTTAGAATCTTTAAGACAATTTTGCTGCAGTTTTGCTGCTCTTTTTGTTTAATTTCTGCTGTTTTTAATTGAGCCACACTACTGCATTAAAAGGGAGAGGATCCTCTAGCAGGAGGACCTCCAGAGTAGGTTTGGGACCCTTGCTGAATCTCATCCATCCTGGTGCAGCATGTTTTCTTCTTCAGAGGTGCTAGTGATGATTGTTGTGATAAAACACTGTCTGTTACTGCAGGTGAAAGTTGACTTAATCGAGCTGTCGGAGAAGGGCTGCAGTGACTTCGATTTGCAAGCTGAGTTGGAGAGGTCGTTTTTGTCAGAACCATCATCCCCTGGCCGGACAAAAACCACAAAAGGTTTCAAACTTGGCAAGCACAAGCATGAGACCTTCATAACTTCAAGGTAAGATGAGTTTAATGAGTAAATAATTAGTATGTTTAGCACTTTTTTGTATATTCCCAAAATGTTGAATACCTTTTAAATGGTGTCTCCAATATGAAGAATATTTGACTTTCAGAAAGAATAAGTTTTTCTGTTAATTAAATAAACTGTGGTTTGTCACGACAGTGGGAAATCTGAATACATAGAGCCTGCAAAGAGAGCTCACGTTGTGCCGCCACCGAGAGGAAGAGGCAGGGGAGGATTTGGACAAGGAATCCGACCGCATGATATCTTCCGTCAGAGGAAGCAGAACACCAGCAGGCCGCCCTCCATGCACGTGGATGATTTTGTTGCTGCGGAGAGCAAAGAAGTCGTCACTCCGGACGGGATACCACCAGCCAAAAGGCCACCGAAAGTGTCCCAGAAGATTTCTTCACGTGGTGGCTTCTCAGGGAATCGTGGAGGACGGGGAGCTTTTCACAGCCAGAACAGGTTCTTTACCCCACCTGCTTCAAAAGGTACGTTTGCTCTTCTATCAGAGCTGTAGTAACTGAATGCTTAAAATGCTTCAGTAATGCTAGCCTGATATTCCAGTAATTAATCACCCCGGCATGCGATGTTTTGGTCCCAGTGTATCTGGGAAGGAAAGAAGTTGTTTGGCACTAAAAAGGTTCTCTCGTGTGCTGTGGAATTGAACTAAACTCTTCTCTCTTACAAAGAGTTAGCTGTTTTCTTTCTGATGTCACGGTTTTGTGTATAGCAACTGTTGGAGTGTTTCACAGATGCAGTCGTACACTGACAATGCAAAGCCTTCTCTACCATTTTTGATGTGGTGGTTCCTGAAATCAAACCTCAAAATCCATCTCTGGATTTAAATGGGGCTTGAATAAAAGGATGGAAGATTCTGACAGGAGCAAGGCGCAGTTTGATTGAACCTGGAGATTCTGGTTACAGAGTGCTAAGTTTTTTCATATACGGACAAGGTTGCATTCCTTTCCTTTCCATCTGGCAGTTAAGACAAATCTGCACAGTGGAAACCAAATATTTTAATTTATAAAAGTTATACATACTAGGATTTACTTTACCACAAACGCTGCTATATATACTTTAAGGTAAGGTGTAGGATTATTTACCTTAAAGTATAGGGGTCTATCTTAGTACACTAGACAATGTGAATCTTTTTTAGACTTCGTGTCTGAAAGGTACATATTGTACTATGCACAGGATCAGGGGAAAATAACTTACACTTTGAGTTAAAATAGTGAGGGTAAGTTGATGCAGAGTAGCGTTATCTGTCTGAGTTATGTAAATGCTACGTTTACCCACCCTGAGTGTCACAAAGGATTAAAATGGAAAAAAAAAAAAAAAAAAAAGATTTGCTCAAGAGCGTGCGTTTTTTCTCTCCCCATATCTAGGAAATTACAGTCGCCGTGAAGGCGCTCGAGGCTCAAGTTGGAGCGCCCAGAGTACGCCCAGAGGAACCTACAATGACAGTAGAGGTGGTCAAAGCAATTTTAACAGGGGTCCACTGCCACCACTGAGACCATTAAGTTCCGCAGGTACATGGTATTCATATGGGCATCGAACTATAGAAAATTCCTTGAATTTCATTTTTGCTTTACAAATGAAACCGTGCAAGGATGCTGCAGACACCTTGAAATTCAGCAAATGCTTTAAGCATATATGAACAGTTGTCACTGAGACTGTCAAACCCGTACTGTCGTAAGAACTGTCCTGTAAGCCGTAAGACTTGCTGAATTGAACGCTTGAGCGCAGAATCTTAATTTTGCAGTCGGTTTTTCGCAGTTCAGTTGTCTTCGTAGCTACGCGGTAGTTACAGAGCCAATCAAAACAAAAGCGCTTGCCTAAAAGAAAGGTGAAAATTGAAAGGAGAAAACAGACCCAGTTCGTGTCTCGTCTTGATTTCGTTTCTTATGCTTTCACAGCGCCTGCTACGCCTAGGCTTTTTTTTTTTTTTTTTTTCCAACTGAGTATACTTTTCTTTGCTTTAAGGCTACCGACCGAGTCCTCGCGATCGTGCTTCCAGAGGCCGGGGAGGAATTGGACCATCTTGGACAAGTGCTAATAGTAGTAGCAGTGGTGGCTCAAGAGGGAAGTTTGTTAGTGGAGGCAGTGGAAGAGGTCGGCATGTGCGTTCCTTCACGCGATAAAATGAGACCTAACGGAACAGCCCAACCACGTGGACTTCTGTGAGATGACAAAGAAAACGGAGGCACTAAAGGACCAATTCAGAGTTGGTGGGATCCGGAGGACACCAAGAGAATATTTTTGTCTGAAGAAGAGTTTTTGTTTGATACAAGACTTGAAATTTCAATAAAATCCAAGACTTTTTTGTGTACAATTGTATATTTTTTTTTTGTTCCTTTTGAAATAATGTTTTAATTTTTTTTTTTTGTGGACAGTAGACAACATTCAGTAAAGAACCTCGTTGAGTTGACTTGAAGGACTTTTTAAAAAAAAAAAAAAATCATTGTGCCAAAAGAAAGGTACAGGTGTTTTGTGTGTGACTTATTACTGCAAGAAAATTAAAAAAAAAAATCTATGTAAGGCAATTCTAGTTTTTTTTCTCTCAGGTTTAGAGCCACTAGCCCTTGTTTTAGCCAGTCTCAGTTGTTAATGGTTGAGGTACGTCTGAGAGCAGTTGAAGTAGCAGGTGATAGAAGATTGACTGAAATGAATCAATCTGTGAAAGAACGCAAACATAACTGTAATTTATATGGGTTTTGTTGTATGCTTTTGGTAACATGAGTAGATACGTGGGTAAGATCTTGTTCCTGTTAAAAATCGTTGAAAATGCGTCGTTCTCTTCAATGAGAGTAAGGGAACGTTCTAGGATTTACAACTCCAGTTCATGCAGTAGGAGCAGGAGTCACTTTGTTGGAAAGCAGAGTATGGATGCTTTAAGGTGAAATGTTGGGAGTCTGGAGCTCATGATGGTTGCCTGCCTGTCTGCTGGCTGAAGCAGAGGAGAGGGCACAGGCATGGAAAACCGAGCAGTAAAGTTAAACTTTCCCTTTGAATAGACGGTTTGGATTTTTGTTTCTGTAATATTTAGATACATGGCAAAGAGGAAAAACTTTTGAGAAGTAGGAATTCATGAAGAGATGTTATCAGTAGATCCGCCTCTAAATTTACTTTCGTGTTACACTTGTGTTCTTCTGAGCTCCATGGGATTTCTTAGAAGTAACCAGTTCTCAATCACCCTTTACTGCATTTTTGGATGGGGTGAGGAGTGGTAGCTCTTACTGAAGGCCATGCACCATTTTTATTTTGATTTTTTTTTTTTACAAGCTCCGCTGTCAGCTGTGCTTTGATTTTCACTTATGCTTTGGTTTCTTGCCATTGTGGAAGTGCTATAAAGGGGTCAGCTTCTGCTTAAACAAAGCCCAGTGACAGTGTCCTTGTTTTAAGTAATCTCAACTTCTGATCAGCTTGTCTGCTTGGAATCAAACTTTAACCACCTATTTGAAGTGTTTCTAAAATATGATCGTACTTCAGGTTGGATTTTTTTTTTTTTTTTTTACTTTTATGCTGGTTGGCTAAATAAGGACGTGTTCTGTTTGAACCATTTTGTGCACGCTTTCTCTGAGGAGACTCTGGGCCGTAACGTACCCCCGCTGGAGGGCTGTGCACAAAGCGGGCATAGCCCGTGAGAGTGGTAAATGTTTCTTCTGCTGATTGACTGGGTGCAGTGAAAGGGAATAATACCAGATCACAAAGGTTTAAACACTGTTAAATGTTTAAAGTGACATGAACAAAAACCAAATTTCTGAACGGTAAAAATAACACAAAGATGTAATCTGACCAATACTGCAATTATGACTGAAATGGGTGGAGCTCTCAGACTTTACAGCTATTAATGCTATTTTTTTTTAAGGAGCAGCATCAGTATTTTTCAAGCTGACTTGCTCCTTTAGCCCACGTGTTGAAGGTTCTTTTTTTTTTTTTTTTCTGGAAACTTTACTGTGTTTGAAACTAGCAGGGATATGAATCATTCGTTTTCTGTCAGGGAATTTGAAATGAAAAGTGTCAGGCATGGAATAAATATGTACATATATAGTATTTGTTCTTGAAAGTTTAAAATATATGGCATGTCACACTAATCATTTTCAACCTAGGAGGAAATAAAAGGTTGCTTAAGTTGTTTAAGATGTATGCAATCTGTAAATTTAGTCAAACTGGAAAAAGAAGTATATGTCTTAATGCATTTAGTTCTGTAGCCCTTCACTGCAAAGCGGTTCCTTTCCTGGATAACTCCAACGTGAAATAATGCTGTTTAAAACTGACTTCTTTGGTTTGACTCTTGAAACTGGAATCCTTCCATGATTAAATACCATTCTAAGCATTAAATTTTGCTTTTTATACCATGCCCAAAAACGAAATGTTCAAGTTCTGTTTCCTACATGGAGTGCTAAAGCAGTGGAAGCTAATAACAATGACAAAATGCTGTTTAGTGATCCCTACACTTACCCACTGAGCAAAACGCTTGGGAAGAGCAAGTAAAGTAGAACCCATCCACAATGCACTACAGTAATACAATTCTTCCTCCTACAGTCCTCAGGCTGAGTACGCAGAGCTGAAGTGGTCAATAAAGGCTGTTCTGGCTGAAATTGCAGAAATTGCCTTGGTTCAGTTAATGGCACAGTCAAGCATGGGCACATGCAGAGGTTGTGGGATAAGGGTGAGACAGGCTGTGTTGGCTTTTTGATGAATGGTGAATTGATTTTTTTTCCTGTGTCAGTTTATTTTCATGCTGTCTGTGCAGGACTGGACCGTCATGTTCCTGTAGTCTGGGAGTTTTCAGCTTTTACTAGCTCTTCCCTCCTTCAAAAAGGTCTGCTTATCCTATTCAGGAACTCGGATGAGTTCAGGCAGGAGGAAACCCCTGAGAGGGGGGTACTGCTTGACCTAACGCTCGCTTTGTTCAGTGCTGTATCTGCTCTGTTTGGCAAAATGATGTGCAAAAGGTAATGTGGCCTTAACTGCTTCAGTGCACTGACCCTGTAGTGTGGTTTATTCGGGAACTCCTGCATGGTGCAGGCAGCAGGCCTGAAGTCAACTATTTCAGCTAAGCAACGGGGATATTCAAACTTCTGTAACAGAAAGAAACAACCCAAATGGCATTAATTACAGTATAATCCTTTATTAGTTCAACTTTTATACAAAGTGTACTTCAAAGTGATACAAACACTGCTTCTTGTACAGATCGAGGTCTGTTAAGCACTGCTTTATCCAGGTATATAGAAAGGTAGAAAACGTAGCTAGGCTGGCAGTGAACCATAATGCTGGAAGACGAGTCAGTGGTTATTTGTTAGTACAAAGTTGCATAGAAGTGTAGGTCTCTGTCAAGGCATCTCTCAACCCGGTAACATCTCCCCGACCTACCCTACCTCCTCCTCCTCCGCTCAGCAGTACGCGAGAAAGGAAAGGCTGGTACTGCTCCTCTGAAATACTACCCAGCACTTGGAAGGAAAACAGCTGTAGGAAAGCACCATGCCAGAAACATCCCGAGAGGGCAGCATCTGGAAAATTTAATTTGTAAGGCTATTAATTTGTAAGACTAGGGACTATTAATGCACTACGTTTCTTAAAAACACTTAACATTTGAGATAAAAAACACATTTTTCTGGGCAAAAGAGATCACTGTATTAGTTTTTTTTGCTTGGATATATAATTCCCTTCCCTCCTGCCCTGACAAACTCTTGTGTAGGTATGTGCCAGGTGGACAGGGTGCTGGGCAAACTGCTCTTGGCCTCCTGAGGTCAACGTTTTGGTTGGTCAACTTGTTGGTCCTGCCAACCTCACCCATTCTGTGCTGTTAAATTAACCTCACCCAGGACTGTTAATCCAATACGAACTAAAAATGGTCATCTTAATGAGCGAGGCTGGTGAAATTCTGTCTTGCAGCTGACTCAGATGCAGGGGCCTCAATTTTAAGTCTCATCAAGTGTCAGCTAACCCTATCAGAAGTGCTCCCAACTCATCGTCCCCTTTCCAAATAATCTGAGCCGCGCAGGTCCACACTGGCTGAGGCTTCTGACAAATTTTTGCTTTGGGAAGACAGCAAGAAAACAGGGAAGGGCAGCTTTAACGCTAAAGGAAGCAGAGAGAGCAGTATTTTGAATTTGACCTCTCAAGTTGAGAAGTTAATTTAAGGTAACTAATTTAAAGGTATTTTTAACTGGCCTCTTCAGAATAAATATGTAAATGTTGGTTTTCTTTCAAATATGAACTTATCACTCACTTTAGTGTTAGCTTCTTTAAAACGAATGAAAAATACTAAGAACGAATTTAATGTAGGGTAAGGATTTGCTCAACTCACTGTAACACCTTGTAACCTCTGGTACTTTACTTACCACTGGGCTCTCTGTGCCTTTTGTTTGGGGACATTGCAGATTTGGTACTACTGCATTTAGTACTCACTTGTGGACAAGGAATTAGCCTCTTTTTTTTTTTTTTTTCTAATGCTGTGTAATGCTCTCCAGAGCTGGCAAAGGGAAGCTGCAGGGATTGCACCACCCAGGGTGTGTTTCCTCACACAGCTCCCTCCACCTGTGTCAATTAAGGGACAGAGAGCAGACCGAATGCTAAGTAAATACTAAATAAATCCTACTTCCTACACCAGAAAGAATTCAGTGAGTGAAATCCTTCAAAACAGAGATCCTGTTATAAAAAAAGCACAGGGCTAATGACTTGCTTTTTTCCTGGTCAGAATGGAAAGGATGGGGTGATCGTTCCTGCCCTCCACTTTGGGACGGATGCTCCAGCTCATCTGAGTTCCATAGGATTTTGAAGGAATTTTCTTCTTTCACATTAAGCAAGGTAGATTAACATCACATCACAGAACCACACGGTTATAGAACACGGAAAAACATCCTGAAAACATCCTGATTCTACGAGCACGAGATCTGGTGAGGTTAAGAAGCTTCAAAAAAAATCAGTGTGGAAGCCAAAATGGTCACAAAAATCACGGAGAACACAAGATGACCACAGCTTTCTACGTTTCTACCTACAGCTTTAGTACGCACACCGATGGACGTGGAATGACCACGGGATGCTTGGTGGGAGGGAAGGGGATCATCCCCAAATCACAGCGACTGTTTCCCTGTCCCACCTCGTTACATAGGGCTGCTGAAGAGATGTGGTATGTCAGGGCTTGGAAGAGGCAGCTAGAACGACCTCAGCGCTGTCAGTGAGTGGAGTTTAATCTGGAATACACACAGTGTGAAGTGAAAACCAAATCAGCATTTGGTCGTAGCTCTTCCTCTGAATATTTTCTTTCAGAAAAAAAAGAAAAAGGTTTTACAGGAGAGTTATTTGTGTTAGATTTTCAGCGTACAAAAGATGAACATGTGCATTTGTTTCAGTGTTACTGAAGGACCAGGTTACAAGGATTTATTAATGCCTGAAATGAGGAGAACGCTGGCCACAGGTTTTTCTAATGCAGTGTATGTGCTGAAGAAGGCTGCTGTCTCTCTCTTTGGTTACGGTGTTAGCCACAAAAGCATTGCTCTGAGTGACAGCAAAGCACGCACAGTATCCTATTTGCTTTCTAAGCCAGGGAATTGGTTTATTAAGACTGTTGCACCTGCACATGTCTTTCCTGAAAGGTCAAAAGTGATTTAGCACATTCAGTGAACAGGAGGCCAGGCTCTCCCCCAGCTATTCCACTGAAGAACTGCACCAGAGGGCAGAATATGGCTTAGTTATAGCTCTGAAAACAATGCCAACAGGCTTTGTGAGAAGTTTAGAGAAAAGTCTTTGAGCTGTACAGGTTTCTCACTCATTCCCCAGTCCTTACAGGGATACATCCCCTCAGTCCAGTCTTTGTCAGTCTGCTGCAAAATCACAGCTCTGACACGGCTGCAGACTCGAGAACTAAGACATTCGAAGTCCAAGCCCCCGTGCAAACGTTCCTCTGCTGTGGACATTAATGCTCAAATAGCCTTAAATGTGCCAAAAGAAAACCAGAACTACTCAAAGCTCTGCACTTGGAGGGAGAACAGCCCCAATCCAGCGCTGGCACCGCCCCCAGGCTCCCTCCAGCACCCCCAAACCAGGAGGGCGAGAGGTGGGGAAGGGACATCCCTGCCACGTGGTGTCACGCTCAGCAATAAGAGCTGGGAAAGGGGAAGGAAGCAGAAGGAAGCTCGTTTTTTTCCCTACTTTCTTTCCCCTTTAATTAAATCATCCTTATGTCAACGTGTGAGCCTTTTTCTTTGATTCCTACTTTCTTTTCCTCCCCTTCTTTTGAGGAGGGGGAGTCAGACAGTGGTTGTGGTGGCGTTCAGCTGCCCAGCAGGTTAAGACCACCACCCTCAAAGCATTTATATGTTTTTTAAAAAATATCGAGCGCTGAATAAGCTGAATTTAGGCTTCAAGGACCCTGTAGAAAGCTAATACTTTCACATAGAAAAGCTCGAGTTATCAAATAAAATGCAAGAGCCCCTCCCCCACCCTCCAAGTCGCACACAGATCTATGTAACAGGTTTTAGGTAACACGATTACCTTGGGTCTGGTACATAGCCCTGCAGTCTGTAGCAGCCTGGGAAGGTAAGAGAAGCTCGGAAGTAAGCCAAGCTCACCTGAAGCTGTTACACAGCAGTAGATTTAGAATTTAAAGTGCTTTCTTTTCACCTCGGAGATGCACCTCCTACAGATGATACAAAGTCTATTAATTTCTGTTGCTGACTTTCCCCAAATTAAGTACATCCCAGATGTCATTACAGATAAAACACATTTTTTTTCCCCCTGTTTCAAGTATAAGCATAAACTGGACTGAAACAGACTCTAATGAACCAGAAAAGAAAAGAAGTTTAAGTATCCTTGACTTTAAAAGATTCCAGTTTTCATGGTACAAAGCTGCCTGTAAATGACACACCGAAGAGACAGAAATCAAGTTTTCTTCCCTCTTTTTAGGAAAACGTGAGCTACAAACATCTGTGACGATTACCAGGTTTAATACCCAGTGTTCTGTAAGAGAAAACTCTCCTGTCTGTTTTTATGGCCCAAGAGGACAGAAAACTGTAATCCAGGCTTAAAAAAGAAAGCAAACAAATCAGAAACGATATGAAGTTCACCAATCATTCACGGAGAGTTAAAAAAAACCTGTCAGATGGTCACAGAAATTAGGGAAAAAAATGCTTCTTGAGCTTACTTCTGGTTAGATAACTGTCACTTCCCTGGGTTTCCTTTTTGCACTCTCTAGTCGTGTCAGTGGGCGGAAGGCTGTTGGCTTCCTGCTTCCCTCCGTGGTGCTTAACCGACAGTCCTTCTGCAGCCCCCTCAGCAGCTCCATTAACTCCCGCTTTTCCAGCTCTGCTTGCTCCAGCTCCTGGCGATGCTGCCTCTCCGCAGCCATCAGGGAACGGACATCTGACATCATCCGGGACATCTGACTCTGAAACACAAATACAAACTTCCTGCAACCAACAAACTCTTTCCTAGTGATGGTGTTAAGAAGTTGATCATGCCTGTAAGCGTGGTGATTATAAAGAAAAAGCAATGCTGGTTTTGATAGCAGAGGAAATGTAAGCAGTTTAAGACACAACCCAGCACTAACCTTATTAGATGGTCTTTCTTCAAAAATTCCAAACCAGTTTTCCTACAAGTGCAAAAATCTTCTCATAAACTATGTTAAACAGCGAGTGGATTTATCCAGTTGCTGTTTAAGTTTTCTATCTCAAGAGCCCTACCAAAGTAAGGGATTGGTTACATTCTGATATATTCTTCAAGGATTTAAAACTCAAATCCCTTAAAAAAGAAAAGCTTATTATCTGAAGCATCCCCACTACTTTGGGCCTTAATAATCATTATTTGATGATATAAGAACTGGATGTGTGAAAAGATAACGTGGCTTTGCTTGTTATTTGATTTAATTTACAGTGCAACTTTTCAACCTTTTGACCACAAATTGGCATTAAAAAAAAAAAAAAGTATAAATACCACTGTCTGCAGCAGGGCTCTGTGTCAGCGCAGCACTGGATTAAATCACTTTGCACAGCACCAAAAAAGGGGCTGGATATTTAATTACGTTTGATTTGTGATGTATGCCCTTTGTTTAGACACTGAAAACGGGTTTCAGAACGATCTGCTGACGTGTTACATGCACAAAGAACAATGCAGTCCTTGTACAGAGGTATCCAGGCCAGCTCCAAATGAATTTGAAGTAGATAAACTGCACGAAAGCAACATTCAGGCTGCTTCTCAGAGCTGATTAGCCCAGGCAAAGCACTATGCAAACATCTGTTTTGCTTCCCATCCTTGATTTAACTCAGATCTATATGAGCCTCTGCATTTACAGAAGAAAACACTGCTACTGGGAGAGCAAGATGCTAGACTGTTGGGGGAAAAGGTGGGGGAAAAGAGGGAGGGAATCGGATTTACCTTCAGTTCTTCGATTTCATTCTGCAGAATGCTCTCTTTCTGGACCATGTGCCTCCTCTGTGAATCTAACCTTGACTCCATCTCATGCTTTGCCTCCTCCACTCTGCAGATCATTTCTGACCTGAAAAAGTATTTCTCCTTTTTACATCTTGTTCACACAGAAAAATAAAAAATAAAACTCAAATTCCCCAAAGCCTTCTTGCAGGCAGATAGCCGGATCTGATTCCCATCACGCTCTAGAGGATGCCTTTCTGGAGGCACGATAGTATTATCTATAATTTTTTTCCAGTGACACATTCTTGCTGCTTATCATGCCGTGTTTACTGTTATTTCTTTTTCCTGATGGAATGTCCTGGTGAAAAAAAAGTCTAGCATAAAAAAAAAAGTGTATTCTGCTGAGAGGGCACCACACTGACCTTGGACAGCCTACACAGGGAAAAAATACATCATATTTCTGAAATAATTCTATGATCGTGTATTTATGACCTTAAATGATTTACTGCCTTTTACTTATAGTGTATGCTTGCTTGATATTACTAAGCACATGCAGTCAGGATAATGTGTGAATATTACTGGCTTGCTAAACATGGCAGTTTGTCACTTTTATGGTGGAGACTAAACGATGGCAATAAATGAGCATAACCTAATCGCTCACACAGACTCACAGCCAAAAACTAGCTGTTACTACAGTAACCTTGTTTGGGTCAGTAACCAGATATCTGAATTCCTCCCGCCTCCAGGCATTTAAAACAGATCTGAGCCAGATTTCACAACAACAGTCAAGAACACAAGACATGGTGGAAAGATAAAAGACAGGAAAGAATGTGGAAAACAAACACACAAAACCAAAAAAACCAGTTGGAACATCAGGGAAAGGAAAAGCTACAGAAAAACACACACATATAAGAACACACTTATATAAGCATATTTATCTTAAAGTATATAAGAGGAAATAAGAAAATGCTGGCAAGAGGATGCATATTTACCAAATGGTAAGCATGATTTTTATCAAAATTGAAAATTAGACTCTGTGAGATTTAACCTACCAGTCCATACAAACCAAAATAATCAGAGATTTTTATATTCAGGAGGATTTGTAAATTTATAAACTAAATTATTAAATAATGTGACCTTGGGTCTGTATCAGGCCAATGGAAAAATAAAGTTTCTAACTTCAGCCCAGTTCTTGGTAGGTATTTTGTCATTTTCTATAGTCAGCTCGCTGTTGTGTTCAACTGCAATCAATGGTATTTTAGGATTTGTAATAACGTGGACAAAAAAATAACAGCAAAAGAAAATCAAAACAGTAAGAATTTAAAGTCTGCATGGACAAATGACAACACCCTGGCCCACTAATATCAGCTAATGAACAGACTACGTAACACATACCGGAATCCCGTGCTAGTATTTGAAGTGCTTTACGCAGTGATTTTAGGCCCAGACTAACACAAACAGCAAAGAAACAGAAGATTTGTACCGAAGTAGCTCTAGCTCGGTTCTTAGCTCGGCTACGCAGTTATGCTGCGTGTCTTCTGCGCTGAGAATGGTGTAACCACAGCCGTTGGGGCACTCGCGGCTCCGATATTCACACACTGCCAGGTGAACATCAAGGTTGCGCCGCTCAACCTGAATGGTGCAGCCTGAACAGGGAACAAATGAGGTGAAGTCAACCACTTGCAACACCAGCATTTAAATAATTAATGACATGACCACTTAAGTAAGTAAACTGCAGTAACCTGAGGTAAGCAGCTGTGAATCTGTTAAAAAGTAAAAAAAGCAAGTTATTTAGAATATGAAGTTCAGTACTTATAACACCACTACTGGAACTAATACAGACTCTCAAAAAACTCTAAAACATTTATAAATTATTTGAAAATATTGATTAAAAAATGATTTTATTTTTTTTTGGTAAAGTTTTCTGCCACTGGTCTGGCATTAAACCAGCTTCAGCAATGACAACACTGATGCCAAGCTAAGACACCAGCAGCTTGTAATGTTTGGAATTGAAGAAGAACGCAAATGTTTTATTTTTCTTTTTTTTTTTTTTTTCTTCAGTGTTTTTCATTTCTTTTCTCTTTAAACGTATCAAATTTTCAAAAAAAGGGTCCTAGAACAGGTAGTGTAGAACAGCAGGTGAGATTGTTTTCCTAGCCATTGGTTGGTCCCATGAATAACATACTAAGCCACAGAAAGCAAGAGCAATTATTTCTGAACTTTTAGTATCTGTTGCAAAAATAGAAGCATTTTCACAGAAATGGCAGGATACAAACTCTGCAAATTGGTAGCGATTAAGAGCAGAAATAAATACTACATAGCTTTTTGCTACATTTAACACTAAATCTTGAAACTTGTGGTCTTAGCTTTGAATCTGAGAGGCACTGTGTGCTATAGGTATGTTATAGCTCCTTTTATTTCATTTAGGGATAAAATTAGATACCAGAAAACTGAAACAACAGAGCAATGAAACTTGCCAACAAACCGTAACAGAAAACTGCAAAAGAGAGCCCTGCAGAAGAGCTTTATTAATAAATATATTGATTTGTAATTGAGGTAGTCAAAATACACTCTCGTGCTCTCTTGAGCAAGAATTGGAGAGCTCACTCCTTGAATGCCATGCAGCAGCCACAAGATGTTGCAACTCTGTCAGTAATCTGAAGCACCTGCAACAGTCACTGCTGAGAGAAGTTGTAACTTCCACAGGAGCAATGCTAGCAACTTAATCTTCTCGTAATTAATTACAGTGGCAGACTTAACTACGCCCTTAACATCATTAATTAGAAGTTAAGTTTTTCTAGGAGCGTGCAACATTGTGAATGGAGTAAGCTGGGAAAATTTAACAGTACGTTTCTTTTTAATGGTATGTTTCTTCCTCAGGAAGCTTGGGTTTGTTTTAAAGGCCTTAACACCAACATATCAATTTAACAAATAAAAAAATTAGTTAATTCTCATTTCCAAGATAATTTTGTCAAATCCAGGAGACAGTGAGTGGCTGCACGTGCACCAGACAACTAGCTTCATAAATTGTGGCCTATACACGTTTGACTTCTGCAGGTGCTATTGTATCGATGGATTTCAAAGTTAGTATTATATTATTGTATTTATTTTGCTTTCTGTGAATGTATGAATTTGTCTTGCCGTTTTGAGAGTTTGAGATGTCTAAATTACTCTCATTCATTTTGGTTAGTTCTTGGATAAGAATTTGTTGTTAATGATCATGATTGCCATAAATGGGTAATAAATTTCCTTTAAAAATACTGCTGCAAAGAGTAGATCATGCGAAAGTTTTAAATTTCTGTTTAGAAATGAATGGCCGCTGTTGCCATCCTGTTGACAGAAAGATGCTAAATACACGTTTTCTGAATATTTGATTTTTTTTTTATATAGGATTTGATTTTGAATGTTACTCACCAGCATTGGAGCAGGGTATCTGGCTGTATTCACACTCCCTTTCGTGCCGGTCGAGGGACTCTAGAGAACAAACCATTTCACAGCCATACTCTCTGTTTTTGCAATGCAGCTGAAGACGATTTAAATCATTTTTCATATATCTACGTACAAAAGAATAGCTGTTCTTAAATCTCTGATCATTATTGAAAAAGTTGAATTTTCTACTTTGGGAAGAGAAACTAAAATTCAAATTTCAATTAGAAAAACTTGTGAATAATCAGTTTCCACATTTATTTCTTTTTAAGCATTCAAGTGACAATATTGGAAATAAGAGGCTTAAAATAAACAACGGAATGTTAGTGCAAAACTCAGTCTCCACAATCAAATGTGCAAATATAAAAAAACAATTCAGAAATAAAGAATTCAACTGTGCCTTTTCATTAGTTCAGCAGATATCACCAAACGCTTCAGCTAATCATTCATCATTTAAGTTTTAGCTTGCGTTTATAAACATGCCAAAGCAGACTGGCCACAGTGAGTACAGACTAAACAATGTATAATTGAACTCTAGATTTGAACAATGTGGTGGTTTTTTGTTCAATGTGTAAGTTGAACAATGTATAAATTGAACTGTGTACATTACATTTTAATTTTCAATACAGTAAAATCTCATTAGTGACAGAAGTAATGGGAGTACTAATGGAGTTAATTTAATGCCTGCAGCTGAAGATTTTAAATGTAACTGTTAATCTGAGACAGATTAATTGGACAATACAAGAGTTAAACACCAAGCAGTGTTTCCTGATGGAACTGGGAGTATTGATGATAGCAGGAATTACAAAAAAGTGAACTAATTGTAGGACTGAAAAGAAAAACATCAGATACACATTGCTCAGTTTGTTCTCAGGAACTGCATTGCCCACTTTCTCTAAAAAGATATGGGAAAGTTTTGGCACTGTACTGTAGAAGATACTCAGGGTAATATCCAGGCACACATCTATTATCAGCACTCAAGATATAAGAAGGCGGAGAACAAAAGCGTTCTTTCCATTTTGAAACCTTCCTACCTCCAAAGTTAGTTATAATGAATACAAAACGCTTCCATTCAGGTCATCAGTTTCCAGAAAATGGGTGACAGCAAAGGACAAGAGTTGAAAACGCCAAAATTCATACAATCTTAACATACAGTGAGATCATTGTATACCTGTACAGAGGTCGTAGCACAGACACATCAATCGCTTGTCTGTCTTCAGGGCAGTTACTGTGATGAACGAGCCAGCCGTGGATGCAAGCAGTACAGAAAGCGTGTTCACAAGGAGCCTGCAGCGGATCCTCTAACACATCACGGCAGATGGAGCATAAGAGCCCTTCGTTAACGTAGCCAACAAACCGCTCGATGTCATAACCCATGCTTCCCACACGCTTCGAACCTATTAAAACAACAGAGAGAAATAAAGCAGCCTTCGTCCTCTTTGTTCTTTGTCTACGGCTAGATCCACAAAAGGCCTGGAAGCAAAATGTAGCAAAAAAACGACCTAAGATTCCCTGCTCATTGTAGACTTCCACTCCAGAGGGAAGAGCATGAGATCTCCACATGCCTAGAGAAATACTTAATATCTGGGGAGGAGAAAAACGCCCAAACTTATGATAAAAAAAAAAGCCAAAACTTATCCTCATGATAGCCCTGAAATCATGAGGAGCTATCTTCTTCTCCTACAAGATCTATTTTATAAAACTGAGTACCTTTTACATTGATTTCAAAGTTTTGTGGAGAAAAATTAAGAGGCAATCTACCTTCATCAAAAAGATATGAGAAAAAGCCTATTAGAATTTGGCAAAAACTCAGAGTTCACTTAAAAGAAAATGGTTTAGATTTTGCCTTCCTCCTTAACATACAAAATCACTTCTGTAAACCCACTCAGGGTTTATAGGTTAACTAGTTACGAGACTTTTAAATAATACAAATAAACAAAAAAGAAAACGTCTTACCTCTTTAGATTTTACTTCTTATATACTTTTTGTCCAAATACTTCAGAAACAGTTTTCTGATCTTTAACATATGCAGTGCTTCTTTCTTTCAGTTTCTCCTCACTGCTTTATTATGTCTGTAAGAAAAATTAGAAAGAAAAAGGCTCAGCTGTGTTCCCTAAGTTAGCAAGTCCTATGCCTAAGCAGCCAGCTGATGAATGGAAAGCTGCCCTAACAGCATTAAAGCATTAAAACAAAGCTTTAAAAAGTATGGCACTGTAAAACCTACAATTCAACACAAGAGATCTGACTAGACTAGGGAAAAAAATAAATCATCGGTCTCTCTTTGACAACAGAACTCAGTATTAGTGAAAAGTAGCAACTGAAATTTGTTAAACTGTTATTCCTTAAAATGATGTAGGTTTCTTACCTAACCTGGTTTTATCCAGGCATGCTACACAGTTTGTTCTTAAAATCACCACAGTCAAGTTCATAGCATTGACAAATAGCATAACTCAGGTTGCACGCTTAAAAAATTAGAAAGGAATTCATCACTTAAATCCCCTAGGACAATATTCAGTAATTGCAATATGATATTCAACGATAATCTGTGCTAGCTGGTCAGAGATCTGATTTATTTGTTTAGGGTGCTCTCAGTGTGAATCAGAGCTGGTTAAGACCAGTAAGGATCTCTAATGACTACAGTAATATTGATAATGATTAAAGGAATATTTTGCTCTAGAGGGAAAAAAAATAACTTGGTGGTTCCTCTTCATTAATGCAATATAAATCTGGAATTGGGAAGATCTTAAATATTTGAGTAACAAAGTGTATCTTTAATGAACGTGAGAGATGCTTGTGTTAACAGGGTGACTGCTAAGATTAAAGTTAATAAAACCTGCAATGGGAGCATGCATAACACAGGCCAGCACGTACACTGCCCAAACAAAACACGTCATCTGCTATGGTTTCAGTGCTGTGTTTTGTTCCTACTAACCACGGCAGCACGTGGCACGCTCCAGGCTCCTGACAAGGTCCCAGGCAGATTTTGCAGTCTGCATTTAGCAGCCTGTGGATCTTAGCTTGGTGGATCCCAGAGGATTCAGCTTGCAGAAAACTTTCACAGAGCCACAATATATATCAGCAGAACTTGCTATTTCTGCTGCTCCAGGGTTTCCTTTCCATGGGAATTGTGGATGCTGTCAGCTACAGCTTGCACACACTCTGTTGATCCCTGAACACTGAATCTTCAAGGCGCTGTTTAGCTTATTTCAGCAAGTTTCAGGAGTATCAGCATGCAGGAAAGAGCATTTTTATTGAGCGGGAGACCAAAACTTCCTTTGTGCTTGACAGAAAAACGAGTGCGACAAATGTGTCTGAGGTAAACAATGCAATCAGTCGGTATGTTTTAAGGACTGATGCTGAAGCAGCAACATCCCTACAGAACACCACAATCCTTGCTGCTTGTATGCTGGGTCAGGGCACATTTTTAGCCAGGACCACAGGCAGCTTTCCCTTCAAGAGATGTACTTAGTCAAGAAATAAGCAGAGGGAGAAGATCAGCTAGCTGCCATACACTCGAGCAGTACAGATCACTTTGCTCGGTGCTTTCACCGCAGAACTGCATCATTTGCAACGTCTGCTCCCTCCCTGTAATTTCTCCTTTCTTGACTTTGAAACTACACCAGGTGTCACTGCCTTCCCGCACTCCACTAACAGCTCCAAACCTTACTTTCCCTCCGGCTTCTCTGGTCCACAGCTCTGCCCATCACCTGGCCATTACCAGCAACGCTGTCCCTGAGGAAACCTGCAATTTGCAGGTGCCAAACCTGGAAGGCAAGAAACCAGAAGCTATCACATGCTGTTTGCTTTTCCATTGCTTTAATTATTTTTTTTAAATTCCCCATGACATGCAACGATCCCCCCCAGCGTTGTGGCTTACCCCAGCAGACAGCTACGCACCACGCAGCTGCTTGCTCACCCCACAGCAGGACAGGGGAGAGGATCAGAAGGGTAAGAGTGAGACAATTTGGGGGTTTAGATAAAGACAATTTAAAAACACAAAGAAAAACAAACCCAAGGAAAACAAGCAATATAAAACGCAACTGCTCATCACCAGCAAACTGATCCCCAGCCAGCCTCTGAGCAACAGCAGCCCTGGCAAACTTCCCCCTGGCTTTACTGATGAGCACAGCCTCACACAGCACGGGATATCCCTCCAGTCCCTTTGGGCCAGCTGGCCGGGCTGTGTCCCCTCCCAGCTCCCTGCTGGCAGGGCAGCATGGAAACAAAGAGATTTTGACTCTGTGTCAATGCTGCTCAGCACCAGCTAAAACATCGGCGTGTTATCGACGTGTTTTCATCACAAATCCTACACATAACGCCATGCCAGCTATCTCAAAGAGAATTAACTCCATCCCAGCCACAATCAGCAGACATCAAATCCTTTTCCAGTAGCTGTCACCCCAGACTGCCAGGCAGAGGCACGCTTGAAGGCAGCCCTGAGCCGTGTTCTGCTCTGCCTTCAGAGGGTTTTTGTGTGGGTGTAAAAACAGGGAAAATACAGGTGGTAGGCAGGTCCCACCAATGTAAAGGAACAGCTTGCCAAACACCCAGCACAGCAAAGCCATTCTGTTGTAAAATCAGGACCATGATGTATTAGTGACCTCCATTTTTTTTCTTCTAGGGTAGTTTCTGTATTTTTTAAGAAGTGTTTATGTGACAAGACAAAGGCTGTCAGAATCACGATGGCACTAAAGACGTGCGTCACTAAGACACATCTCCAGAAACCTTTTGTGGGTGGAAGAACAAGCAATTTGTGCTGAGCCCAGCCCTGGGGTGCCATTAACATGCGACTGCTTCAGCTCCTACTCTCTCAAAGACAACACAACAAAGGCAACACAGAAGTGACATTTTGGGGTGCCTTATGGCAGTGCCACAGCCCCTGTAAGCCAACTTTAAGACACCACTGATGCCCGAAGAAGCGGACTAACCCCTTCCAGTGCCCCAACACACGCTATTTCTACAGCCACTTGGGGCACAGCGGGGAACCAGCTGCTTTTAGGAGCGAATTGCCTCAGGTCCTCCAAGTTCTCCCCTCCACACGGTTCCCACAGCAGCCTGGGCCGAGCTCCCCCTCCCACAGCCCTGCCCTGCCCGCAGAGCCACGAGGGGCACCAGGGCACTTCACGGAGCCCTGAGGAGCCACCAAGGCCGCTTTTCGGGGCGGAGCGGGGCTGATTTCTGCCATAAATCCCCCCCCATACCCCTGACGGAGCCCTGAGGGCGCTCCGCCAGCACCCACCTGCCGCCGCCGCTCGCCTCACGGCCCCGCCCGCCGCAAACGGCCCTTTTGCGGCAGCGCCGCTTGACGGCAGCGCGTCGCCCTTCCCGCCCCCAGCGCGGCCCGGCCGCCATCTTGAGTGTGGCGCTGGGCGGCTCCCTACCCCCCGAGCCATGCGCGCTGGCTGAGGCAAGGTGCCCGGCGCATGCGCAGCGCGGCCGGCGGGGGACGGCGGCGGGCGAATTGAGCGGCCGGGCCTGAGGTAGGGCAGGGGCGGCGGGCGGGGAGCAGGGAGCGGGGGCTGCTCCGGCCCTCACGGGGCTCGGGGGGTCTCCTGCGAGCCTCCTGTGGGAGGCAGCTTTCTTAATTAGTTGTTTTAGTTACGCTAAATGCTAAATACCCGCGCAGCGTGGGTAGCTAGCAGCGATCGCGGTGCTTTTTGTACCCAAATCCTTGCTCGATTCGAGTCCCCCCCAAGTTAATCCCGACATCCGAGGGGACAGCTCTCTGCCTGCAGGAAAAAAATAAAAAATATTCCCGTGTTACAGCTTCCTGACCGCGTCCAGAAAGCGCCCAGCCTGCCCAGGTGTGCCAGGAGCCTCCAGCGTTGGGGGGAGCAGCCCCCGGGCTGGTGCTAACGTGGCTGCCAGCCCTGTGGCGGGGCGCTGGGCTGAGCCTGCACCGTTTTGAAGTACTTTTTTGTGCGTGTGTTTCCTTTTCATGCAGATGTGCAGAGAGAAACACACCACGGAGTGCGTTGCTTGCAAAAACAGGTGCAGCTGGGAGGTGTTTTAGGCTGTGGTTTCACGGTACGCTTGTTCTGGTCTGGTTGGGTCACTGCTAAGAGCAGCGCTTTTATCGTCGCCTCCAGCAGCTTCCCCAGAACCAAACCCAACATATTGCAAGGGCAGGAAGACTCCAGTTCTTGGTGACTCTCTCCTTTCAAAGAGCACATTTGGTTGTTGGTCAAATTAGCTGGCATCTGGAGCTATTCCTCGACCTGGCTATGCCTGCATCAACCCTATAAAAAGACCAAGTCTCACCGTCACCCACAGGGCTGGGTAGAGAAAGCCCATTTCTTGACCATGCTCCTGTTACCATGACAGAGTCACTCCCATATCCCGTGAGGTGCTAACGGTGCTGTTCAGCAGGCCAAATTTGTGTGAGCTGCCACAACTCTTGACAGAGACCTCTTCTTCCCTCGTATTTTTAACAGCACAGCCACCGTGGGAGTAATAGCAGTTAGAGGAGGCTGCTTTGCCATCAAGGTTTACATCTAGAAACAGCATCATTTATGTGCAAATCATGTAAGTATGTGCAGATGTAACCGAGACAGCAGTACTGTCAGCAGTGTAGATAGTGTCTGCATGCCTGCAATGTGTTTTAATAGTACTCTGTTACTAGCTCTGTGCTGACCTGGGAAAGAAAGGCTGTTGTGCCTCGGTTGGCCACTGGAGTGCAGAATAGTGTAAAAAAAAAAAAAATAAGTACAGTAATACACAGTGCTTCTTGGAACAGGATGCAAATAATACTTTCAGGATGGTGGAGGTGATTGTGTCTGCAGTTGGTGAAAGCATGTTCATAAATTGCTGGGCCATGCTTATCTTTGTCATTTGAGCTGCTGGGTTTCTTTATTGGATTTTGTTTCTTGTTTGAAGTATTGTAGCTTTTTTATTTGAATGGTTGCAGGTATACTTTGCCATGTTAATTTTAGTGTATGCTTGGTTTTGTTCTGAGGTTGGTTGGGAGGATAAGAGTCTTCTGTTTCAATGGAAAACACCGAGTACATTCCTTCCACTGTTCAAGTGCACGTAGTTCAGAGTGATAATCTCAGCTGTAACTTTGAGGTCATTCTTTGCTGAATTCCAAACTTCTCTTAGATATTGGAATGACTGATATCCAAATCTAATTGTAGATTTTGATTAGATATCAGGAAGAAATTCTTCACTCAGAGGGTGGTGAGGCCTGGCACAGGCTGCCCAGAGAAGCTGTGGATGCCCCATCCCTGGAGGTGCTCAAGGCCAGGCTGGATGGGGCTTTGGGCAACCTGGGCTGGTGGGAGGTGTCCCTGCCCATGGCAGGGGGTTGGAATTAGATGATCTTTAAGGTCCCTTCCAACCCAAACCATTCTGTCATTCTACAGCTGATGTATTCATACTGCACCTTCCAGTTGCACCTGCAAGTGTTCAGTTTTACTACAAATGAGACTGATTCTCAAATCAGGCACTTGGACAAATCTCTACTGCCAGAAAGTTTGGGTTAAATGACTTTCCTTAGACCACAAAGGAACACAAGAAAAAATGCAAGCAACATCCAGTTCTCAAAGGCACTAATTTTCTAAACATGAAAGAAAGTACACTTTGGCATTGCATGCTTGGTCTCCTTCACTACCCATCTTTTGCCTTTTGCATCAGAGCAGCTCAGAGGCCTTGTATGTAGCAGCCTCTTTTTGCCGCAGAGCAGTCTGATTTTCAATTAAAGTCCTTTTCAGTTCAAACCATTCTGTGATTCTATATAATTGACTGATGCAAAACGTTACTTCCAGAAATGATATATAACTTCACCATTCCTTGTTCATTGTTTACTAATATTTTTTTTTCAAAATTAAGCTTTAGTTTTTAGAATAGTTAGTTCTGTTACCTTAGTTGTTGATAAGGAAGATGATATGGCAGTTTGATAAGAAACCCTATACCGTTCATCTCCAGAGCGTTTCTTGCTCTTGAGAACTGCATTTCTGACTTTTCAAATGAAAAAGGAAAGGTTCAACTGCAGAAATTGCTGTAGTTTATCTTTCTTAGTGCTTAAACAAGGCATTACAATTAGATTTCTTTTTCATATGTTGTGTTACATTTAAGAATTAAAATTGTTATTTGAAAATCTTTTACGCTATGCAAGTTTTTGTTTGTTTGTTGTTGTTTTTCAAGTATGTTTCTATTGTTCCCTATGGATCTATTTATATATTTAAGCCTGTTGTGACTTCAGTTTTATCTGCTTCATTTTTTCCAGAGCAGTGCAACCAAATATGAGGCGATCGGCAGCTCCAAGTCAAGTGCTAGGAAATGTAGCCAAAAAGCCGAGGTTTATACCACCAGGAAAAAGTAATGCGCTCTGTGCCAAGACTGAAACTAAGGAGGTGGACCAGGACATGAAATTAAAGGAGGTAAAACTGAACAATGCACTAAAAATTATATCTATTTGAACACCATTGTTACTAAAAGGTAGCGTTGAGCTCACCACAGACAATTCCAGCTTAGACAATCAATCTGTTTCAAACAGACGTTGGTACCTTTGCTCTTACAAGATTTGATCTAAATACGTTTCTCTCACTCTGAAATGCATACAGAAGAATGTCTTTAGAATAAAAGTAATAAGTATTAATAATATAGGTAATAAAGGTAATTAGTATTGAGCCCAAATACAGTTCTCAATGCAGATGAGGCACGTTGGCCTGGACTCTGAATTCAGATGTTTGGAATGCTGTGACAAAAGCAGTTTCAGAAAACACGATACTTATTCATGAAATGCCACTGAAATTGCAGTTTTGCTAAAAGAAACTTCCTCTGAAACCTTCAGTATTGACCAAAAAGAATGCAACAGTTTTTATTAATTTTATCTGTAGAAGACTTTTATTAAATCATGTCATAAGCCGCTTGCACAACCAGTGTTTGGTATTGTGTTCCTGCACTTACTGTTCTGAACACCGGGATGTGTATATTTGTGTAATATTGTATATATTTACGTAGACAGTTTGATAATGAGGATCACATGTCTATTACGATCCCTTCTGGTTGTTTTTTTTTTTTTTTAAATTTATCTTCAACTGCTCGAAGGAAACGCTATCCTGATCATGTTTCTCTTTTTGCAGATAAATGAGCAACAGGGAAGTGATTCAGGGCTTTCTAAAATACACAGCCAGAATCAAACTGTAAATTTTACACAGCCTGTGGAGCCAACTGCAAAAGTAAAGACAACAACAGCGTGGAACAGCGGCAGTAAGTGCGGCAGGTTGGAAATGAAAATGCTAAGAACGCCCAAAGCCGGTAAGATGCTCGTTCTTTCTTACTGCTGTGTAACGTGAGAGAATTTAAAAGCTTACGAGTGATGTGCTACTTCCTAAACTTTTATAAAATACTAATGTGTTGTGCAATGGGACCATTATTTGGTGCTCTACTTGGTAGAGTGTGACAAGAACAAACATCAAGTGAGTCTCTTAAATGGAAAACAAACTCAAAAAAGTTGACATTTTAAGAGGCAGTTGGTAGTGCCGCTCTTCAGGTGTGTGTCCTCGAGAAGAGTATTTATAATCAACTTGCTGTTACCCAGGGTAACATCACAAAGAGAGTTGGGATTCCCTAATAGAAAAGTGTTGTAATTTGGATACGTTGTTGGCCTCATGCAGAGAATGCTAACCATACTGAGGGAATTCACAGGTTTCTGAGAGTTTCTTCAATGCAAGATCTGAGCAGTTTTCTTCAGTGTACCTGGTGGGTATTGAGGCTCAAGCGTGGGTTGTTAACCCCGTGTAACCAGAGCAGGACTGGCTCTGCTCTCTCATGTGTGCCATTCATTATTTTTTTACCCTGATAATGAGTATTACTCAGAAAAGCTAATTAGTAAGCACTGCAAAGGTAGTGAAGCACCTGAAAGGTAGCAAATGGACTTTGATGGACCTGAATGACTCCGTGGGGTTGAGTGTCTTCATTTTCTACTCTTCGTGTGTAGAGACCCTCTGGTCTCTACAGTATCTGGCCCAGATTCACGGCTGCTCCAAAACCTGCCTCCCAAACCCCTTTTCCTATTTCCCAGTTAGCCCAGCTCGATGTTTGCTGGTGATCACCCACTGACCGCCACAACCAGGCAGTATGCCCGGCTCTCCAGTTTTTTTTGTGCTTTTTTTTTTTGTTTTTTCCTCTAAGAATTGCAGCATAAGTCTTGTGCAATCCCCAGCGCTCTTTCTAGCATCCTCTAAGTTCCACACCCAGGCAGGAAACAACCCCCTTCACTCCATCAGGTGCTCTCAAGAGCCTTTCCTATTCACTCTTCTTGTTGGCTTTCACCCTCAGAAAATGGGGTTGGATGGGCCCCTGGGGCAGGGGACCGATTCCATCAGGTGCTCTCTTTGGCAGGGGTAATGTGGGACAATTCAGCCATCTTTTATGCCCGGTTTTATGGGTTTTGTGTTTATCTGCAGCGTGCTGTAACTCCCAGTTCTTCCTGTGGTGCCCATACTTGCAGAGACCTTTCGGTGTGTGTGGGACAAGCTGTTTGAGCGGTCCTGCTTCCCTGTCCATACATCTGCGCAAATTTGTGCCTGCTGGTTCTCTCTGGCAGTGCATTTGAAAGATAACTGGTGGATTTTTCCCCAAAATAACTTGCCTGTGGCCTGCAGGGGAAACTGGCAGTCTTCCCAGCAACAAAAAAGTTGTGAAATGGACAAGATACTAAATATTTTCTGGTATCATGTGTCCCACGTGCAATTGGTGTGGGTTCTCTGTTGTGATCTGTTTCTGTTGATGTTGTACTCCTCACTGAGTGACCGACCAAATCATTTTGTGCCCAAGCCTTCCTGTGTCTGTAGCACGGGGCTAACCCTGCAGCTCCTTGTAAAGCTCTGATAAAGCCTGGTATAAAGCAAGGATTTTAAAAGTAGTGTGAATTAACTTCGTTTGTCAAAGCAATTCAAAACTCAAAAGCAATGGGAACCAGTTGTGAAAAGCAGAGTCACTATTGATTTATTTCTTTATTTATTAATGTCCTAACGGAATTATATCTGACTGTCGGTCTCTTCAACCAAAAAAGATTTCCCTATTAAAGGGGCGTTAAGACAATTTCAAGATTTACAGTCTGTGTGCATGCATTATTTTGGTTCGCTGTCTCGGTACCATTTAATGCGCATGATAAGCTGTTTGCTAACTCCATATCGTGCTGAAAGCTGCTGTGCTTGGGTTGCCAGTGCAGCAGTGGAATGTGTAAATAAATACCCCAGCTTCCACTGACGTTCTTAGGGAACACCTGTGGGCAGTCGGACAACTGCACTGCTCGTTGAGCTTTATCTTTCTGAAACCCAGCCCCGAGAATGCTGCGCATGCTTTCAGTAAAACTTGCTCTCTGACACACGGTGTCCTTTTTTCTGGGTGTAGACAAGGAAGGATTTGATCAGCTACCATCAATCTAAAAATTACAGCATGTCTAGCTTAAAAAAAATACTTGCTTTTCTAGCCTCCTTCTCAAAATAGGCTTTGTTTCCTAAAATTTCACTAATAAAAGTAAAATGAAAAGGACCCTGAAATTCTGCAAGATGAGATAAAAACCTCTAAAGAGGTTTTAGTAAGATTGTAGCAACTGTTGTAGGGTGAAACCTGGAGATGTGGTGTAGTTTTAAGAGAGCTGTGGTGGTGGTGCCAGGGTTTGGGCTCGAAGCTATTTCAGATGCAAGGTTGTGGCGTTCAACAAGCAGATTACTAACTGTGGTTATGATGAGCTCTGAATACTGGAAAATGATGCTTCTTCATAAATACATCTCTGTAGGAAAATAAACGTTATTACTGCTTTAGGAATCAGCCCGGGTTCTTTTGTTTGTTTGTTTCCAGAGGTAAGCAGTGTGGCAATCACTTTGGTTCCTTTTTTCATATTCAGAACTTAATATTCATCGCCACTGCCAACAGGTGTGCTGTGGGGAGGTCACTTATTTTTCTCATACGCCTCTACTGGATAAGTCTGTGTGTCTTTAGAAGCGAAAGTTACTTTACCATCCCAGAAATATTGAACAGAAATTGAAATTTATGTGTCTGGACTATTATTTCAGTTCTTAAAACTCCTCATTTTCTACTTGTTCTCATTCCATTTTGAGGTCCTGTAACCAAGTACAAAACAAACACAAATAATTTGAAGAATCCCCAGACAGGCAAATCTCTGACCTGCAGTTAATATCTCCTCGGTGTCTTAGTGCTCTGTCTGGATTACGTTGTTGGATTTATGCTCTGCAAGGTGATGAATTCAGATATGGTGCTAGTAAGAGGGATTGGCCAGGACTGGGGTTCTCACCTGCACTACCTTCTTCAACTTAACATTTTATAGGTAAAAATATACGTAACAAATTTAATTTATGCTTATTATCTGGGTTTACAGTTTACTTTCTGTTGGCGTTTTTAACCTAGGAGAACTTTGAGTTATTTCTCCTCTGGCTTTGCTACATCACACGAGGAGACAAACAGCTCTTGTCCCTTGTCTTTCATCCATCATTACCATCTCTTAATGCTTCTTCTAAGGGAAACTTTGTCAGAAGCCAAACTCGGAGATTACCTTTGAACTAGCAGTGCAGACAGATTGTAACTGTATTTCAGAACAGGATTAAAGTGTTCGCCCGATGATGACAGAGTGTTTTTCATGCTTATGATGTTAACCGTAGTTATTATTTGCATGGAGTTGTGAATACATTTTCCAGCCGCCCTGGGATGCTAATGTTTGCTGAGTTTGTTGGCCTGTAAAGTTTAACGTCTTTCCTCAGTTAAGGCATTTTTATTTTCATAATGGGATTGTTTGGCTCCTTCAGCTGTCTCGAGCGTTGTTACAGGTTAGCCTGGTTTCTTCTCACTTGATATGAATACAAAACTCTCTTAATTAATACGAATGCTATATGAGAAAATTTACTTTTCAGTAAATCATGACAGCACCACTCAATTGCCTATCACTGCTAATCAGAGGATTTAAAAAATGCTATTTGGAGTTTTTTTTCATACTGTGCAATTTCAGCCTATTTCCAGTTGCTAGATAACACAACCAAAGACATTCAGACCTGAAGTCTTATAAGGAAGCATACCATTGCTAGAGTTACTTAAGTATCTTTGCAAGTATTAATTGTAATTTCTATTATTTCATTCCTTTCCATTATTGCCCTTTACATCTCATGTCTGTTTATCAACAGATATTCCTGTTGAGTATTTTTACTGTGTGCCTGTATTAGTGGTGCAGCTGCAGTTCAGTGGGCCCCTCGCATGTTTTCATAAACAGTTGGTAAAGCAGTTAACTCTTTGGGTAAAAGATACTGGGTAACCACGTGTAGCTCCTAATAACAACTAAGTGTGCCTTAGAAAATTAGGCTGATGTTCGAGTAAATATATTGGAAAGAAATCGTCTGTGTCTCTGATCTGACACTGTTCAGAGATGGTTTTTGTGATGTTCGTTTGCTAAATGAACCAGAAGCGTTCATTTATCTGTCAGCCCCGGTAGGTAGAGCTGCAGATTGTCACCTCCTGGCCAAGCACCCTGCTGGCCAGCAATCGCTGTGGTGCTGGCATTGCTCTTGTTCTCATGACTCTTCAATCTTTATTTTTTTTTCCCTCACTCTTCCTATAGATTCCTCACCTGCTTTATGGTAGAGGCCAGACCAGAACCCCGTCCTTAAGGGTTTCTATTCCTGTGCTCAGAAGCACCAAAAGCAGCAGCTGTGACTTCCCTGCCTCTCCTGTTTGAAGGTCTGCAGTGGAAAAACCATTCCTGAACTGTAGCAGCAACCCCTTAACTCTGAGTCCTGGGCTGGGTAGCCACCTGCGATGCTCTATAATGGGCTGCTGTAAAACAAACCCAGCCTTGCTCAGGCGATATTTCCACGGTTAGTCCCACACAACCTATAATTTGATATGAACGTGTCTAGCTGTCCTGTGAATAACCAGGCTTGAGGTAATGATAGATGACATAACCAGGATATTCACACGTTTGAGAAAAGGGCAGTGAAATGGCAGCAAAATAAACTTTTCCTGTGTCCTACTTAGATGTGCTCTGATACGTGCGTTTGGACTCATGGAGATAAAGAAGGAGAGGGGAAGGAAACTGGAAATCAGAAGGGTGCTGCGTGGTCAGAAAAGGAAACGCACGTCAGAGTTGTTTTAGATGGAAGGAACCCAATGCTTCCCAAAAAGTTGGAGGGGTTAATGTGGAAGCTTTTCAGTAGAAGCTTGCCTAGTAAACCGAGTGGTGTTTGCTTCTTTGCAATGAAACAACACAAACTGCTGGTTTCTTTACATTTCAATAACAAAAGGTATACTCACTACTGAATAGAGCTATGCTGCACGTAAAGATAATAATCTTTTATGCTTTATTCCTTTGTTTTTATCATAAATTATTGAAAAATCACAAATTGTAAACAAGAAGAAAAAAGACTTACGTGCTCTTTTTAGTGCGGACACAGAGATCTAGCGTTGAAACTGCAGATATAAAGGAAACTCCCTTTTCTAGGGTGGGAGTGGGCCTGGAAAATGAACTGATGAAGCCAATGTATTTATTATTATTTAACTCCTTGGCAATTGCATGCAAATATGTGATATATAGTCTGCAATATGTAGGATATGAAATCACCTAACAGTGTAATTTTGAAATAAGGAACTTGGGAGATGCTTTGTCTAGAGACTATTTTTTAACAATTTAGGTTTAGCAGTAAAGGTAGTTCCAGTTTCTTCATTCATTCTGGGGGAAACTGTCCATATAATTTCCTTCTTAATTTCTCCTTCATTATCAGAATTTATTATCAGGCCGTGAGTAAGGAGTGAAGATGGACAAAAGAGGAAATTCACTGCCATTCTAAATTTCTCAGATATTTTCCGCTCCCACCATTCAGAAAGCCCCGTCGTGGGGGTAGGATGTGGGTTTGCTCCCCCCCAGCACCCTCCTGTCTCCAACAGATACAAAGCTGGATTTCAGGGAAGATGGGAGAGAATGTAACCAGGTAAAGGATGAGAAACGCCTTATTTAAGTGAAGTGGAAGGGGTTTTTTTGAGCTATAATGAGCACAGTTACAGACTTGGCCCGGATCCCTTCAAAGATAGTTGCCAAATCTTTCTGTAGCTCTGCCCATTGTTTGGATCCCCTTTGTTGCCATGCCAGCATAACTCGAGTTCAGCCCCAGCTTCTGGCTTCGGGCCTTAGGCTTCCCCCCCAGCAGAAGCTTTGTCACAAGACGACGTTCCTAAAACCAACGGGATAGCGGTAAGGCAGTTTGTTATCTCAGGGCCCTCAAAATAGCTGCTCTGAGCACACCAGAAGAATGGAGAAAGCTGCTCCTGTGTCAAATGCATGGAGTAGTGGGTAGGGAAGTGTTTTGAGGTTCCTATTAAAGAATAATCTCCAAAAGATGGGAGAATTGCAGAAACTTGGCTTTTCTCACATCCTTTTTTTTCTTTTTTTTTTTTTTTCTAGAGGCTATCTTGCTAATGGGGATTTAAGAACACAAATATCCTAAGAAAACCATACTTTGAAACCTTCCTGTATTTCCTGGCTGCTTCTGGTCAGTCGTCAAAAAGCTTATTGAAAACCAGGATCAGAGAAGGTGCAAGAGTGTCTTAGGAACCGGAGGCACTCCTGAGTTTGTAAAGAACGATGCTGCTCCCTTTTCTTAACATACAAAGCGAAGAGCTTATTTGTGGCGCTACGGGCACTTAGTAGGATAATTCGGAGCCCTGTAGCTTTAAGCCAAACTTGTTTGAAGGATGATTGCAGATCTGAATGTGTGGGCTGGAATGTCAGATTGAGATGAAGATAAATCCTTTAAAATTTGGCATGGAGAAGGCCGGCGTAATTACCTAATCTGAATATTTCCCATTTCAGTGGGCTAGATGTTGAGACAACACTTAGCATCAGCAGAGGGGACGGATGCATAATTAGCTTTTACGCCAGGAATTTTAGAGGACACGAGAGCTCTGGAGTGCATAATTCAGGCTAGCTTCGGGAGAGCAGTGCAAAGGTAATAATTACACTGTTAACTTCTGGGGTTTCTGGCCTTGTCCTGAGATCCAAGTGCCCAGAAGCTGCAAGAACTGTTAGTTAGATGTTAGCCCTGAGTATATGGTAGATGCTGATGACAGAAATAGATGCAGAAGAAAGAGTTAAAGCTTCTCTTTATTTTTTTCCTTTCCTGTCCCCCCTACCCCAAATGCTGGGCAGAGGTTTAGAAATATTTGTGCAAGGATAAGGGAAAGGAGCAGTCTGAGGGGTTCAGGTATGGTAGGAAGAAAAAAGTGTAAAGGTGATGGTGAAACGAGAAAAAAACTGAATGAAATGGGAAAGCTGTTTGAAAAATAAATTAAATGATCTTAAAATAATTCTCAGAGTCTGGAGAGAATATGTCCAAGCGTAGTAGCTTCCAGGTAAAGTTTTTCTGCAACTTTTGGCCCTCAATTCTTCACCATCCTCAGCCCTCTTCGTAACGAGTAATGCCTGAGCCCCTTAATTTGGGAGCTTACCCACGAAACAGCTGTCACCACGGGAGACCTTTGGAGCCGAAAACTTTTCTCAGCCACCCTTTGCTGCAGCCAGCCCTCCGGGCGGATCGGATGGCTTGGCACCACCTCGCTGGTGTGTCAGCGCAGAAGGCTGTGCGATGACCTCATGGAACTTGTGCAGCCCTCGCTACCTACAGACCCTCTCAAGTCCTCTTCTGCAGCTGCCAAATCCCATTTGCACGAGTGAGCAACTGCCTCGGTGCTTGCCAAATGTTTCTGCTGCCAGTACGCCCCAATATATTCAGAGACGTGTAACGCAGCCGGAGCTGCTCAATCCTCTTACGGTTTCTCATAAGCACGGGGGTATCAGGGTTTCACTTCAGATTTGGGATCAAATCTTGCAGTTGTTCTCTTCTTCTTAAGATTCTCCGGCTTCTACGGACTGCAAATGCCAAACCCAGGCCTACCCAGAGCTGGTGTGCTTACATATTAAATGAAAGAAAAATAGATCTCTTCTAGACTTACTCTGAAGCTACCCCTCTGTGGGCAGAGCACCCTTGCAGAGTTCAGCAGCCCTTTACTGACTTAATATTATTTGCATTTAAAGGTCCCAGCCTGGACCAGTGCAATTCACTTCATTAATAAGTCTGCTCCAAACTTCAACTTTCATGACATTCTTTTTTAGGGTCTCATCCTTAATTATCTCTCTGTGTGTGTACTCTGTAGAGATCCTCCCTCTTTTTTTTTCTTCAAAAATAAAAGCTTGTCATGGGGATATTCTTCCTCAGCGTGTTTGACAAAGGATCCTTCTCCCTTTTCTCTCCCCAGTTATTCCATAATTTTCAACTGCAAAGCCCTGGACTTACCTATTACCTGTAGTTTCAAGTCTTATTTCCCAACTATTTAAGTTCTACAACCTTAGCAAGGGCCTGTTGCTCGGTCCTTGAGTAACTGTGGTGGTTTTCTGTTCTCTAGATATTCCGATCTACTCTCACAGCTCCCATTTTTCACGAATTTCCAAAGACGAAGATTTCATCCACTTGAAAACTGGGGTTTTAGATGCTAACGTTTAAACTGGGAAGCATCAGGCTTCTTGAAAAGAAGGAATTAAGGAAATGGGGGAAAAAAGTTGCTTTGAGTGCTAATATCAGCACGGGGCAGGGGCAGAAGCACAAAAAAGCTGGGGGACAACAGTTTTTTTTTTTCAGCTGTATTATTGCTACACCTTTGGTAGCTGAGAGAAGCCTTCACGTGATGCTAATATGCAGCCTTCTCACCTCCTGTGATTCCTCACCCGAGTACTGACATGACCTTAGGCTGATGAGCAGAACTATTTAAAAACAACAACAACAACAAAAAAAAGAAATAGGGGAAAAAAATATCTTGTTTGGCAGCCGGCTGCGTTTTTTACAAGGGTTCTTTTACACTCCGGCAGAACAATATGTAACTCAGACTGCTTCCTTCGGGCGCTGGCTCGAAAGAAATCATCGTGGGAAGGGTCCCGAGCCTGGGCCCTGGTTCTGTGGCAGGCCTGGAGCAGCCGTGCCAAGGGCTCCCCTTCTTTCCTTGGGGTTTTTGGGGTTCCTCTGCCCGATGGTGGACATCTGCTGGGTGTTTGTGGGGAGGAGCCTTCACTCACACAGCCTGGCCCTGAGTTTTGTCACTAAAAGCCAAGAGATTGGGGCCTGCACAGCTCCTTAAACATCTGAGGGTGGGCTCTTCTCTGGCTCCTTGATTCCTATACTCCCAGAAGCCTAAAATACATGAGGCATATTCCTTTTATTTCATTTTATTTTATTTAACCGCTAGTACCCCACTCTGTAGTAATATTAAGAGCGAAATGTGGGGAAATAGGGAAGGATTAGGTGTTTAAAAGTAGTGGTTTTCATGCGGTGCTTCTAACCACAGCAGTATTTTGTTTCTCAGACTCTCACGAAACGGGCTTCAGCCCATAAAATGCTTTATTTAAGCTTGGCTTGAAAGCAGCTCCAGCAAAGCGGACCGGTCACAGTTTTGTGAGGTGGTGTGGGCAAGCCAAGCCTCGGGAAGTTGTTCCAAACACGCTTGTTGTAAACGCTGGCTGCTTTTTCATGGTGAAAGTCTCCTTTTCGTTTAGTTTCAGGCTTTTTGTTTTGATTGCGGCTCGCGTCTGCTCGGGGATTTTTCCCCTTCGAGCAAGCAAGTTTATACCTAGATCCTTATTGCCTGCAGATAGATATTTCAAGCTATAATTAGATTTCTCTTGCCTTCACCCCCCCCTCCTAGGCTCCCTTCTTGTCAAGGCTGAACATGTTAAGCCGGAGAGGCTGTTTGCCACCACCTCAGCTTGTGTTTCTTTCCACCCTCTGGCCTCTTGCAGCGACGTCCGCGGTTCTTCAAACTCAGCTGTTGCTTTTCGTGGTGCTGAGCACCTTCCCTTCCACCTGCAGCTTCCTCCGCTTTGTTCATTTTGTTAAATTTCAAACCTCGCCTGCGTTTTCTGTGCTCAGGCCTGGCTCAAGGTGATGCGCTTGGCAGCAGGCAACAGGGAGGCACCGACACAGCACGCACGTTGTGCCCCTAAAAGCCAGGTTTTCACCCCAAAGGAGTGCCTGGAAGCATCACCATGCAGGTAGCATGTTTCCCCCAGCTTCCACTCGCGATGGCAGGCCCAGAAATTTGGGACAGAGCCATCCCGTGAGGCAGGTCAGGCCGTTTCGCTGCCACCACAGCGATGCCACACGCCCCGAGAGGCAGGCATGTTCCAGCAGGGCACAGCTGCGGGCTGCAGCCAGGAGAAAAAGCCGGATAAAAAGCCCTTTCAGCCCTCACACCGCCGCCTTTGGGGCGTGTTTTTTTTTATTTTTATCATCATTTCACCAGGATCTGGGTGGGTTTTTTTTTTGCTCGCTTTCTCCCTCTGCCGCCACACGCCGGGCCGCGAGCGGCGGCTGCCGCTTTAAGAAGGCTCTGTGGAGGTAGCGGGAGCAGGCTGGCAAAATGCAGGAGAAGCTTAGCTTTGCTGGAAGGCCGAGTGTAACCTAACCAGCTGGAGGATATGCCGGAGCTGATTGACAGCAGGACCAGCATTATGCAAATACCGCCAGAGAGAGAGAGAGAGAGAGAGCGCGGCGGCCGGCCGGGGGCTCTCTGAGGGAGCTCCCTACACACGCCGCGCTTATCTGCCCGCTCGGTGTAACACTCAATAAATCGCCCCCCCAAAAAAAACAATTGTTGCTTTTTTTTTTTTTTTTTTTCTCTTTTTTTTTTTTCTCCTCTCCCTTTTTTCGGCCGCCCGTTGCGTGCGAAATCCCGAGTGCGGTTTCAGTTTGCGCGATGTGCGAGAGAGCGAGGGAGATGTGTCAGAGCTTGTTACTCCGGCTAAATTAGGTAATTTTTAGCCGGGTAACGTGCTAATCTTTAAACCTTTATGTCTTTAAATCCTGCGTGTGCCTGGGCTCTTCATACAAAAGTGTATTTTGCTTGTTTCTTCTCGTCTTCTTCAGTCTGAAGCCTTATGTAGGTCAGGCTTGGCTTAAGCAGATTTCCTGAACCTGCGTCAGCTTAAGCTGAAGGAATTTTAATAAACCCTCCCTTGTAGGCGTGGGCCTAAATGAGACTAGCCTAGTTAAGCCTGATCTTTTTCTGTTTGTGAAAAAGAGCTGAGCAGAGCTAGGGACTGCATGGTGGCTTGGGGACCGGCTCCCTTCATTCCCAGCTCACAATGGTGGGGAAGGCCAGATCTTCCAATTTCACCTTATCCGAAAAGCTCGATTTGCTAAAGCTGGTGAAGCCCTACGTTAAAATTCTCGAGGAGCACACCAACAAGCATTCGGTCATAGTGGAGAAAAACAAATGCTGGGATATCATAGCTGATAACTACAACGCCATCGGAGTAGACCGCCCGCCTCGTACCGCACAGGGCCTGCGCACGCTGTACAAGAGGCTCAAAGAATACGCCAAGCAGGAGCTGCTGCAGCAAAAGGAGACCCCCTCCGACTGTAAAAGCAGCATTTCCGAGCCAACCAAGAAAGTTGTGGAGATGATTCCACAGATTTCCAATGTGTGTTTAAGAGACAGGAGCGGTGTACAAAGGTGAGAGATTTTTTTTTTTTTTTTTTTTCATTCCCCTCCCTCCTCCTCCTGGTTTTGTTACTGAATGGTGAAAATGATGGCGCCTCCTGTCTGCTCTGCGACGCGTTGCTCGTGGGCAGTGTCCTGAAGGAAGCGGTCGTGAGAGGAAAAAGCCCCAAACTGGGAACAATGCCTAAATGATATTGCTTTTGTTTTATGGCAGGCTCGCTGGTGACTTAGCACTGCATTCATTTTTCAGCTCTTTCAAAGCCTGCTTCAGCCTTTGTCATACTCTGGAAAGTGAGGGTTAAGGGAGAATCAAAGGGAAAGAGTAGCTCCAACCTCTACCCCTCCCCTACCTTTTAATAGGCAGATTATTCAAACATTGGCAAAGTGATGGCTATTCTCCTCCATTTAAGGTAACACTGCAGTCATTTTGCAACATATGGCACTATTAGCAGTTTAGAGCAGATTTTTAACAAAGTTACTTCACAGAGCTGAGGAACCTCGTTCCCAGAGCTTTCTCCTCTCCTTCACTCTGCTGTCTGCGTATTACGTTTGAACTGATCCCAACCCTTTAAAAAAAAATGGACTGCCAGCACCACGGTGCCTTTGTGAGTTTTTTTTTAAAACACTTGTATTGCATTGAGGGTGATTTTCTGAAACTGGAGCAAAGCTCATTGCAGGCTAAACTCCATGCAGCCCTGCATCGTAGGGTAGGTGGTTTAAATGCACACAGAGAGAAACCGAGAGGTGCAGCTATAGAAGTTTTCTCTTTTTTTTTTTGTAGGTTTTTTTTTTTCTGCACTGCTCAGTAAAGTGAGACACACTGTCTAGGTTTGAGCCAGACATAATACAGGCAGGCAGCGTGCAGGCTTGCTCTCACAGCTGGCTAATGCCCCTCATATCTGACTCGCAACACTCTGCTGGTTCTGTATTGGTCCTCGAGGGATCAAAAAACACCCGGGTCAGGGCTTGGTTCCTCCCGATACAAAAAGCAAGGTAGGGAGGAGGGGGGAAAAAAAGCCAAATAACTCTCAGAAATCCTGAGAAAGCTCTGATTTTTTTTTCCTCCCCCCTCTTTTTCACCAACGGATTAATGGGAAGTGAACTTTCCATATTTTAATCGGCCACGCTGCTCCTTGGTGCAACAGCCAAAGGCTCTGCGGAGGGCTGGCGTGCGCGCACAGGGCGAATTGGATCCGTGGTGCCACTGGTTGAACTGAATGGTAGCAATTGTCTAAATCCCAACGTGCCAGATGCTCTAAAAATATGCTGCTGCGGGTCCCCGGCGTAAAGAAGTCTGAAGCAACTGGGCTGTGCTGCTGCTGCTCCTGGTGAATGCCCCTGGAGGAACGGTCCCAAAGAATTCCCTGGAACAAAACGAGGCTTTTAATTGCGCTAATAAAGGTTGCGGTGTCTTGGCTACCAACTTTTGTAAGGAGGAAGGGGGAGAAAAAAAAACACAACAGTGTGAGAACTTGGGTTTGCAGATCGGCTTATGAAAAGCGGTGACGCTTTTCATGAATGATTAAGAGCTAATGATCTCCGTAGTTTGTCTCCTATAATTTAGGCTTTTTTTTTTTGCAGGCTTTTATGG
Organism: Aythya fuligula; assembly: GCF_009819795.1. Taxonomy (NCBI): domain Eukaryota; kingdom Metazoa; phylum Chordata; class Aves; order Anseriformes; family Anatidae; genus Aythya; species Aythya fuligula. Next base: position 135,412,723 of record NC_045560.1, on the reverse strand, counting down.
CTCTGGGAACATTGACTTGATTGCTGCTTACCCAAAATGGTTGTTCTAGGAACAGCCAATGCACTGTGTGTCGAAGGGAAGGATTATCATTTAAATACATATTTTTTTCTGCCTAATTACATCATTATTTGATAGTTCTAATTTTAACTCCGAGTTGCGTTTCCCCCTGATTTTGAAAACCCTGCGCTGGGTTTTAACTCGCTAGGATACGGCTTAGCTTTTGGGGAAGGAAATGCAACTTCTAATGAATCCAAATTCTTAATTGCACCTTTAAGCAATTTCTAGCTCACGGTGATTAAACAAAACCTAGCGAATCATGGGTGCCTCCAGGGTTCGAAATACCATCCCCCAGTTGTGGTAACTGTTGTTTGTCTTTCTTTCAGCCAAGTTGTCAGAAACAACATTAGTAACCACCGTGCAGGCGCTCCTTTTGTTTCCCAACTCCTTCTTTCTCTCTTCCCCCTCTAATTGTTTTCCTCTTAGGAGGCTGACACCGAAAGGGGAGGAAAAAAAGCCCCGTCTGAGCTACCTGAAGGTTTGCTAATGGTCAAGTTTCGGGTGAAATACACCGCAGGAGGTGAAATTGGCAGTGTTTGGAGGCTGTTAGGCTAAATCGGAGCTGTTTTTTCTTTCTCTTCAACCTCTCTCACTTTCTCTTTCTGCTCTCCCTCTCCATTTCCTCCTGTCACAATGACCTGCTTCTCCTGCTAGCTGTTTCCATCGTCTGCAGGCGAGACGCTGGCCGGGAGCCAGCAACCCCGAGCGAGGCTGAGCTGGTGGAGAGGGGGAAACCCAGCGCTGCAGCCAGCCCCGGGGAGGCACAGAGGGGCAGGAAAATAATAAAATAACTCCCGATGCTCAAGGAAAAGGAGGGAAAGGCATGTGAGAAAGAGGTGCCCAAAACAAGGAAAAGCTTTGTGGCATGAGGAAGAGGGAGTAAGGTGGTATAATCGATACTTCACAGGCAGCTCAGGTGGCGGTGGACAGAATTGAGATTATCCCAGTGTTTCCTTGGGGATAAATGGAAGTTCTGCTTCCAAAAGCCTCCTTCAGATGGACTTTTTCTTCCTGAAAGCTTTTTTTTTTTAATAGTTTGGGTGATTGGCAGAACTAATTTTTGTGAAATACATTTCTCCGACCCTGTTGCTCGTTCTTACAAATGACTATTTCGAAGTTTCCACGCTTTCATTCTAGAAATTGCACTTGCATCCTAGTAGATGTTGGGCTAGTTCAGGCTCCCTTGGAAATTGCACCCATGGCTGCTTATTTCTCTTGAACCGAGAGTTTTGCAGGCCATGGGGGATGCAGAGGAGAAAATGCTTCCTTTTGGTGTCTGCCTAAGGAGTTTGTGCACTTCCACAAGAAGTAGGATGTAGAAATTAAATTCCTCCTGTACTTCTGGGAACGTGAACCCACGCCTGCTGCTCACGGGCAGTGTTTTAATAATCAGTGTTCCTCAAATTGCGGCTTGTAGAGCTCAGAAGGAGGTTTTAAAAAGAAAGTGCAAACACAGCCACACACCCTGCCCCTTTAATAGGCAGCAGCTCAGGTCCTCCAGGGCTGGGGAGCATCTGGGGATGTTTTGCTCATCGTGGATCCCCTCGCTGCCTTGAGCTGCCAGCCACAGCTCAGTTATTCATGGGCTGGGGACCGTCTCCTGTCTCCCGTACTGTAAAATAGTTCAAGAAGCTGATCTGGCTTTAAAAAAAAAGTATTGCCTCAATCAGGGAGCGATGTGCAGAGCTCTGGGGTTTCAGACAAGTGGTGGAGAAGTCGGCAGGCACAGCTGGGGCCGCTATTAGCATCAAAGCCAGCGTAATGTCAGATCGTGACTGGAGGTGCTGCTGACTCAGGGCTCCGCACAAAGGCAGATGAGTCAGGTGGGTGTTGCACTCCAGAAAAGGGGGAAAAATGCAGCGCGGAGCTGTTCTGAGTGGCAACGTTTTCACGTCTCCTCTCGAAGCTTGAGAGAAATCGTGAGATCACTGCTTCGTAGGGAAGGAGCGAGGATTAGCTGGATTCCCTAATCTGCGGGGCAGGGTCATCATCTGGGCTGTGGTTTCTTCCCCCCAGGCACTTTGTGTAATTTTATGCAGCGATTGTTTTACATGGAAAAAGGCACACAAAACAAACAGCGAGGTGCGTGAGTCACAAACGGGGAACGCATTGGGACAGGACGAGATGAGTAAGTTCGGGAGATGGAAACGTTTCTGCCATAGCCCGCTCAGTCTGAGGCTATGCCCTTTTAAAATCACTTTCTCGATTATATAAACCATTTCCTCTATCACTTACATCAACTTCTACTTCTTTTTGTTCTCATTTATCACTATCATTTATCACTAATGCCTGTTTAGCCTGTTGCAGAGGAAGGGCCAACCAGGATTGTTCTTTCTAGGCTACACCTTGTAGTAGCAGTAGCATCTGCGTAAGGCAAAGCCATATACATGTGTTGGAAAGAAGGAGGGGAGCACATGGTGTTCATGTAATGAAGCAGAGTTTCAGCTGTAGCTAGCAAACACTAGGATTTCAAATGAAGCTTTGGTTACTTACATTTGTGTCTTTTTAAAATAGTTTTTGCTGGGTGATTTACATCTGATTTTGTGTGTTCTAGCGCTAGTATCGATAAAGAAACAATTGCTGGTACCAGTTCACCGCAGGCAATGTTGGATCACCATCCTGCGACAGTCATGATGGAGTTGCAGTCGGAAGAGGATGTCAAACCCCCTCCTTCGCTGATTATAGACTCGCAGCAAAGTGAGAACCTAGAACACGAGGAAGAACACCAGCTGGTGCATATTATGGAGAGGTCTCCTTCGACGTCGGTGTCTTCGGTTGACATGAGAGTTATGATGTCTCCCTCTCCCGTACCCAGAAGAGATGAGTTTTTTAGGCTTGAGGTCGGAGAACGCTTTAGACCGATGTGTGGGTCTGACCCGCAGATGCTGCAAATGCTGAAAGAAGAGCATCAGATCATATTAGAAAATCAAAGAAAGATTGGGCTGTATGTCCAAGAAAAAAGGGATGGTTTGAAAAGGAAGCAGCAGCTGGAGGAAGAACTGTTGCGAACAAAAATCAAAGTGGAGAAGCTGAAGGCAATACGATTACGCCGTGATCTGCCAGAATACAGCAGTATCTAAATATTTTATTACTCCTGTCATATCCCTTGAAATACTTAATAATAAATACTTTCACCCTAGCAAAGTTGTTCCTTACGTTAATATGGATGGATCCAAATGTGGTCTTGAAAGATGAGGGCATATTTCCCATGTTGTTGTTTATGTGCCGTAATAAAAATACCTTGTATGGGTTTGAGTGCACCACCTCTTCTGGTCTGAAGTATAATCAAATCCCGTAGATTTAAGTTATTAGGATGATAAAAAATGATAAATTTCTTCAAGAAATCGCCTATCCTTCCTAATCTTAATGAAGTTGCAGGTTCTTAAATACAGATAAAAAGGAGGAGTAAGGCGATGCTTAACTATGCTCTTCTTTTCAAGTTGGTAAATCTTATGACAGTGGTGAAATTTTGCTGGCATATCAGCATGGAAAACAAAATTACTGGATTGTTATATTTTTTTAATGTTCAGTAGTCTTTAAAAGAGTTAACACTTTTTATTGTTTTCAGTGGGTGAGCGTTTCCATAGGGAATTATCCAAATAGAGGCAGTGAAGGCAATACTTCATCGTTAAAACTGCATGTGTGCGTAATTTGTGTGTACAGTTACCATGAGCCTATATTCAGTTAGAGTAATTATACTGGTGATCAGCCACAGAAATGTCTAATTTGCTCATTTGCATGCATAATTACTACTGTGCATGTGCAACCGAGACAGTTGCAGGTGCCTTTGATTGATATCTAGACGACTATAAGCTACCAAAATGAAATAGTTGCTGTGTGTAAGTAATGTGACTTGAAGTCAACAGAAGATTCTTTGTTATTCCGCGTACCTTTTATAACTGCTGTTGTTCTGGTCTTTTGATTAGTTTCAAATAAAAAGCCCAAAATGAGAAAGAAATTGATTCTTCTGTCTGTCCTAGCAGCAGCACTTTCCTCTGCAGTTACGATCAACACTAATAACTGGAAAACAAAACAAAACAAAACAAAAAAAACAACCCACAACAACTGGAAAGCGTAAGTCCTGGCCAATTTGTCCATAATTCTTGGTCTTCTGCTTGTTATGAATAGATCCACACCTGCCTTAGAGCTCTGGTTCCTTATTCCATGTAACAGTACTTTGTTCTTCCTCTAACTTCTTGCATAGGAAAAGGAAAGGAAGCACAGAATCGAGGAAAAAGAGAACAAAGGAGGTGCAATTCCACCCTGGTCTCCTATCTCAGAGGGCCCCAACAACAGAAAGAACAAAAGCAATAGGAAGGAGAGATTTTTTTTTCCTGTGTCTGCTTGTTACTGTCGCTTCTGTCACTGTTTTTTCCCCAAATTTGCTTCTTTCTCCATTCCCACAGAACCTCAGCATGTATGGGGCACTGGTCTGCACCAGCAGACTCTTTAAATGCGGTAAGCCCTGCGTCTTCTTGCCAGTCCTCTGGGTGAATCAGGTTGCCTTTGTAACCACGGGGATAAATGCTTATTAAAAACTGAAGGCTGGAAGCACGTGAGTTTAGCTGAGGGACCAGTCGAGCTTAAAGCATCATACTTAAAATTTTATGACAGCGATGAGAGAAATTCATCTCGACTGTCAGTGCCCAGGACACCTTTATCAGGCTGCAGGTTGGGAGGGTAGAGGAAATAATTCTTTGGTTTACAGTCCGAGGAAAAATACAGTCAATGAAAACAGATCTCAGCAATATGGAATCGCCCCCTACTCGTCTTCTTCCAGTGGTATTGTAGAGAAGAGAGCTTTTCAAGCACTTGTTCTTTTGGGAACGTTTGCCTGCGCTGATGATGACAGTGTCTGAACGAGTGGCCTTGGTTTCTGTTCAGACCTTGCCTTTCTTCTGTCTTTTTTGCGGTTCAAGGACGTTGATCTCTTTTTATATAGCCAGGAACACTTCAACGAGATGCGCTCTTCCCTGAGTTTACAAGAGTCAAAGTCTTGGCTAAATAAATACAGATTTTATTTGTTCTGCCTTGCTGTCTGAAATGTGGCTGCTCAGAAACTGGGTAACAGCACGAAATTCCCTGCACTCATAATTTGGAGAGACCTGCTTTTATCCTTTCAGTTGAAAATCAGAATTCTGTTTTCCAATTTCAAGGAATTCCAGTTTGTTGTTTCTGTCCTTAGATACTACACAAATGGATTTTTACTAGCCCAGGAAATAATTCCCAGCTGGCTTATTGTCTTGCAGTGGTTTTGAATTATTGCTAGCCTTATTTTGGCTACTAAAATGCTCTGCAGAGACTTTCAAATATTTTCTCTTGAATTCTCCATTCTCCTTGAGCTACATCAGGAGGTGACCTCCAGGGCCTCTGTTGGCACAGCGTTTTTATTTTGAGGACTAGAAGCAGAGGAATTTCCAATCTTCAAATGCGTGTAGTCCTTCCTGAACTGAAAGGCGAAGCAGGTACAAAGCTCAGACTCTGGGTAGAGCAAACTGCCCGATATAGTCCTGATATTGAAGGGGGGAAGGATGCAAATGTGTAGCTTGTTTCTTTACTTGCGACATGACATTTATCTTCTTTCACTACAGATATATTTCTTCTGTCAGTGACATCAGTGCAGCCTGGTGCTGCCTATGTTCTGCCTGTCCATGCTGGCAGATCTTTCTCACCCCACATCTGCTTTTCAGTGTCAGGTTTGCATCGGACTTCTCACTTCTCGGTGCCTGGTCTCTTTTTTTTTTTTCTCCATGTATTCCTACTGTGGGTACACGCACACACAGCTGTGGCTAGTCCTTCTGGACCTTCAACTACAACAAATTTTTACCGTTCCAGTTTCATTAGCGTGTGTGAAAGCAGTGGCAGCAAGCCCTTCACTCCTTCACCCCCACCCTAATCCTGTTCCCTTCACCGTGCCTGGCGCTGCCATTCCCTGTCTGCGTGTTTACAGTGTACTGTGTACAAGCAGAGTAATTTTAGGCAAGGGCAAATTTCTACCATATGTTCACGTCCTCCTACTAAGATAACTGAAATAAACAGGCTGGAGCAGTGTTTTAATTCCCGATTTCATTTTAGGATTAGAGTAAAAAAACTAGAACTTTGGTAACTTTGTGATCATTGTGATACCATCTTGTGTAACTTCATCTATGTGAGTAACTCTCTAATTATTGGTTTATACTTTTGTCACCTGCTCCCTAACTATCTTTTCCTTTTTCTGCCCATAAGCTCTCAACTCCTGTTGTCATCTTGTTGGCTGTGTTTGCCTCCTGTCAGAATTATCAGGTAAAAATGGTGGATGAGCGACCTACTCCAAAACCAGGAAATATTCCTTACTAATCTTGCTTGTCATACTCCTTTTCCAACATCCTTCTCCTCACTACTTTCGAATGCTTTCTATCCTTTATGTTTCCACCTATTTTCTTGCTTGGGACTTTTTTCCTCAGGGAATGAAAAGGCGTAAACCAGAGCCTACGCACTTCGCATCCCGTGGATTGCCAACAGGCCAAGCTGTAGCCGTGCTTCTCATTATCAAAGAATTGCTCCTAAGTGGTGAATTCTGATGCTCAGGTTTGCTGGAGAAGCCATCTTTTCACAGTTCCCACATAAAACATTTTCACAAGGCGATTGAATCTTGTGTTGACGAAGTTCATGGTATTGCCCAAGGGTAGAGAGAGAGATTGGAAAAATAATTAGTTTTTTGTTTTTCCCCGTTTTCTTGAAAATTATTTTTGCCCCAAATTGCATTATAGAAAGGTTAAACCTAACAGAACTCTCCATACATTTAGCCCAGGACATGCAGACTTTAAATCACTGTGTTTTAAAGAGTTTTAAGATGAAAATCTTGCTTCTGAAACCTACAGTTCAAGTAGTTGAAAACCTCGGTTGCGATCTGTGCGTAAGCAGGGATGGATGAAGGATGGGGAACCCATTGGGACGCTCAGCAGCCTGCAAGCACTGCCATTCTCCGGTGTCCTTGCGTTTCCCAAGTGCTGTGGGATTGCACACCACTTTACCCTAGTGATCACACGGTGATTTGTTGATGTACCCAAACATTTGAGTGAGCACAGCACGTTGTCAGACTGGATTACTCAGACGAGAGAAATATTGTACGATTCTCTTTGCATACTCCATCAGCAGTTGTTCTGTGTTATTTGCTCTTTAGGAAACATGCAGACTTGAAAACCGTACTTCATTTTTTCAATCGTAAGTATGTGAGCAGAATTAAAAACACTAATTTATTTTTTCCTGACCGTTTCTTGCTGATTCTCATCTGTAGTTAGCATGATCACAATAACAAGCATAATTTAACATAAATACAGCCAAAAAAAACAATTTATCTGGATTCCGGTTCCCCTCCGTATGCTGTTGATGCCAAGGCCTGGTTTGGTTAAGTTTCAGTCATTTTGTTTACAGCACTCCGCGAGTTGCCTTTTGCTCACTTCGCATGGCTTTGTGTGATCCTTGTCTGGATTGGTACTGCTGCCTCAAAACACGCCTGCTTCTAAAGTTCAGAGCTTTGTGCGCTGGAAATAAGTGAGTTTATAAATTGCCAGTTCCACTTCAGATTCAATTTAACAGAGAAACAAGAGGACAAAACCTTTAGCTAGCTTTGGGGAGGGGGCAGGAGGGAGTTTGTACTTTTCCTAGTTAGTTACTGCAACATGATGTTTCCTCTGCCTTACATACAGATAAGATCTGTTGCAGCAATCTCAGGCTGTGCCTGTTACTAATCACTGAAGGTATCGTATGAAAGAAAGCAATTTATCATAACTCCACAGCAGTTTGCAGGTAAATTTCGCTTAGCCCACTTGTTGCTACTGTTAATACGATTCTGTGCGGACTCTGGGAACGTTTCGGGACGCTCTGTATCAGAAACACAATTAAAATTGGGCACACCATATATCCCAAATCCATACATCCATATGGATATTGGAATAAAGCTGGATGTTAGAATTACAATACGACGTATCATATTATGGCCCTGACTTTGGGTTGCATGTGTAAGCCAAAAAAATGTATATTTTTTCCTTTGTAGCGCTCTGGTTTCTCTGTGCTTTTGCAAAAGTCCTCGACACTTGGCATCGAGATGGTCTTTGGTCATTGCTGTCTCACATTTGGCTACTTCATAACTCATTGGCAGGCACAGAATGTGCAGTCTGTTTGCAGTAAGTTTGTTACACTTCTGTTATCGTCCCTAATAACTGAATTTTAGGGAGAATCTGTCCAAACTGGGCACATTGAGTTGCTGAGAGTTTCACGGTGATTTCTTCTCTGGGCACTCCTTAAAGGAAAGCAAGACAATTTGTCTCTGGGCTTGCCACTGGCACGCCTGGTGGCCTCAGTGAGGAAGCCACTTGGTTTAGCTCCAGAAGGGATGGTGTGACAGCACAGATCTCGAGCACTTGCCCTGCTTTCAGGACAGTTTCTAAGGTATTGAACTACACAGCCTAGCAGCTAATGGCTCAGCTCTTCTGTGGGAATTTCAAGACCAACAATAACCTGGAAAATATAGTCTGTAGTGGGGTGGTTCAGAGTGCTGAGCGTCGTGCACGCAGAAGAGGGCTGAATTAAGCTTGCTTAGGGAATTCAGCCGTTGTTGTTTGTTATAATTATTTCTGATAGATAAAATTGGTTCCTTTCATATCTCATCCTTTCCTGATGCGTGTGCACCTGTACCTATACACACACACATACCCAATAGATCTACTTATGGCAGCTGGATAAGAACTAATGTCGTGTGTGCTGCAGAAGCTGGTTGAACACCTTCCAGGTGACATCGAGGGATGTTCCCCAGTCCCTTGGGAACAAGAAGAGAACCCGGTGTGTGTGGAGGAAAGCTGCCACATCTCCATGGCTTTCAGTGTTTCCTAAGTACTCAGTTCAGGATTAAACCCAGGCAGGCTTGACACAAAGTAGGCTCTGCCAAAGGTATCCTGACTTTATGGCTCCTCGCATGGAATAATGTTATTAATTTATTAATTTGCGTTGGAATTTCTGTGCAGTGTAAACCAGGTTCAATTTTCTTCTGTCTAGAAGCAGCAAAAGCAGCACAGTAAGCACCCCATACCTGCACAAGGGTAAAATTCTCCTCTTCCCTCCTCTCTCATCTGCCGCGTTAGTTTTGCTTTTCTTGCGAGAATTACAGCTAAAGCCCTAGGTTTTTATGCCTTGGCCATAAATATTACTTTTCTGCCTGGCCTATTGAACGGATTAACTTTTATGTAAATCAATGTTATGTAACTTGATTTGGAAAGATTACTCGTTCCCTTTCCAAAGATTTCGTCAGCCACCCTGCAAGTAATCATTGCTGCACAACACATGAAAACTCTCAAAAATATGACTCATCCTTTGTGTGCCTCTTTCCAGGGTAATGTCATAAATTTTAAACAGTCCTGTTTAAATAATTTAGGTAGAAATATGTTGTGTCCCATGCTTATGGCAGAGGGGAAAAGTTCTATTGATTATTTTAAATACTCTTTATTACAATCCAGAGAAATTAAAGATGACTAAAAATGAACAGGCAAAACCAGTACATTAAAATGCTTTACTTTCTAATATGTGCTAAACCAGATGTGAATCTGAAGTATACACAATCTTAATACATCCCTTTCTGCCTGCTCTGTTTCCTACAACCTAAAAGTCTTCGGATTTTGTAAGATTTTGTAGATAGCAAAGTTTTATTTCCAATTAAAAAAGAAACAGTAGAAGCAATAGCAAATGTTTAGAGAATGCGAAACTGTATCTTGTCAAGGCCCCACGTATGTGTTTAGCTGTGTACCTTCCATTAACATTCAAGCAGAAGAGGATGCATATTTAAATCTCTGCAAGCTGCTTCAGAAATTGGCTGCTTTCTGAGATGGCTCTGATTAACCTGTGATTGTTTAACAGTCTAATAACTGCTTTGCTTCCATCCTTCTTAGTAATTTGGATTTTTCAGTAAATTAAATATTTGGAATTTTTCCACTTTTCCCATTTAGGCTATCATTTATCACAATAACATTCAATATTTACAGAGCCCAAGTACAAATGATGCTTTCCGATACTACTTTTCGCATTTATTTATTTTTTTTTTTTTGAAGGAAAAGAGCCTTTAATTGACAAATTAATCAAAACAACTTTCAGCGTGGATGGCAACACTAAGAGGAGCAGTAAGCAGTCAACTCGGATGGCATTTGAATGGTTCCAATATTTTATCACGCTGATCTGGCTTGCTGCGCCGAATGATGCCTGCAGCTTTTCAGAAGCCTCAATGATGCTGCTTTTTCCTTTGATAATGGGACTTGCACGTCTATTTCTGTGGACTTGACAGAAGCTTTCAGCTCAGTTCATTAAATTTTAAAGTGGGAGCTGGAGTCAGTTGGATTTTTAGACAGCTGAGAGGTTTAAGGAGAATAGTTTTCTGCTGTGGAGATATAAAAGTAAAAGCTTTCCTCCCTCCTCTGTAGCTGATACCCTTAAGAGCTAAAAGTTTCATTAAATGGTGATGAGGTTCCTCATTGTTCAACTTAAGTGCATCTATCATCTCTTTTATTGTATACAGAAAGCTCTCATTTGAAAAGAAAATTCAGGCTACAAACGCAGGTACCCAAAAATCTTGCAAATGCACGCAGCCGGTTTCCAGCCCTCTCATGCATTGCGGCGTAGTCACTAATTGCACAATCATGTGGTCTGGATCCGTAGGCTTCCTTGCCGGTATCTGACGTTATCTCAGTGCTTCAGAACACCGTACAGGGACTGGGTGCATGGAGAGCAGCCCCCAGGAGAAGGACCTGGGGGTGGTGGTTGATGAGAAGCTCAACATGAGCCGGCAACGTGCGCTTGCAGCCCAGAAAGCCAACCGTGTCCTGGGCTGCACCAAAAGCAGCGTGGCCAGCAGGGCGAGGGAGGTGATTGTTCCCCTCTGCTCTGCTCTCGTGAGACCCCACCTGGAGCCCTGCGTTCAGCTCTGGGGCCCCAGCACAAGAAGGACAGGGACCTGGCAGGGGGCTGGAACTGGGTGGGCTTTAAGGTCCCTTCCAACCCAAACCATTCAGTCATTCTACAGCTAATGTATTCAGGCTACACCTTCCAGTTGCACCTGCAAGTGTTCAGTGTTACTACAAATGAGATTGATTCTGATTAAGAATCAATCTGATTTCTGTAAAGACTTACCATTAATGCATATGGCCAGTGGCAGATCAACTCTTATTTTGATATTTCCAAACTTTGCTCGACTTCACAACCTTAAAAATAATTTGCTTAAAATAGGCTGTTTTTTGAAAGTGTGTTGGGTTAAGGTAGTTTGGTACCACTGGTTTATAGATATTATTCTTCTGGCTTGTAGAGCAAATTAACATTTCTAAATTAGTCCCTATAATTAAATGTTTTCATTTGTGTAAGACAGACAAGGTTGAAACTCCGATCTTTACCCTTTGAGGTAACAAACCAAATGACTGCACTAGGAGGCTGCTGCATTCAGGGTAGACCATTAATATTGTGGCATGCAGCATTTTGATCAGTGAGTTTTGCACATTTGCTGACAGCAAACAAACTGAAAGACTGAAGATATTTCATACTGAAGAGCAGAAATTACCAAAGGGACTTGGAGCAGAACAGCAAGGTCATCCAAGCTTTAGCTCCTCATTTGTCTACACCAACTTGTCCATTACAAATTGTTTGCCTGACTCTGGGTCCTGCACCAGTCCTAAATTCAGAACTGATTTGTCTTGCATGGTCAAATGGAGCCAGTTCAAAATCTTAATTGCTGCCACCTCATATATTGTACCTAAGCCTCCCCTTGCTCTCCTGCCCTGGCCCTACCCATATGGAGAGCAACTGCTGAACCTGAGTCTTTGCAGTGGAAGAGATTAAAAATCATAGTAATTTTATGCTATTTTTTAACCTTGGTAGTCTTAAAAATTGAATTAGGAGAAAAGTGAAACTAGAAGGAGGAGGAAAGTGGAGTGGGCCCTATTTATTGGGGGGGGGTGAATTGATCTGAGTGCCTTTACGTCTTTGTACGGCCATTTCTGTTCTGGACTCACCTGTGTGCCATCTTTTATGCTGCAATGCCCTGTTGTCCTTTGCTGTTTTCTCCCCTGCAGCAAGCTTTTCTTGCTCCCGTTCTTGCTCATAAAATCCCAGCTCTCTTTCTACTACCTGACTCTTATCCTAGACTCCAATCCCAGCCCGCCTCTGTCTCCATCCCCATCCCTCCTTTTAACATAAACTGTTGTCTCCTTATTCTTTTTATTCCCTTACTGCTTTCTAGCCTTTCCTGTGTGCTTAGCTTCCTGGTCTGACTGATAATCTCTTACCAGTCATCATTTTTTTTACTGTTGTAACATCAGCCTGCCTTTCCCATCGTAGCCTCTTTTCAGGCTTCTCCTCCCAAGGAACCCTTCCATGCAGCTGCTCTGTGTCCCCTTTGCCATCTTTTCCTGTTCGGCATCAGGAGGGGAGATGTTGTCTCTGAACGAGAGGGACAAAGAGAAAAATTCCCTGCTGGCAGGCTTGGAGGGGACCCAGCTTTGGTCCAAGCAGCAAGAGCTGTGACTACAGGGAAAGCTATTCTCGGCCTCGGTTAGAGCATGTCCACTGTGTAATCCGCAGGAAATTAAGCTGCAGAGAATGTGCAAACTGCATTTATTTCCAAGAGCTTTTAGCTCTCAGGAATGGAAAAAGTTTCACCCGGGCCAAAAGGAAAAAGAAGCGTTACCTTCTCCCCACATTTCTAGATTCTTCTCCACAGCATCGAGTTCTTAGAGCTTCTGCAAGGAATAATGGCTTGTTGAGACTCAAACTGCATTCATCTCTGATTTTTGTTCTCATAAAACAGATGTTTATGATCACTATTTGATCTTTTGTGGTTTTGTTTAAAAATAAGTTTGAGTGTATAACAATGTATTTTTCAAAAAATAAATTCCTGCTTGAAATACCAGTCTTTAGATGAATTAATTTTCACATTCAACAAGCTCATCCAACTAGTATGAAATGAAAGAAGAAATAAAAGCAAAACACCTTGCTTTTGCTTTAAAAAAAATAAATCTTAAAACAAAAATGCCCTACAGACTTGGACACTGATGAAATTGTCCAAATTAGGCTTTTCTCTGTCAGGATCTGAAGTCCCTGTAGGTCGTGCCCATAACTGAAATACTGATAGGACTGTGGGCCTCCCCTGGTAATAACGCTGGTTGCATTTGGGCTGCAATATTGATGTGTGCATTATACATTTATTATACATTTTGTGTTTAAAAGAGGGGTACAAAGCACTGGACTGTAATCCAGCAACTCAGATGTAGTCCCACCTGTCATTGATTCCTGTGGTTGTAGGGCAAGCCAGCTCAACTCTTCATGCTTTATCCTCATAAAAAGTCCTACAGAAGTGCTGTGAGGAGAGTTATTACACATTTTTCCAGTTTCAAGGCACGATAATATACGTTGACATGTTAGTTTAGTATTAAATTTATCATTAGACTGCAATTGCTTTGCAAACGAAGGATGATGCTATCTCTGCCTCGTATTTCTTCAAATATTCCTGGGAAGCGTTTAGCATACAGGGATTTCATACTGAACACGGCACTTCTGTGTACACCTCAGCTCTCTGAATGTCGTGAAGTGATTTGATTAAGGAATTTTCTGAGGCACAAAGCTGCTCAGCAACCTGACAGACCCACGGCTTCAAACCCCCTCTGACCTACTGGGGGCTGCTGCATGGAAAGGAAAGGGGCAGTCTCCTTTCCCTTCCTCATATGGCCCTTGGCTGCTCATGAGATTCATCGATTGGCCTCGCCCTGGCTGCTCAGCACTAAAGCTCACGGGTTTTGGCAGCGGCCCGCAGTTAGATGGGGTTAAGCCACCCATTAAACCCCACCTCGGCCTGAGGTGCCCGCGGCCCTGCTCGCTGGAGCCTGACTTCTCCTCACGAGCCTGACTCCTCACTGACAATGCACATGCGCTTTATGTTTTGTGGTCTTTCATAGTACGGCTCTCTCGGTGTTTTGGGAGTAGCTGAGCACTTTTCATCGCCGTGTTTTCTCCGAACCCCGCTCGAGAGAAACTGGTTAAGCTAGTTTGCCATCGGGACGCTCCCCCCGTCCCCTTTCCTGGATCCCGTCCCGTTTTCTGTAAATCATCACCTCCAGGAAAGCTGCTGGAGCTTTTCCTCACATCAAGCAAGCGATGGTTTTATATCTTGAAACTTAAGCCCTTGCTCTTTCAGCTGGGTGCGTTTCTGTTTGTGGAAGAATTTAAAGCCTCATTACCCACGTTTTTAAGATTCCCGAGCCCTTCCCTCATGTCACTTGCTGTGGTTCCTTCATGGTTAAGGAGCTGCACCCAGGCGAGGCAGCAGGCCATTCGGGAGAGATATGAGCAGGCATGATTTCCTGATCTTTCTCGTTGGTGCACACATAGTTCCTGTTACTTATTATTTGCAGTCCCAACTGATTAACAGCGGAGCCCGGGATCTCCACCTGCAGTTCAGGATCTCGGCGAAACCAGCTCTGTGTAAGGGCAGCAAGGGTTTTTACCCTAGAAGCCATTGCTCTCCATACCTATATCAAATACTGAACTTGGCTACCGTGCATACCACCCCAGTCTTGTTTTCATTCACGAAAAAATCCTGGCAGTGTATTGACAAAATTTGTTTATTCTGCTATTGCACGGGAATAAATCTTTGATGTCGAAGAGGTGAGCCCAAGTACAAACAAAAATGACAAGAGGAGCATATCATAAAGGGAAGGCTGAACACCAGTACCTGATCAGAGTTGGTAGTGAACAGGTTTAGATTTTTTTTCCCAGGGAATTCTGTAGAAGATCAACTTGAAAACATTTCATTATCTTTATATAAAAATGATTAAAGAAAGAAAAATTACACATTTATCTGAAACTCTACTGTAGTTTTAAGTAAAAGGAGAATACATTATGTAGCACTGAAGCAAATCACTAACAGAAATTTTTATAATCAGAAATTATGATCATCCAGAAGACAAACTGAGGGAAGAAATCTGAGCATTGCAGAGTCTGCTAAGTTTTAGTTTTCCCATAGGAACATGACACTGTTAGATGGGGGATACTGGTAGCCAGTTTGCTGCTCACTGGGGGCAGTTTGCTTTAGAAATCCTTCTCTTCAAAATTTACTGTTATTCAAAAATTCACTAAATTCACTACTGGAATTCACAAAATTCACTGCTGGAAACTGTTGCATGGTATGCTAGCAGTTTCCAGTATTGTTTCTAAATCGTTGTTTATTTTATTATTCTTAACTGAAGTGGGGATTAGAGGAGTTTGAAGAATTGTTCTTGACCTGAAAGTTAATCTGTTGGTGATTCAAATAACACCAAGCAGGACTCCCTGGGCAAAAGAGCAATGACCATAAAACAGATCTCAGGGGTCACCAAACTCATGTGGGAGGTCAGTCAATGCAGGAGATAAGGAGGTGGTCATTTGTTTATGCACGAGCATCCTTCAGGAGGGAAGGAGAAGGTTCTGCAACAAAAGCTCTCATTCTTGCAGTAACTTATGTAAAATCTTAAAATGAGGAAAGAAGCAGCAGTTGCTGATTAAAATGTGAGAACCAGTTGAAAAAGCGAAGTGAAAACAATCCTGTATGTATTTTTTTGGATCAGCTTGCATTTTGAAACTCAGAATAGAATCAAATCAGGCTCGTATTTTTAGCAACGTAGGGGGTTTCTCTCTCTCCTTTGCTCCTCCAAATCTTATTACTTGTGATTAGTGAAGATCCAATAGAGCCCTTGTACCTTTTTGCAAAACTGTAAGGATTTATTCTTGCTCTCGGGCTCATTTCCCAGGTTTCATCTGTGCAGAATTCTCTACATTTCAAAAGGAGGTCATCTGGTCTGTTTGCTGATCCTCGTGTGGTGTGCCTGTGCTCAGTAGCTGTTCTGCTACCCCTTGGGGATGGGGGGCACTACAGTTGTCAGCCAGTGCCATGAGAAAAGATCAACATCAAGCACTGTGTTACCATTAAGTCCTATCCAGACACTAAAACTTACAGACAGCTTTGGGAAGAAAAGTATTCTCAATAAATGTAGCATTTTTAATTTAGATAATACTTCTTTAGTATATACTAGTCCAAAAAATTACACTCATTTTTATGTATGTAACTTACTAGCTTTTTGCAATTTTAAGAAAATGTAGACTTGATGTACAAGCAATAAAGTTGCCTCTTTATTTATTGTGAAGGTGCCTGGTATTATTATAAAGTTGCCTCACCATTACTGTGAGCAACTCTTGCTGCTTCTCCTTTAAATACCAGCACGCTTGGAAATTTTGGAAAGGTTAGTCTGTGGCATAAGCGCTTTTTTGTAACAGATTTGTGTAGCGTTGAATCCCAGATGGAATCAAAGGAGCAAACCGATTTAAGCCTTTAACCAGCATGCAAGGGTATTTTAATGAAAATTAGTCTGATTCTCTCTTTGAAGCTGTGCATGTGCTGAAAAGGAATGCTACAGATATTCCTTTAGATAATGCTGAGGACTTATCTGCCATTACTTGACTCATGTCAGATTGCAAACTCTGGGAAGCATGCGTTTATTCTTAATCGATATTATAATCAACAGCTGTCTGTTCTATTATGATTTCTTAACCTTATTAACCTAAACATTTTGTATTAGCATTTATATCTGTGACACTTATAATGAGCTAACTGCTGACAAATCTAAATCAGTCTCAACCTGGTAGCATCATTTGAATGGGTGCGAGCTCAAGAGATGATCTGTTTCAATGTTTGCATAATTACTTATTTCTAAAGGCCACGAGGAAAACAGTTGAAGTAATCTTTTGCATTATTACAGTTATAGCTATTTTGCAAGTTTAGGACTAATGGCTTTGGCCTCAGACCTCTTTACTGGCCTCCTTTGCTCCCTTTCTGGAGTCCTGTATTCCCGTCCTTGCTTCCAGAACATTGCCCAGCACCATCTCACCAGGACTTCTCATTTTCTCATATGCTTGTTTCCCTTCTGTTTTCTCCAGCCATTCCTTTTATTCTTTCTACACGCTCCTCATCTGTTATGTCAAGTCAGGAGTTCTCTGATTAATGTACTTTGTCCTTTTTCTCTAAATGTCCTTTTCCTGAAAGTACGTACTTTCCAAAAACAATTTAATGGTTCCTATTTCAGGATGAGTCCTTATGTGCATTTCTATCTCAGTCCAAACTTAACATAAACAGCCCAGGAGAGGAAATATGCCGCTTTGTTTATATAAGATGAAATGCATAGATTGTCCTTGATTTGTTTGAAATGAAAATGACTGTACGCTTCATCAAGAGAGCTTGAGATATTCTTTGGTATTTTATTTCTCTTTTAGATGCAGCGTGTTTGCCAACATCAGGAACGGCAAAGGAAGAAGCAGCACAGGAAGAACCTGACTGCCTTACAAAATATTTCAGTGTTGTGTGGTGTAAGGCATCAAAGAAAAAGCACAAGAAGTGGGAAGGTGATGCTGTTCTTGTGACAAAAGGAAAGTCAGTAATTTTGAAAGATATGGAAGGCAAAGACATTGGAAGAGGTACCGTAGATTTCCGTGTTTGTGTAAGTGAAGAACTGGCTTAAATTTAATGTGCTTTGAATAACAGAGACAAGGTTCTTTAGCTATTTTACAGTTCTCAATACCAAAGTTGAACACCGGATGAAAACACAGTAGTCTTTTTTTTTTTTTTGTGGTGGTGGGAGATGGAAAGATGGCTTTATGTTTCTTACGTACAAGGCAGATGTATGGGGGAGGCTGGAGCAGGCTGAATAACATTATTCACAAAACCACCAAATGCTAGTCCAAGGAGCGGATATGGAAATGAGCGGTGGTACTAACTCAGCTGAGATGCCAAATGAGGAAGAAGTAGTTGATTTTGGTTGCTCTTATGCTGCATTGAAGGTGTGAGAATTCAGGGAACATACACAGGTAAGGTTCTTGGAGATACTCCTGTCAGTAGTATGGTAACTGGGAATGTCTGAGATTGGAGCTGTACTTTTCAGCCAAACAGCTAAAAATATTATCTTTGTCAGAAAGACAAGCAATAGCAACGGTTTCCAGCCAAGCCAAAGTCAACTGTGTAGCAATTTTTAGTCTTGCAGTTTTAGCAGCAGCTGCTGCTGTAAGACACAGTTTGGGTTGTTATCAGAGTTAAAAATAAGACTTGCAAACTATAGGCTGCAGTCAACTTGGAGCAGTATTTTTTTAGCGAAAAAAAAAAAAAAAGAATTAACTTTGCTAACTGAGCCAAAAATATTTGAGGAGGAAGTAGGATTGGAAAATGTTGCTACAAAACATAATTTGATTAATATTGGGGCCAAGGTGGCTTCTCAGCTCTTTTGTTACAATCATGACATTGTGAACCTTGCTAGGACCAAGCAGTTGCAATTTGCAGGTCAGTCTGTGACTTAGAAATTAATTCAAATTCATTTATAGCAAAGCAATATATGTACAGACTTGCTTGGGTTTGAAAAAGGCAGGGAGAAAGAGAGTAATGCATGGAATGCATCAGCCACCACCCTGTTGTTCTTGTGTTTTTTTCAAGTCCTGTCTTCTTGAATTAGCAGAAAACACAATAGAAAATTGAGTATTCTCATTGTCACCGGTAAAATTTTTTTGTCTGTGTTTGATTGTGTCGGGGAGCACAATGATACCAATGCCATTGGTCTAACTTGCTCCTTTAGAGTTGCTTGCAATGCTCGTGGATTCTAAGAAAACCATAAATTCCCCAGTGTAAGCAGTGGACATTTTAAATTTAAATTAGCAAAGAATAGGTCATAACTACCCTCTCCAGGTACCTCGACTAGAAAGGCACATTCCTTCTCTTATGTCCTGGCATCTTCAGCTCTTTAGTGAAAGCAGATATTTTTCTTTCAAGAATCAAACAAGGAGTATTATGCATTTTTGCATGCATTTAGAGGGAAAGAAAAAGGCCTCCCTTTGCCTTTTGGCTTGACTGTTTTTCAACACTTGCTTAAGCTTTGAAACAGCTCAGTAAATTTCTGCTCTTAAAGGAATATGCATCCAGATCTTCACCTTCCAACCTTTTTGGAAGGACACATTCCTAGAAATGGGAAACTTTTTTTTTTTTTTTTTTTTCAAACAGCTTTGCAAACAGCTCCCAGCATTCTTTCTATGTACTATCTACTGGACACAATGTGTGTAAAACACTAGGGTTTTTGCCTCTTTTACAGGTGAGTGCTTTAACTGTTGGTCATCACAGTCATGCTTTTAATTTTTCTGACCCAACTAAGACTCTGAGCCCATTTATCCAGAGTGGCACAAATCCAACAATTGGAGTAAAAAAATAAATAAATAAAAAGTGCCTGCTTCTAATTCTGAGAGAGAGGTGTCTTTGACCTCCCTGAGTTAAGAAAATAAATTATAGGTAAGCCTCCCATTTCTTATGTGAGAGTTTTAACAACTAGAACACTGTTTAAAAGAAGGAACCACAAAACTTTCCTACATCTTTATATTAAAAGGAAGTGGAACTACATCTTTATTTTTTAATTAGACTGACCGGTAGCTGCTCTGGGAATAGTTCACCTGACAGAGTCCCTAGGAGGGCAGAGAAAAATGCTTCAGCTTCCTGATAGGTTTTGAAATGAGCAAAGTATTGAATATAAAATATATATATGAGCAATATATAATATATAAGAGCAAAGTATAAATCCTGGCAAAAATCAGAGCATATATTCCCAGTTGTGAAAAGCTACTTTAGAGAACGGTTTTAGAATAAGAATATTTTGTCTAGATCAACAGCAAGAGGGGCTAGTGGTGTTTGTGCTGGGGTACAAAAAGAAGGGAAAAGGACCTAGAATGGTCATTAGTTTTACACAAGTTTAAAACTAAGGCAAGCTGCCATTTTTTATGATATGGTATTGTGATTTTTATAAATTTCCCTTAAACGAGTACTTGACATTCAATAGAACTCAGGGGTGAGAATGGTAGAATGTTTGCTCACATATTCTGGTATCTAATTCTGAACATTACCACTGAAATGTCAAGTCTGTTAAGGAGGAAAAGACTTCATTTATTCACATGTTTAACAATTCAAATGCTTAAGAATCAAATACCTGTTGACAGTTTTATTTTTCCTTCCTGCTGATGAATACTGATGTTAAGGAAGTATTATTTGCTGTGTTGTCCTAATTCATACATTTTTATATTCTTTTAGGTACTGGATATAAACCTAAAGAGTTAGACAGTCTTGATGAAGGTCAAACACTGATGATTGGAGGAAAAGAAATTGAAGTGATGGGTGTAATTTCAGCAGATGACTTCAGCAGTGGCAGGTGTTTTCAGACTGGAATAGCGACTCATGACACAGTCCCAACTGCTTTACCTCAAGCTACTATGAAACGATTCTGTAAACCGTTCAAAAATGTCTGTCAACCCAATACTAAAGAGAATATTCTCAACAATTCTCAAAGCTGCAAACCTCGCCATGATCCCAATGCTTCAAGTAAGGTTCAAATGTTTAAGGTTATTTAATCATCCTCTGTTTGTCAAAAAAGTTGAGGGTGTAACCAAAATATTCACGTTCCCATATGTACTACTGTAGGATTTCTGAAATGAAGTAGTCGTGTTTCTATCAGTGCCGTGTTAGGATTTTATCACTTTAACAAGTGAAATGCTTTGCGGGTCAAGTTTCTTGTAGTTGTTACAGATGGCTGTAAAAACAGGTTAGAGTGGTTTCTGAGAGGTTTGCCAAGAAGAATGTGTACGTTGATCAGAGAAACAGGCTGACATACCCTAGAAGTTCTAGATGAGTTCCAGCTTCCCGCTGGGGTCAGTGAAGCACTAACAGAATATGGCAGCACCGTAATTGCTGTGAAGGATCAGTAATAGATCAGGTAAGCCAGATTCAGAGAATTGTTCCTGATGGTGCCTGATTCTTCCCAGCCAGTGAGTGTAATTTCACTGCCCAAAACTCAGCAGGATATATTTTGGGATAAAAGTTTTGATTTGTAATACTAGAACTACCCTGTGCTGAAAAGCCATGAGAATTCACATGGAAACTGACTGGTTAAGCAGTTGTATAAGAGGGATCCTGTAAGCATTTGATAAATGCAGGAAGTGCCATTGCTTATCTAAACAAGACGTGCTCTTCTGTCGATCAATAACAAACCAGTCATACAACCTGCTGGTTAGGAACTATGTTCTGCTGATGGCTTTATCTTTCGGATGGAAGATAGAAACAATTTTAAAGAAATATTACTAAGTAGAGCAATCCTTTTTTATTTTTTTTTTTAAAAAAAGGTTGTTCTGGATTCTTACTACAGTTTGACCTCCATCCAACTTCTTATCCCATATCTTGATATTGTAAGGCTTTGCAAAGCTACTGCTTGAGTGCTATGTAAATAAACAATGAAATCCTCATCATCTAGCAATTAATGATATCATTTGCGCTTTTGTAAGAGCACTTTCATTAGCACCATCTTCTAGACTCAATTCAGCATGATTATGTTGTTTCTAGTAATGCAGCTTCCTGTGTTTTCATGATGATTCTGCATTAGCTTTCTAACCGAAAATCTGGCAAAGAGCTGATATATTCTATACCCAAATGAATTTCTTTGTTGCTTAAGCAATATTCTGTAAAAAAATTGAGTTTTATTCTAGTTCTTTGCCTTCTGTAACTTTTCTTCTGGTGAATTTGAGCACCTCCTGTGACACTTCCCCAAATTGCCTGATATGGAAAGCCCTCAACACATCTGCAGGTTGGACTATCACTCATCTTTGTTAGTGACATGGACAGCGGAATCAAGTACTCCCTCAGACAGAGCTGGGGATGTTCAGCCTGGAGAAGAGCAGGCTCCAGGGAGACCTTACAGAGCCCTTCTAGTACCTAAAGGGAGCTACAGCAAAGCTGGGGAGGGACTCTGTCAGGGAGTGTAGGGATAGGACAAGGGGGAATGGCTTTAAACTTAAAAAGGGTAGGTTTAGATTAAGTATAAGGAATAAATTCTTCACTCAGAAGGTGGTGAGGCACTGGCACAGGTTGCCCAAAGATGTCCCATCTTTGGAAGTGTTCAAGACCAGGCTGGATGGGGCTTTGGGCAACCTGGGCTGGTGGGAGGTGTCCCTGCCCATGGCAGGGGGTGGGAATTAGATGGGCTTTAAGGTCCCTTCCAACCCAAACCATTTTGTGATTCTGTGATTAATGTCGTTTAACTCAGGAGGATCACATAGCTTGCTTAATGCCTTGCGGCATAATTTCTTTCAGAAGTAATGGAGATATTTTCCTAGACCAGGACCTCGGTATTGGAACATTCAAAGGTTTTCATGCTGAGGTCCATGACAATCATTGATTAAAATGCAGCTTTTTCAAAATGGAATGTTGTTTATCAGTGTGCTCAACAGAACAGAGTGCAGTGACAAAGATGGAAAAGCTTGTCTTTCAGATATGATTTCTAAGCTTTTAGTCCAGAGCTCATTTAAACTGCACTTCTTCCCCATCTCTGATACTGCAAAATTTTGTTAGAAAAATGGTATTTTTGTCACCGTTGCCTTTTATGTATATCCAGATGCAATTTGATGTAATCTATCAGAACTCAGCCCTTTGTCAGTAGGAAACAAAATCCCTCTGAGTGATACAAGCCTTCAACTGACCTATTTCCATGAATAAATTATCAATATAGATCTATTCCAGCAACATAAAAATATCAGAGGCTGTGAATGCTTTCTCATTCTGTCTTCTCACAATTCCACTTTTCAGTGAGGTTGTATAGCATCAATATAAGCAACCTTGTATGGACTTTGTCTAGCAAAATAATGACATCAGAGTTTATAAACAAATTATGACAAGCAAAACTGCTATACAGATGTAGCCAAAGGACATATCCCACTCCTTCGTGCTCTCTTTGCCCCTGTATATCTTCAAACTTGTCAAATTCTTGTATTCACACACTGTGGCAGCCTTTGTTGGCTCACTCTCATTCTTTCTCTCTTTTTTAGCAAATCATTGTCTTATCTCTGTTCCTCAAGAAGAGAAGTCTTTCCCAGCATCCTCAAGAATATCCCCTTGAAATAGTGTCCAGGTTTTCTGTGGGTCATTCTTTGTGTTCTTAGACTTTCCTTTTAGAAACCTTTTAGACTTTCTTCTAAGTATTCAAAGTCGTCATGCAACATTTATTAGGTAGGCAGTTTCACTTCATAAAACAATACTCAGACTTTCCAGTTTGTCACTTTTACATTGGAAAAAAGTGCAAACTATTCTGGAAACCTCTGCAAAGAGATTTTTATTTCAAAGGCTATCTAAAAGTTCTGCTGGTAAGTGCATTTTCTGACTGAGAATGGTCCATATATTAAACTGTATATTTAGCAGTCATCAGATCATTGGCTATTTTTTCTGTAGATGATTTAAATAAATAATACTCTATGCTAACTGACTAAAAAAAAGTGCAACATTTGCATATATTTTTTACTTCAAGATTCTCTGGTTATGCCAAGACCAAATGCAAGCCATCAGTGGATGTTCAATAAGGCAGGTTTACCTGTGGTGGATGTAGTTGTGGATCCTTACATTGCAAATAACCTCCGACCACATCAGAAAGAAGGAATTGTATTTCTATATGAATGTGTAATGGGAATGAGGTAAGAACATAATTATTCTTTTAGATTTCAATACCTATAATATTTTCAAGTCCATGTTAGAAATTAAAGAATTGGAAGGGGGAAATTTGAGAAGTTGTTCAGTTAATTAATATTAATAATATTAATAATTTTCTCCTAGGAAAGGTTTCACAGGTTTTTTTTTCTGACCTGTATGTAGCATTGTGCTTGCTGTGACTTTGCCAGATATGATAAGTGCAGCAAAGGGCCTGTCAGTTCTGCTGAAATTAGCACGTCTTGAAAACACAGATACAATCTGACCCGTGCTAAAGCACCGTGCTAAAGCACACTGCTTTCTGGGGTTTATAATTCATAAAATTTATAATTATTCATATAATTTATATTTCAGTCATTTGGGATAGAGAAACTGAAGGAAGTATGTATAGTGAAGGTATAGAGAAGGCATATGCAACTGTTAAAAAAAAGTATATATTATATAATATTTTAAATTCTAAATGAAGATATAACTATTTGGTTTTGGAGGGCTAGTGCATTAATGTAAAAAATGAGGAGTTTCTCTCTAAGGACTTCTTGTCCTTCCTGAATGAAAACCTACAGCAGAGCCTAAGTATAAATAGGTTCTTTATACTTCAGAAAACAACCTTGAGAAACAATTCCCCAAAACAGTTGTAAATAATTACAGATATATCTTTTGAAATGTTATCATTTTATCTTACAGAGTTAGTGGCAGATTTGGAGCTATTCTTGCTGATGAAATGGGCTTAGGAAAAACTTTGCAATGCATTTCACTTGTCTGGACTCTCCTGCGTCAAGGGGTCTATGGATGCAAACCTGTAGTAAAGCGAGCACTAATTGTGACCCCTGGGAGTCTGGTAAAAAACTGGAAAAAAGAATTTCAGAAATGGTTGGGAAGTGAAAGGATCAAAGTCTTTACAGTTGATCAGGTAAGATTTATTTCCAAAAGGGGATTAGGTCATATCTGGCTCAGAATATAGGACTTGTGATTTTTTATTATTATTATTATTTTTAACCAGAGACCTAAACTAGTAATCCTCTATTAATATTTATTTGGAATACTTCATTTCTCCTTCATGTAGTTGTCCAAATGTGCATTTAGCTGTCAGTAACCAGGTTATAGCTCAAGCTCTGCCTGCATCTGTCGTATCTTCCCTCAGGCTTCACCTTTGCGGATGTAAAAGGTGGCATGCTCTTCCTCGTCCCTCTCTGGTTTAAGGAAGAGCTTTCTGTTGTACATCAAAGTGCATACCTTCCTTGCTTTATGTAACACCACTTCTAGCTTGACTGACTTGTACTCAGTTTCTTTGGTAGTTCCTCGTGCTCTGCACTGAAAACTTTTTCCTCCTTGTTTCAGCTGTCTGCTTCAGGTCACTTTAGAAGGTTATTCCCTTTACTGTCACTGTCGAGAGTTAGGTTTCTGTAAGGATGATTTAGTCTTATACCACAGCTAGAGGCTCAGTGTTATATAACGTGAATATCTCTTCTCTCTGGAAGAAAGCAGACAGGTACAAATCTCAATAAAGAAGCTGGCTGACGCTGACCCCTATCCCTCCTATTGTGGAGCTGTTCCTGCTGGTAATGACACTCCCAAATTCCTGTATTGCTCATATGAATCCCATGTGCTGAGGGAGTATCTCACCTTTTAATCTCCTTGGTATACCTCTAGGATCTTGCCTCATTTTTGGAGCTCTCTCTAACTGCAGAAACTCAATGTTCTAACATGGGCTCTGTGCTTCAGTGAGCTTTACTGACCACATCAGTCAGGAAAGCACCTGGTAAAGACAAGTAAAAGAGAAAGGAGTTCAAGGAGTGAAGGTGTACTATCACTGACAGGGCTTTCTCTGGAGATACATATCTTGCTCTGGTTACTCAGAAAGGCTTTCTTGTCATGCTTCCCTTTAAGCATGGCTCAGTATCTCAAAGTGTTGGCTCCCCTCAGACTGACGTTTGTCATGCTGTGAACAGAAGTCTCTCTCATGCCTTTATTAACACTTCCAAAGCTTTTAAAGTCAAGCTCTGTTGTTTATAATTCGCCATCCACTATTTATTTTCCTAAGCCCTCTGCTTCCCATGTCCATTTGGAGTGAGCATTCATAACAGAAAGAAAAGGGAAGTTACTGAGCAAACACACAAACTGTGTTTTCTACAGGAACATTCAACAATCTACCATTCCCTTGCTTCTTCCTTGGTCCTTACTGTTTAAATCATCCTCGTGGGAGGAAGTGGAGACACAGGAGGTCTGTGCCTGTAAAACATTAGAGGAGTATGGGAGGCACCAGTGTGGGGACACCGACACTTAACATGTCTGAATGAAGCATTCAGAACACCAGATGAAATGCAATAGAAGCTGATTTAGCAGCTTTGATTTTACTAAACAAGAAGGATATAAAACACAAATGGTAAACGTGTAATGTTTACATTAGTGTTTATGTCAAAGATACAGATATTTATTTTCCACAGTTATTTTTTAATCTATATGTTCCATACAATTACATTGAAGGAAAAAAATGCTTCATTTTAAAGATAACCTAATTCTTGCATAATCTGCTTTTAGTTTCTTGTAATATTTTTACTGTCTATATGAAACAGCAAATATTTCAGACAAAGTGGAAGTTTTCAAACTATTTTAAATGTAGATGTAAATTTTATAGAACATATAAGATTTTGTAAAAGTAATTATTTATTTGAATACCACTCTTATTGCTGTCAAACCCCTGAAATTACTGAACCTACTCATCTTCCACTGGGGCCAGTCTACATGTACATTTCAGTAATAGGTGCTCTTTGCATCACTTTTTTTTTTTCTTACTAACTTATTTCAAGACGTGGAAATGAAGCAGATTGCCTTGTCAAGAACTGTAATGTAATATAGGTTGAGAGGTTGAGAAATATAGAAGTTTCTAAAGGAAGTGGATACAAGGCAAAATATAATATGCAACATTTTTGCCTGACAATGGTAATTAGAAATAATTAAATGTTTTCTTTCAGTTACTACGAATAATGTTGGGAAGAAAAAATCCAACTTTGCTGACAGTTACCGTGACCCAAACTGACAGTAGCTTTTATTTGTCTTTTAATTTAAATAGCTTTAATATTCCTATTCATTTCATTGGAGCCATTTGGATTGAGGACACTCAGCAGCTTTTAAGATTGTGCTCCCAAATAGCAACGAGTACATTGTCATGCAAAGGCAAGATGCAATATGACTTGCCTGGGGTATAATGAGGTATTTAAAAATAATTTACTGTCTATCTTCTACAGAAAAACAGCAATTATCCTACTGTTATTTCTTCAGTATAACATAAAAGGAAGAGCTTGTCTCAAAATTTATTTATTTATTTTTCTATTCTTGCCTGTAAGGAATACACTCAAAGAACTAGCAGACTTTTCAAAATGTGTTAGGCGTGTTTTCCTCATTCTC
Source organism: Aythya fuligula (assembly GCF_009819795.1). Lineage (NCBI taxonomy): Eukaryota > Metazoa > Chordata > Aves > Anseriformes > Anatidae > Aythya > Aythya fuligula. The sequence goes on along the minus strand of NC_045560.1, from coordinate 135,385,683 downwards.
ACGCTGAAGCACTGAGAACTGATCCTAACCCTCCTGTGACAAACTCTTAAAAAAAAAAAACAAAAAAAAAACAGGACATTATTTGCTTTTAAAATGTGAGCACAGTTTACTTCTGTCAAAATGCAAATGTCAGGCAGCGGACATTGCTTTGAAAATGAAAGTTTCCTCACAAAAATTGCATTTAGGTCTCATTAATCCACGTTATCAGTGTTTGAGGTGTGTTTCAGAGCATAACTCCCATGATCTGTTTGCAGAGCATCACTTCTACAGAGGTTGTGTTGGGCTGGTTTTTAAGTTGAAGAGTCTGGAGAAGGAATTAAGGCAAGGTTCAGGATTCAGCGTTTTTTAATTTACACCTCACTGTCTACGCTAGATTCGGACTAGTGCAAAGCAGGGTCTGTTTAAGGAGTAAGTGTGGGACATCATGGGGCTCTAATGCTGACTGACAATTGCTCCCTACGAAGCTCCAGGCACCTCGCTTAAACCTGTCAAGTCACTCCGGGTAACTGAAAATGGAGGCTGTAATACATACATATCTTGCAGCTAGTTAAGAGGATAAATTAATTCTTTGAAAATGACTTGTAAGATTATTATATGCAGCGGTGAATATCTTAGATTTGGCTGCAGAGGGGTTATAATATGTCAGGACTCTCCTTCTTTTTAAGGGATTCTAGCAGTCCAAATGAGTATCCAGGAGAGGGAAGCTGCTCAGAAAGTGCAGGAAAACAAAATGATTTCCAAACCCTGCTCATCTTCTGATGCTTGGCCACCAAAAGATCAGGGGGCATTGCGTCTGTCCTCAGGGCTGCAGTATGGAGCCTGGGTATGGACAGCACTGGGTGTTGCCAGCAGGGCTCCTCTGCTCCCGTGTTGGGAATGGAGGGTGAGGGAAATTTTCTGCCCTCAACTCCAAAATGGCAGTAAAAATACTGGGCAGAAAACAGGCAGTTAACTGCAGTCTTGGAAGCAACAGGAATGCCATGGTCCAGTTCAGACACCTGGGGGAAATTGGTGAGTGCCCTCGTTAACCTATTCTTCACAGCTCCTTGCTTTCTCCATCATGTGCTGGGCCTCTTCGTGAGCAAGATGTGGGGATTCACCTACCACTAGGTACTTTGTGGGATTAACTTGCCAGATTTGGCCCATGGATTCACCTGAATCACCTACTTGAAAGCTCTAAAGATTGTGGTAATTAAGTGGTATTACTCTTTCAGTGTATTACACCATCTGGCTGCAGACTTAGTTGTCTGTCTTTGGTAACTGATCTTGTTTGGAAATAAAATTACCTTTTGGGGCTCCAGGTTGGTCTGCTTCAAAATTAAAGACATAGTTCAGCTTGTCAGCTGCTACCGTTGCCTGCTAAGGAGGTGAACAATGTTAGGAAACAGGAAAGAGTGTGCAAGGAATTAGTATCTGGAGCTAAGTGGAAAGGTAAGGGATGTGCCAACAGAAGAATTTTTCATTTTTATGTGTAATTACAAGACAGGTAAGCAATCCCAGTACATTCACAGGTCTGTAAGTATGTAAACAAATAATCATAGAATCATAGAATCAAAAAGTCCTGTAAAGAAGGAATTCCAACACACAGAATCATAGAATCATAGAATATCCCGAGTTGGAAGGGAGCCACAAGGACCATCAAGTCCAATAACTATTTCTTGGAGGTTTCTTTTTTTTTTTTTTTTTATTTTTTGAAGGAGCTCCCTTTCACATTACAGTGGCTTGTTAATTTAGTGTTTCTTTTTAAAGCTAGTTCGGTCTATAGGGTCTAGAACTGTACAATTGTGATTCTGGTTCACTCTTGAATGGTCTAAAATGGACAGCTGTTGTTGGTTTCCTCATTGTCACATTTGATAAAAAATAGACTTTGTTCTGGTTGTTTTATCCTGGAGTTTAGAAACAAAAGTTTAATGCAGGGTTTAGAGATGAATTGAATTTATTTAGCAATAGACAGGCATGTTTTCTGGGACTATTTATAGGCTTAACTCTGTGAGTCCTAGGCTGCTTTTAGCTTTTGGCCAACCCATCAATGTTAAGGGCTTTTAACAAGGTGAGTATCATATTCAATTTAAAACTGCAGGTGGAATTTTAGGCTGGCAGAAAGTGGTAACTTCCTACTGCAGCTTGAGATCCCAAAGTGAATGTACAGGCAGCCACTTATGCCTGTTTGTTATCATCTTTTTAATCATCTATTTGAAGCCAACCTAAATGCCAGGACTGGGAAGCTGTTATAGGGAATGTGCTTTTCACCTTCATGATAATGTGTCTCAGAGGATCTGAAGGTCTAAAAGAATAATAAATTGTCTATTAATGAGGTGATAAAATAAAGTTAGAAAAAAAATGCTGTATCAGCTCTCTTATTTCCTTTGCAAATTAGGAAGGAATCAATAATCCAACTCTTGGAGGAGATGGTAAATGTTCTGTGTCATGCTGGAAAATTTCTGCAGACATTAGATCTTTAAATAGTGTGATGAGTGATCTCCAAAGAAAAAGTTGTATGATATATTTTCTTTATGCCTGTAGGACCACAAAGTAGAAGAATTCATCAGTTCTCCACTTTATTCGGTTATGATAATCAGTTATGAGATGCTGCTACGATCTTTGGAACAAATTCAGGCAATAGAATTTAACCTCCTGATCTGTGATGAAGGACATCGTCTGAAAAACAGCTCCATTAAGACAACTACAGCCCTTACTAGTCTGCCTTGTGAGAGGAGAATTATCCTTACTGGTTGGTATTTATAGTTGCTTGTAATATTTTGCTATGCTGAAAGTGCCAGCCTGGGGGAAAGGGAAAAGATATTGTAAATGTGACAGGAGCACAATATAAATTTTGGCAATGGGTATTAAGCACACAAATCTTGGGTCTTGTTAAAACAGATTATTTCATTAAATTTTTATTTTTTTTTTAATAAAGGCAAAATTTGTCTAACTTAAAGGACAGGCAAGGAGCCTAAGAACTTTTGTAAGGAAATCGGGACTCTGTTTATATACAGTCATTATTTTCTTTTGTATTTATTTAATAAAACTGATTTAGAAATTGACTTTCTGAATTCCTTTATCAAAACAACTAGATGTGCAGTCTGTTCAGTTAGGGAGACAGTACTTTATTAATCACTGTTCTAGATTAATTCAGTGCTCTGAGTAATTCATATTGGAACAAAACTTCTCGGGATGCATTCTCAATGTTAAATACTGCATTCAACAATTTTACTTCTGTCTGTTTCAATAAATAGTTACCAAATGCATAACTACTTTTCTCTCTTTCCAGGTACTCCAATCCAAAATGACTTGCAAGAATTTTATGCGTTAATAGAGTTTGTAAATCCGGGAGTACTTGGTTCTTTATCCACGTATAGAAAAATATATGAGGAGCCGATTGTCAGATCCAGAGAACCTTCAGCAACAAAGGTATAGTATTTAAAAAATGCAGTTATAGAAGGAAATTAATAGACAGCAATGTGAAATTAGCTTTCTATGGAATAAAATGAAGCTTAGGACTGCTAACGGCAGCAAAAGCTTCTCAGCTTCCTATTTGAATAAATTCAGTTGTTTTCCAAAGTGGGGGGGAGAGGAATATGTGTGTGTTGAGATCGTGGCATTTCAGCTGCATTTTCATTATCAGGCAAAATATATACTTCCAACAACATGCATTCCTGATAATGCCATGTAAATTTTGATATGATTATACTCTATTAATTCTCAGTTTCTTCACAATACTGCAATATCTGCATGATTTTACTTCATCTTTACTGCATACAGAAATTCTGGAATATAATTTGAGCCTTGGATGTCTTTTCAGATATTATCCTCCTTTCTTTAAGACTTTAGAAACCAAACCTAGAACTAAGCTAATGCAGTGGTACTAATTGTAGAACTGATCATTACATTCACGTACTGAAAGTGGTGTCATTAAATCAAAATGTTCATTAGCTGCCTAATTAAAATCATATAGAAAAATATTTTGATGGAATGCAAGATGAACATTAATTTTGCGCTTTGTTCTTTTAGGAGGAAAAGGAATTAGGAGAAAAAAGAGCAGCAGAACTCACACGCCTCACTGGACTCTTTATTCTTAGGAGAACACAGGAGGTTATAAACAAATTTCTCCCCCCCAAAAAGGAGAGCATAATCTTCTGCCGACCAACAGCACTGCAACTTGAACTGTATCGAAAACTGCTTAGTTCTCAAGTTATTAGATCCTGTTTACAAGGCAGGCTAGAAAATAGTCCTCACCTAATATGCATAGGAACTTTGAAAAAACTTTGCAATCATCCATGTCTTCTGTTTAAAGCTGTAAAGGTATCTATTTGCATGGGGGTGGGTGCCTGCAATTAGTCATTTCAGTGGACAAAGGTCACTAAAAATATGTTATGGTCAATGTGCATGTTAGTTAAGGTCATTTCCATGCTCTCTTTTCACATCTGACTTGCTTTAGGAGATCTGCTTGCAAAAATGTAAATGTTCGGAAATCTGAACGTACTCAGGGAAGGTATCTCTACATCTCCCTGTGGCTTTAGGGTATTTTCTTGTTCTTTGTTGCCTTCATCTATTTTCCCTCCTAGTTTTGTCTCTGAATATTTGTAGATCTAGATACAAATGTGAATTTTACACAGAACACTTAGCTAGAGATTATTCTGTATACTCTGTCTGCTGGTTCCCCTGAAACTTCCCTGCCCGTACATTTCTTGAGTTCAATGATACCAGGAACTGCAGGTTCAACATGTCATTGGTACTAGATGTCTCAATTTTCACTTTTCCTGGAATCCTATCATGCTGTACACCTTATTATTTCTACAGAAATGTTCTCATTCCTATAGATAAATAGAGTGATAGTTAGAGCTTAGTATTAGTAACTTCTCTGGACACTGGTCGAAGTCCAAGTAAGGTGAGTGGAGATGTAAATGTTCCTTAAAAGAGGTTCTTGGTGACTTTGTAGGAATGTCCACAGCAGACATCCCTGACATAACTGACAACACTGTCAAGTAAAGTTTGTTGCTTTACTTTATGATATAAGCTTTTGATATTTTTTTGTAAGTGAAAGTGTAAGCCTTTAGAAACTATGTTGGTGAAAAGGGCTGTAAATGCAAGTCATTTATTACTACTGTGAGGTTTTATTAGTTTGGCTTTTTCCTCCTCGTGAAACATCGATTTTCAAATTACAGCAGAATATTACCTTTATTTCTTCTATTTTGTTGTTATTACTTGTTAGCTTTTTTTCACTTCCCTTGTATAACTGAATCCTAATGACAATGTCTTCCCCCCAAAAGTCAATGATTTTGGACTTCCATGAAGAATAAACAGAGTATTGATTTGTTTTCCCAAGCTTTAGTTATGGCTGTATATCTGTTTGGTTGTTGAAGTAGAGAAGAAGTCAAATGCATTTTTGAGTTTTTGGTATTTCAACTTGTTCTCTTCTCAGGTGTAAACAACATCTTGGATTAGAGGGTGTAAACACAGTAAATGCTATCAGTAAAGTTTTAAAAATAAAAAAGCAGAAAACATTTTAGTGGGGACATGAACCTTGAATCCTTTTATTTTTAATAGGAAAAAAGCTGTGATCCGATGAATGATGAGCATGATGAGTCCAGTCTCTATGAAGGTCTAACGGATGTCTTTCCACAAGATTATACTTCTGACACTTTCTCTGAAACTGATTCAGGAAAATTGCAGGTGCTGGTGAAGTTGTTAGCAGCAATCCATGAGCTCAACTCTTCTGAAAGGTAAGTGTGAAAGTAAGGTAAAAGGGAGATAATAAGAGTGACCTTCTCTATATTGTTTTGCTTTTCAAATGTGTAGGGACATAATATTTAAAATAAAACCTTTGCAGCTGTTTTCAGAGGTGCCAAGCATATTTATGCATTTTACTTCTGGTTCTTCCTTGTTAAATTACTAACCTATGACTTGCAGCTGACATAATTTTCAAAGTTGCTCTTCATATTATTTCCAGGCAAAGATAATTGTATTTTTCATCCTGAGTTCCAGCAACTAGGATAGAGTTTGCTACAGCTTCTGTGCTATGACAAATTATCTTTACCTGCAAAGTCTCCCCAATGCTTTGTATCTCCTTGAGGCAATTATTTAATGTATTAAATATTTGAAATTGCACTAAAATATTTTTAATGAGTGGATTATGAGTTCTTTCCCCTTTAATCATGTTAAACTGCTCAGTGCTTGCTGCCTTTTCTGTCCAGGGCAACAAGTCTTAACAGGTGAACTTGCACAACAACTGCGTATTTCCCCCATGGTAAATGTCACTGACATGTAGGAAAACCTCTGCTTATCATGGGGTAATAGGATGCACATGGTTGGTTACTGTGAAATTGCTGATTCATGGAAAGCTCAACGTGACCTTGTGTCTCATGATAACTTTTTTATGTACTCATACCTTAAAGCCCAGCCATTTCAAAAGTATTTAGCTTTTAACTTTTATTTTAATTGATGCTTAAATAGGACATGCTGTAATCAGTAGTGTGAAGTAACAGCAGATCTCTTGGCACTTGTGAAATGGAATTTGTTTCTTCCTGGTGCTCTCTTCTTACAAATCAGAAATCTGAGCTTGTCATGGGAGTTTATATGCCTAGCATCCAATGAAACCAGTGACAGCTAAATATCTAAATGTGCTAGCCTTTTTTCGTGTAAGTCAAAAAAATCAGGGGTGTGAGGAAAAAACACCTTTCCCCATGTCAGTGCTTTGGGAGTTGCTGAGTTATAGCTCATGTTGAGGCATTATTGTATAACTTCCATAACTTTTTTACTTTAATTCAGTGCTATTCATGTTTCTTTTTCTTCTGTTTCTCTGCTCTCATTAGCGTTAAATAGTTTTTGCAATATACAGACCCAGTTCCAGTCCTCTTTTAAAGTTTGTATTTCTACTTTTGAGTGGAAACAAAGCTGTGAATTTCAGGTTGATTGTCAAAAGTCTACCTTGCAAAGTTTTTACAAACACATCTTGGATTTAGTTTGATTGTAGAGGCAACTGTGATAATAACAACAACAATAATAACATAAAACAAATTTTAAATGTTAATTTGCAGAATTTTCCCTGAAATTGTTTGTATAGTTCTTCCGTATTTCTGTTTATTAAAAAAAATATATATTTTAAATAAAAAATATTATTTGATGTAATTTTGTACATTTAGTTTAGACTTCTAAACAAAATATATCAGAAAATGCCTTAACTGTGATTATTATTTATGGCTTCAATTAAAAAGATCTTTCTTTGTCATCTCAGTAGTATCATCCTCACTACCTTTGAGGACAGAAACTCAAGATTTTCAGATCTTTGAAGCTTATTTGCTCAGAATGTAAGAGAAATAACACTGACATAATAAGAATCATTAGTGTAATGAACCAGGAGACTTACTCGTTTTAAAAAATTCCAGACTATATTTTTTGTGATATTTTTCATCATGCCTCAGTCCATTTCTTTTCAGTCATTCAGTGTAGGCAAGAGTCATTGCTTTCTTATCTGACTTTCATGATTTTATTTATCATTATTTTTCTAGGCTATCTGTAGAAGTTCGCAGTAGCTTTTTCAATAAGCAGAGTCATATGTATTTTTAATTAGCTGCTACAACATCCTCTGCAAATGCTGCCTTAATGCTGCCAGCTATGTTATATTATATATATAATATATATTATATATATATCTATGTGGTTTATTCTGGATCCCTGTAATCTGTGAGTTGGGCCAAATTCTATTGTGAAGGAAAACATTAATTACTTAACATTCAAACACTAGATGATAAGACTTAATGCATCCAAATCTAATAAGTGCTTCAAATAATATTAAAAGTTTCCTAGGAAATATGAGTAACCTCATGTTGATGTTTAATTTTTGCTTGACTTGTGATTTCATTTTTTTAGTTGTCTTCAATAATTTGTTGTTGTACTTTAACTTTGCCGAGGTCTAAGATGATATATTTTTTTTCTTTTCTGCTTGACAGGGTTGTACTAGTATCCAATTACACCCAGACGTTGAACATATTACAGGAGACATGCAAAACTTATGGATACTCTTATACGAGACTTGATGGACATACTCCTGTTTCCCAGAGGCAACATATAGTTGATAGCTTCAACAGTAAATTCAGTCCAGCTTTCATCTTCTTGCTGAGCTCAAAAGCTGGTGGAGTAGGACTGAATCTGGTCGGGGCATCTCACTTGATCCTGTATGATATCGACTGGAATCCAGCTACGGATATTCAGGTCTGATACAACTGTGTATGTGCAGGTTGGGATGGGCATCAAATGAGTTCTTGATTGATTTTGAAATGTCTGGCTTTACATGTCTTATTGCTGCCTCACTATCACATTGTATCTGGGTAAGTACAATACTGGAGGAAAACTGTGAGAAGAAAATAAAAAATATTTCTCTGTTTTTATATATATATATATATACGTATATATACACGTATATATATGCATCATTAGAATGACTCCATCAGTAAAAAAAAAAAATGAAAAGAGTAGATCAGATTCTGGTTACTTTGGAGGAATGAGTCATATATCTCTGTTGTCTTCTGATCACTTTTAAACTGGAAGCTTGCTGTTTCTAAAAAGAAAATAAAATTATGATTAGAGTGTGTAGCAAGTGTTGCTGTTGATTTGCCGTACATAAGAAAAAGGGAAAGGTCCTGATCAGAATTAAGAGAATGAGAAAATCATGTGGCAATGATGTTAAAAGAAAGAAAACAAAGCTAGTACCGTTGCTTGTAACTGTGCACATGGCCCTAAGGGATTATTTAGTTGGCATAAGAGCGTTCAGTTAAAATACTCCTTAATAATAGCAATTAAAAAAAATACTTTTATAAGCACAGGAAGAGACTTCTGATTATAGATTAATAATAAATTCTTAATACCTACCTGAAAGAAGCTCCAATTCTTGCCCCTGCTCCTGTTCCAACTGTGAATTAGTACCCCCATGTGGTCACTTGTCACGTTGCTTTAAACACTGTTATATCACTCAAAATTGCTACTGCTTGCCAAATACAAATCAAAAAAGCTTGCCAAATACTGCAAGCCATTTATGAGTACTTGAACCTAATATGTACATGTAACCCTAACATTTTTGACAAAAATCATGTAATAGTACTCACTTACCTTTTTTGTTTGTTTAAGAATTACGTGTGAAACTACAGTCTTAAAAGAAAGGGAATAGTCATTTATAAAGATGTATTATGGTAAAAAAAAAAAAAGAATTGGAGATGGGGGAGAATGACAAGTATTCCTGAAATATTAAACTGTTGCTAGTGTTTAGAAAAGAAATGTAAAGAGGGGATTGCTGGCAGGAAGGATATAAAAGCCCCGCTTTCCTAATATAATATACACAAAGAGGAGCATAAATAGCAGAAAGAAAGTAAATTATGTTTTGAAAATAATTTGTAGTTAATACCAGAATATTTTTATAAAAATAGTCAAAGACAGCTACTGAGGAATGCTTTCTTTGGACAACATCTTTTTGAATGAGCTAGCAGATCTGGTAATTTGATCAGCAGATGCTAAGTTTTAGCTGAAATTCTATTGTATCATATGCTGTTAATGCTTTTCATCTTTTTCCTTTCCTCAGGCAATGGCCAGAGTGTGGAGAGATGGTCAAAAACATACTGTACATATTTACAGACTGCTAACCACAGGTCAGAGATGGTGCTCAAATATACTCCAGACTAAGGCAGCTATTGAAATATTGCCAATAGAGGAAAGAGAGATAATGTTTTTGGAAATTATTCATTCTTTTAAAATATACATAATTTGTTTTGAATTCAGTTAAAATAGTGACATCACATTGACTCATTTACCTTTTCCTTGCTCTTGTTTTAGTAGTTGAAAATAGTGGCTCAGCATTTCCTATGAATATTGTGAACAAATGGATTTGACTTTTCTTCTTGGCAAGTACTGGTCAAAAATTATCCCAGTGTATCTATTGTTTTTTCAATCCAGGCTCAATAGAAGAAAAGATTTATCAGAGACAGATCAGCAAACAAGATCTTTCTGGGGCAGTTGTAGACCTTTCCAAGACATCCGAACACATCCATTTTTCCGTTGAGGAGCTCAAAAACCTCTTCACACTTCATGAAGATTCCAGCTGTGTTACCCATGACTTGCTTGAGTGCGATTGTATGGGAAACAAAGACCATCAAAGTGAGTTTCTTTTCCATTATCTCTGACCATTGATGAAGGAAATGCATCCGTTTTGAATATACAGTCTGTCACTGGAGAAAACTCCAATGCTCAGTAAAATAGGATTGAAATAATGAATTTCATTATGGGATCTGCCACATGATTTTTCTGATCCATAGGAGCTCCTGACAAGATGAAGAGAAGAAAAGATTAATTCCTTACCCTAACAACCAATTCCTATATCATGCCTCTTGATTCCTTGAATTAGCTATGACCAGCTGAACTAGTGATTCATCACAACCAAATGCAATTGTGCCAAATGTGGTGTTTTGTTTCTAAATATTCAAGGACAGTAATGATAATTTCAATTTTCGATTTCTTAAAGGAAAGAGAGTCTACTGCCCTAGTACGTTGCTTTGCTTTTGGTATAAAATATGTATATGTAGTATTAACAGATATCACAATAAAAAGAGCCAAAGGAATGGCTACAAAAGCACACATTCTCAACAGACATAAGTAAGGAATTAAGTAATACAGACCTGATGTGATTATTTTGCTTGATGCTTTTCAAGTCTCTGTGCCATAGGCTAGACCTTTCTATTCCTTTCTCAACTCATTCTATCCAAAATGGGGAGGACTTGGTTAGTGAAAGCACAAAGCTTCTGTAACCATGACAATGTGAGGTTTTTCCTTATTTTTACTCCACTTGTTGATTTCATTGTCTTTGTATCTTTCCTTAAGGATTGAAAAATTAGACCTTCTGTTCTTGTATGAGTAAGTGATGTTCAAATTATGCCAGCCTGCACTTAGGCACTGTTACTCCCCGTGGTACGGAGCCATGTGGGAGCAGTTCTTGAAGAGCTGCTGCCTGTAGGCAGCCCCTGCAGGCTCAGTTCGGGAAGGATGGCAGTGATCTCCCTGTCCAATCTCAACCCTTGAGCCCTTTTCATTGTATTTTGTCCCCTTTCCCTTTGAGGAGGGGGAATGAAAGAGCAGTTGTGGTGGAGCTCAGCTGCCCACCACAGAATGTACAGAGTGCACTAGAGATCCACCTCTAGTGTGCTGAGTCAATGAAATAGCCATTCAAACTATTTTTAGCTGGTTGGAATGACTCCTTTGGGAGGAAATCGAAATTAGTTCAAGTTTTGCTGCAACAGACTTCTACCTTCAGAGTTAAAGAATGGGAGCAACCCAAATGTCACATAAAAGGGAAAACAAAAGAAAGGAAATTGCTAGATAGGATATTTCCTTTCCCATCTATTTGTGAGAAGATTCATCTTTGAGCTAGCAGATGGTGATTTTGATAAATCTGATCAATAAGCAAGAAAGAGAGTCTTTCTCCTCGTACTGTGGATACATATGTTTGGTTTTCATTGACATAGAATGATTCTATATGATGTTCTATTTTCTCTCATTTATTATCACTAACTGGCTTATTGATTCAGACTGAAATTCTCTGTCTCAGTTTTCTCTGATTAATTTTCTTCATCATTTTTTCAGATCCTTCCTTGGAAAAGCCTTCTGCATCTAGAAGTTGCCAGCTTGGACAAGACCAGGGGAAGCCTAATTCAAAGAAGCCACTCTCTATGTCACAGCTGATGCAATGGAAACATTTCTCAGGGCAGCATCAGGCTCTAGCTGATCCTTTCCTTGAAAGGATCAAAGAGAATGTTTCTTTCATTTTCCAGAATGTAACGAGTCCAACTTCCCCTGCCCAATAAAACCTGAGTGTCTTTCCCTACCACTTGCATCCTCCTCCTCATAGGTATGGTGAAACAACCAATGTGCAGTTACCTTTTGTTCTTTTTGCCAAATTTTTTAGGGTGTTTGTGATGAGGTTTCAGGATAAATGTGATTATACAATTCCTGAGGTTTATAAAAAGTTACAGTTATTACTAAGTTAATCATAATTGCAGTAATTGTAATACAGGTTTTTGAACCTAACTTTGCTTTCAAGTCTCCTGTTCCTTTGATATCATAATTAGTAAGATTATTTTTATATACAGTCTTATGTATGTCTACTTTGTTATATGGTTTTAATTGGATCATAATGATTTATTACTTGTAAAGCTGGCAACCCATCAGCCACATTTGGTGCGATTAGGCAATGCTATGTACATGCATATGCTGTTTACAAGAGTCTGGCTGGATTTTTGTTTTGACAACGAAAAGTTATGTATCTGTATAATTGTCTTTATAACAAGGGGAGGTGTTTGTTCCCTTGAATCTACAGTTTAATTCTAGTAGGAGCAATAACCACTGAGGTCTTAAAGTCTGAGGCCATGGCTTGTTGTGTCAAAATGTTATGAAATTCACCCATTGCTTTTCCTTGGAAAAATAAACAAACTTCATTTCTCAGGCATGCAGAGTACAGGCTTATCTAATTTCTAGCTAACTACCTCTGAGGACACCTTTTGACAAACGCTGGAGTACTGCACACATTTTCACTGTATATTTTTCTTATGACTATATTTTCCTTCTTCTCTGAAGGCACAAAAGCTAGAAATCAGATTACAGCTTTTAAGTGAAGTACTTCAAAGGGCCCAGAAGAACAGAAGATTGGATAATTTTCAGAAAACCTGCAAACTTACAGAATCTGAAAGACCTCGAGCAAGTATAGGGCTGCATTGTGGTAATCCTGCACTGTGCCACATTTTGCACGACCTTTTGATATTTGGAACCTGTTGTGATAGCAGTGGCTCATTAAAAAGCCCAACCAACTTTCAGAAAACAATTGATTGGTTTGTTCTACGTGCTGTAACAGTGCTCTCCCTCCCCCTAGATTGTCATGGAGTTCACAGTCCATCCTAACCCATCAACAAACATTTTCCTTACATTTTGACGCAGTTTGGGAACTGAAAGTCAGATGCACCGACTTGTCTCCATCATAGACACTTATTTCAGAGGGTTTTTGAGTCTGATAGCTGAATGTCACAAGCAAATACTGAAAAACAAAGTGAGGGAATGAACATTTTTTGCCATGCAAATTTTGTTCCTTGGTACAATTAGAATGATGTTAGTAGACAGAGTTTAATTCTTTAACATTTTAGGTTGTCTGTTAGAGCCTGTTCCTCACCCTGCCTGTGGTGGAGCATGGTGGTGATCATGCTTGTCCAGGTGCTGTGCTGTTGTGGTGCCCATTGTCTGCTAGACAAAAGCTGTCTGACATCTTACAGCTCCCACAACTTATTTTAATTAGCAAGGCCAAGGTTTGCCTGCACCTTTGTAACTCAAGAAAGACAGATTTTAACTATTCTGTACAGTAATGATTATTGTAATTAAGTTATCTGAGTGAAGATACTAGATCTGTGTTGCCCTTAAGTTTGTAAGTTGTGCCCCTGTCTGTCTGTAGGAAGGATGCCAATTTCTCTGTTCTCTGCTGTTGCTGGTTTCATACGTGGTTTTGTGCATCTGCATGAAAAAGTGATTGCTTGTTTGGTTCCACTGCTGGTTGTGGGACCTGGGTCATCTCTCCACTGGATACACACGAGTGCACTCCGGTTTGGAGCAAATCAGCTGGCAGCGCTTGAGGAAACTGGGTATATAATAGAAGGAAGTTTGCCCCAGGACCCACACCATGTCACGTTTCATCTTTGACGAAGGCAGTCCCCTGGGGTTATCTCAGCCAGCCTTCGGACCTCACGTGTTGAGTCCCTGCCCTTGGACAGTCCTGCTCGCTGTCACACCACGCACTGCTCCACACAATACATCTGCAGCTATATGCTGGCAGAACACACGTCTGGCAGAGAAGCCCTTTCATTGTTTGGCCTGCAGGGGAGTTGTATTTTGGCAGGTTTTAAATAAATAAATGAAAAGCTGATGCTGGAGCACCGTGGAGATCTTGGGAGGCTGGAGGTGATGAGAGCTCGGATGTCCAGCTCTGCATGTAAAGGTGATCCAGGCTCAGATCGCTGCTCTGGGAGGGATTTCTGGCAGGTGGGCACTAAGAAATGTTGCTTCAAGGTTCAGAAGCCCAAAACGTGATCTATGCCCTGCTATGCCAGGCTGTGCCAGGTCTCTGGCAGTGGCAGCTGCGTGGTGATGGGCAGTGCAAGGCTCCTCCGGCATGCACCCACTAAGCCAGAGGGACACCCCGCTGTAACCCCTCACACCTCTGGGCACGGAGAACGTGTGTGCTGCTTGGTTGTTTGGGTAAGACAGCACTACCCAAATTACAGGTTGAACATGGCATTACACGTGATACAGATTGAAACTCTGATTCAGAAATTTGATGAAAAGTTACAAAAAATAGAAAATTACAGTTCTCACTGGAAGAACAAGTTGTGGAAAATACAGGAAGCATGAATATGGACTAATTTAGTATGCCATCTGTAATTCTCCCACAGCAGTCTGCAAAAGCCCCCAGATGAGATTAGCCCATCCTGCTCAAGCAATCATGGTATCATAATCAGTATTTTCACACAAAATGCAGCACGTGGGCATGTGAATTTCTTCACCCACAGGTGAAAAATGTCTACAAGGAAAAGGCCCCATGATCTTACCGTGATGTGATGCTTGGCTGATAAGGTATATCGAGGATTTCAAGTTCCCACAAGGTTGTGTTGCCCCTTTTCTTAACAAATGTGAAATTCTAGAGGATGGAGAAGGTGGCTGGTGCTGAAAGATGATTTGCAGGTCCTAGCAGGTGGTCTCAGACGTGGTGTCTGGATTCACTGCCGGTGATGCCAGCTGTAGAGCACTAAGTAGTGCTTGTTGCAAGGTCCCACCAAGCAGGACTAGTCTCCTAGACCCAAGACTTGCTCTGCAGACAGGGAGAGGCAAGGAGTGTTGAAGCCACAGCTGTGTTCTAGTGCAATGCTTGAAACATAAAGTGTTGATTAATGCCTTTGGCTGTCTGTTCCAGTGTTTGAAGGATGCAAGTGTTCATCCATCTTGTGCTTCTCATAGATCCACTCCAAAGACTAAGGCAGGTCTGCCTAGAAGAGGTGTCAAACAGTGGCTTCTTAATAGCAACATGAAAAACAAGAGGAGCAGAAAACACAGGTGTAAACACAGTGGCAAGCAGCTTATTTTTTTCAACAATATTAAGCAGAGATTGCCTGTTAGTCTTTGTATTTTAGTAAAAGTAGGAAAAATACATAGTGTGTAGAAGTACGTATGAGGCAGCCAGAAGTCCTGGTGCTGCTATGGGTGTGAGATATTGAGGGTTATTAGATTATTATTCCGTCTGAGCAGACAGATGCAACCAATATTATGTTTGTTGCCAGCCCTTAGCTAGGAGGAGGGGATTTTGGAGAAATTCTGATACTTCTGGTAGAGGGCACAGTGCCAAAGACACAAGCATACTGCATGTTCTTGGTTAGGACCAGGCAGAAGGATGTTGTTTTATTTATTGCTTTATCTTCCATCATTTTTTTTAAACTGGTTTCATATGACTGTTTTTGTTGATTCAGTTTTTAGCCATCTTGGCTCACTTTTTTTTTTTTTTTTTTTTTGGTGATTTAGATGGTGACCCTCTATCATTTTTCATTAGCAGTCTGAATTGCCACTCTATTCACTTCTTGCCAAGGAAATGTATAACGAGTTTGTATCACAACTGCAGTAGGTCCATGACGTATTCTGACGGCAGGTTGACATCAAGTCCAGTTACAGGTTTGCCTTTTTTAGAGATCTTGAAGCTCTTTGACTCGTCATCTGCTACAAAAGGGTGCCAAATAGTGACTGAATGATTTTGTAATGGAAGAAACTCAGGAATTTCTTAAAATGCCAAATATGGAGCAAGCTTTGACAACTGCTCGGGGTTAGCACCAGGAATTTGCACAGAGAGACTCCAGCCCTTGCAGGCAAGAAACACACAGAAGGAAAGTTGTTCTTTCATGTGCTTTCCATTGAATGAAAATGCTTGTTTATGTGTGGCTTAAACAAATGATGTGTTTGCGGCTGGAAGATCTGGGAAGGCTATAAAGAACAATGAGGAAAACCACTTCTGGCTTTACAGCATAGCTGAAGGATAAGCTGAACCGAAATCTGGTTTTTAACAGAGCCTTGTGTGCACCAAGGCAAGACGGCCCTTCCAGAAGTGCAGACAGAGACACTCACAGGACCTGCGGCGTGAGATGCAGTGTCCACTCAGGAGGAGATAAGCACCACCACGTCTGCACAAGCACCACCACCGAATCAGGACCCAGAGAAATAATACTGAACGCTGAAACTGACTTGGGAGCACTCTCTGGAAACTTCTTCCAGGCTTAGATGTATTGGCTGCGTCTGCCTTTCACCCAGCTTTTCATCAACTTGTTGAAATCTAAGCTGATGCAAAGGAAATGTGTCCAAAGACATCTGCATCCTTTGCTTCCTCCAGCCTGTTCTCTTTTCTTGCAGCCTTGATGCCAGCCCGAGTTCTCCCCCTGCTCCTTTGTTTGCTTAGTTTGATTTACACCCACTTGACAACATATGCTCCTCATTTTCCTTTAATTAATTTCCTTCCAAGCAGGCGAGATGTCAGTCACTCTGACAAAAGCCTGTGCCCCTGCAAGCTAGTTTTTGGGTATTTTCTGTCAGTTAGCTGAAGGTCTTTTTCCTCTCCTCATTATGACTGCCTTGGCCCAGGCTTTAGTTTTCTAGGGTGTGAGTAAGCCCCCTTATGACCCCTGACTTTTCAAGATTCATCCTGATGGATGGAGTTTGCCGAACAATGAAAGTGCAGCAGCCTGATTTTTCCTCCCTCCAGCTGGAACGGGTTGACTTTGGTGGGATTTTTGTCCTGTCCCGTAACTGGTGTGGCTGCAGGGGTCTGCACAGCCTCATCAGGTCAACAGAGTTCTGGGCACGAGTCAAGGCTGACCCTTAAATCTCCCAGATTTGGGATCTGGATTAGATTTTACCAGTTGGAGCAAGCAGCATTCCCTCATAGGTTTTGCTTGTGATTCTGGAGTTGTTTTGGATTCTTCTTATTATTCTTGCTGCAAGTTGTTGTCTGCTCTACGCAGATATCACTATTAAAAGGAAAAAACACATCACGTTTGGTCAAAGGAGGGAGAATGCTGTCCCCCATATTCTGTACTGGATGCTGGGCTTCCTGAGTCTCACCCTTCTCCAGCTCTTGGCAAACGCCCACGGAGACACTGGCAAAACTTTTGTTTCCTCTCAGCTGACGTCTCTAAGCTTTTACAGAGCCAGTGAGTTCTCTTTGCTATTGATTTGTCAATCACTGCAAACCTGAAAGTACAATCCACATGGAAATGTTTGCAACCTTCATGGCAGTACAAATGCTCAAAGAATACTGATAGCATTTTGGAAGCTGCAGGTGTTCAGGATTAAACTTGCCTGGTGGCCTTTTAGCTGCCTTTTTTACATAGGCAGCACAAAAGCATCTTGCATGAGCACATACTCCATTTCCTTGACTCATCCAGCTGAGAGGATGGACAGTGATCTGTGAATAAGTTTCATTTTCGTAATAAAGAAAGTTATCATAAAATGGTTGTTGCTACAGCCTGCAAGGATGCGATGAACAAAGCAAGGAGCTGCAAAAAGAGGAAAAAAGTGACAGGGTAAGGCAGATAACTGCAGACCAGTTGGGTTGGCGTTTCTTCTTGGCTGTACATCAGGGCAAGTCTCTTAAGGTAGAGTAAGGTAAGACAATTGCTACTTAACATTTTCTTGTATTCTGATACCTTTCAGTGTGACAGGCAGATGTATTGCAAGTGATGCACACAGAATTTGCACTTTCTACCCATACAGAAATCTGGTACCATTTATTTCATGTGAGAAATTCCACATTCGTGAATGTCTCTGACTTACTTTTTGTGTACCTTTATGGTCCACCAAAAATAAACAGATAAATAAAACCAAACCCCCAAAACAGCAATGATGAACAAAGCCTGAGCAACCTGATCTAACTTTGAAGTTGACCCTGCTTTGAGCAGAAGGATGGACTAGATGGCCTCCAAATGTTCCTTCCAATGTACATTATTCTGTCATTCTGTCATTCTGGACTGTGTTAGGAATATGGAGAAAGTATAGATCTGTGAGGGGAAGCAGCCACTGGCTATCATCTTCCATGGTTCATTGGGAGCTAAAATCTGCGATGGATATGAAACAACAGAATCTGATCAGGGACAATGAGATATAAAGACCTGATATGACAAAAGAATACAGGAATTATCTTTTGTGGTGGGAAACCTAATGGCAGGCACTAGGAAAGCAGCCTGGAAAGGGTTGTGAGATCTTTTACTGACAGCTCCCTGAATCCAGTGTTAATCAAGTGCTCTTGGGCATGCGGAGAGCAGTGGAAGACTGCCTACACCTGAAGCCACTTGAGCTTGTAGCACCAGCTTTCCTCAAGTTGCTTTTAGCAATGGGTCTGCTCTTTGTCTAGTCAGTGCATCTTCCTGTACATTGTTTTGCATGACAACATTTGGAGATGTTGCTTTGCATCTCCAAAGATGTTGCAAAGGTCTTTAAGAAGTTGCTAAAGTGTTGTAAGTTCTAAAATCCCAGCCTTGACCGACCTCAACACAAGCTCAGAAAACACCTTGCTAGAGCTTTTGTTCCCTACCAGCTATGATGGTGTTGGAATTCAACAGACAAGTATTGGGAGGTAAGAAGAAGCTGGGGACAAAAATATCACTGACCTTGCTGAGCTGAAACTCTTATGAGCCAAATTTTTTTTGGAAAACAATTTGGACTTAGTCTTTTCTTCAGCATGCAGGCAACCTCTGGAAAGAAGCTTCCAGGACAGCCATAAAAGCCACCCCCCAGCTACAAATGACTGGGCAAAGTTTGCTCATCTGAACTCATCCCTCCTCCTGCAGAGCCTTCAGAGCAACAACAAGCCTCCTGATACTTCTAATTTTATTTATTTTTTTCCATTGCTATCTCATCTCAAGGGTGTTGAGACCTATGCCCGTCAGCTGGTACACATTGACGTAGTCATGGTGTGTGGTGGTGCAAATGCAACCAAACCACTTGTTATAATATAAGAACTATTGGGATTGCTCCACACAGTGTTCATTCCCAAGCTTTGCCACCGCTGTGGGTCTGGCTGCAGACGCTCTGCTAATAATGGGAAGAGGAGGGTGGATAAACCCAGCTATTTACCTGGGATTTTGGAATTGGGAAATTAAAGGTGACTTCAGGCCACCCCTTTATTTATTTTTTGGCCCTGGTTCCATCTCCCTGTGGCTGTTCCAGCCCTTGCAGCGGCACGTTCCCAGGAGAGGCACAGCTCGCTCGGAGCCCCGTGTTCCCGCACGCCTGGTGCAGCTGCCTGGCCTCCTGCCCACCTGGACCCAAAACAGCTCAAGGGAACCACTTGGGCACATGACGTGACTGTCCTGTGTCGGCTCCGTCCATGTCAGAGCCGTCCCTGCTCTTACGCAGAGCCTTGAGATTAAAAAAACTCCAGCCAGCCTTGGCAAGCAACTCTGTCTTGCCAAGCAAGTGCGAGAATCACACTGGCCGGTGCCTTTGCTGCGCTTGCTTTTTATGATTTGTTTTAGGCAGCATCCAGCAGAGGCAGGCAGAGCTTTTCTGAGGGGTGACCTGAGGGTGGCAGCAGCTGCCCGCGGTAGTGTCGGCGCGGGTCGCGCAGCGCTGGCTGCCCACCAGCATGCAAGGAGACTGCAAAGCCCTTGGCGAGGGCTCCTTTGGGGTGAGGTGACAGAGGACCACTGCCCTGTCCTGCATCAGCAGCGCCTGTGACGAGCAGGGAGGCTTCACTGCAAAGGACAACCACTGTGAAACTGCTTCCAGGCAGAAAAGAGGCACGCTGCCCATGTCCTGTACGAAAACCAGCAAGCTCTGTCGTCAGTGAGTTACGACGTGGCCGTACCTTTTGGCAGAGAGGGCACACCAAGTGTGTTTAGAGCTGATGTGAAAGGCATGGTGTGCTGCCCACAGGCAGGAGAGCTGAGCACGGGCACTGCAGATCCGTCAGCCGGAGCTTGCTACCTCAGTGCTGTCCGAATGCTGCTGTAAGCACCCGAAAACCCGCTGTCCTAAAACCATCCCACAGCTGCAGGCTGATCTGTGAAATATCTCAAGTCTCTAAACACCTACACAATCCATTAACGTCCCTGGGGGTAATCTCAGGTCTGTGTTTCACTGCCAGAGACTTGCCACCACGCAGGGAGAGTCCTCGTGTCTTTCTTCTAGTGCTGTAGGTACCTGTGGGTCTTTTTTTTTAGGTACCCAGTTCTCCCCAGGCATGCACCTAACGCAGGGCTGTGGATACTGAATGCAGGCAAGGCACCCCAAAACTTTATGCTGCACCACTAAGTCTCAAAGCACCTGAGTCTCTGCAAATCCAGCTGATGCTGGCACCCTCTGCCAAGACCTGATTGTGAGCCAAGAGGGAAAAGCAGAAATGACTGCATAAAACTGCTCCGTTCTTTTAATTTCCAGGGCTAGCAGAAGACAGTAGGATCTCATAAGTAACTTAAGGCAGCCTTAGGGCTTCTCTAAAATACAATGCCTGGTAATAGTTCAAAGAGGTTGCTCCATTATAATCCATTATAAACCTTCAGACGTGCTTCAGTGGTGGTTAAGACCACGGAAGGTCCCAGCTCTATCCATTACCGAATTTGGCCACTTTGCGTCATCGTATCAGGATCCAGGATCATGGTGTTTCGTTTGGGAGGGCCAGAGTCCCAGGGGACAGAATTAAATCTTGCTGCATTGCAATTAGGCAATAAAATTTTGAGACCACACACAAAAATTCTTTCAGGCTACACTTCTCCTGAAATCCTTGAGTAAGAGCTGAATAGGAGAGCAACAATGCTTTAAGTTTGGCACTTTTTTTTTTTTTTTTTTTTTCCAAATCATCAGAGCCAGTTCAAGCAAGACTGGCATTCCCCAGCTGCTTTTCCCTCATGCCTACAAGCCATCATCCCGTCAGCGTGCTCAGCTGTACTCTGCTGAGAATTGAAAGTTACAGATCCAGAGGGCTGGTCTGCTAAGGAAGGTATCTGAGATGTTGTCTTTCCCCAGAGCTGTCCATCTTCACTCTTCATGTGTGACAGCTTGCACTCCACCTCTGGGTGCTCTCCATGTGCATGGTATACATCCCATGAAGATATATCTGTTATACATCCCATGAAGATATCTCTGTTACAGCATCCGAGCCAAACCTGGCTGGGTTGATTCCAGGTTGGTGGAACCTGAAGGGCATTTCTAACAACCAGGACTGCAGCATCATGGTCATGGGGTTCATCAAGGTCATGGGGAGAAGTCTGGTGAAACAGGAGGAAACATTTGTCTGTACCACTGATATAAAAACGGGTGCTGCTCCCACTTCATTCTGTAATATCCAAGCAGATAACTTCTGGTGACCAGAAATTCCCTGTAGGGGTTGTTTATTTTCAGCCAAAGCTGCTTTGTGTTCTGCTTTTCCCAGTCCCGTGAAAACCTATTGAGCTGTCTGGAGATGGGCCTGGTGAGAGCCCGTGTTGAAAGCAGACAGCTTTGAAGCAGTCTCTGCCAAAGGCCCTGATGGACAGGCAGGTTTAATGACAAGTTCAAACTAATTACCCAATGCCCAGCCCCTGGCTGCTACCAGCGGTTGCCAGCAGCTGGTCCTGTTTCGGGGTGGCTGAGGGTGCTTGTGCTGCCAGCTGGGATTGCACAAAGTCCTTCTGAACCTGGGCTCTGGAGCTGACCTGGAGCCTCCATTCCCACCGACCTGTCTGCACGTTGGACTCGGTTGTTCCCCGTGTGGTCTCTCTCCACCCTCCCCCAGCTCCCCACGTAACCGGCAAAGCCAGGAAACATATGGCCCTTTGTTATTACGGCTTCCGACTCAAAGGGTTTGCTACGTGATTTGTAACAAGCAACAGTTGTGCCGGTCAATCATGCTGATAACAAGCTCTGATCTGTGTGCTGCCTTGGAGAGCTGGCAGCTCTCTCGTGTCCCCGAGCCCAGTTCCCAAGGTTTGCCCTGGGACACTGCGGCTGTGGCTGGGGACCAGGCCACAGGGCCCCAGCCCAAGCCCGACGCCTGTCCCCAGGCCTGGTGGTGGCCCTTGGTTCAGGTTTAGCTGAGGCACAGCTGAATTCAGCCTGTCTGGACGGGAGGCCCTGGGCACAACCTGGCCCCCAGGAGGCTCCCCCTGAGCACCAGGAGCCCTTCTGTGCTGTGCGGGTGACGGAGCCCTGGCACAGGCTGCCCAGAGGCTGTGGGGTCTCCTCCTTGGAGCCCTTCAGCAGCCGCCTGGACGTGGTGCTGGGCACCCTGCTCTGGGTGTCCCTGCTTGGGCACAGGTGGCACCGGGTGGCTCCAGAGGGCCCTGCCAGCCTCAGCATCTCTGGGATCCTGTGAGTGGTTGGTATTGAGGAGGAAAAACTTCCAGTGATGGTTTGGCAGGTTATCACCAGTTAACGGCCTGTCTGTCCTTTTTAGGAGAGGAGTTGCACAGTTGAGTTGCTGGAAGTGTATGTGAGAGGAGAGATGTAGAGAAACTGGCATTATGGTTACTGTCAGGCAGTGCAGAGGAGGAACATCTGATGAGGAATCCCCAGCATCATAAGTGGATAACGCAGTGTTGACCTGAGTGAGGAGTGGCAGCATTTCCTAGGTTACACCGAGACTCCCTTCAATACCAGAGAAAGGTTTAATGGCAATAAAAGGCATTTTATTGTTCTAAAATGCAGAATTAAAAAATAATAATAATCTAGAATTCAAAGAATCACAAGTGTTAGAACGGAAACAAGTGTTAGAACGGAAACATGCTTTTACGATCTCCGGAAACTTGAAGTCTCCAGAGACCTCCCTCTGTGCACTCATACATTAATTAACAGAATTAATCTGCAGTCCTTTGTCAGCCCAGCCCACCCTGTGCATCTTCATGCTCAAGTATCTGACTCCAGACAGGGGCCTGAATGGTCTCCAGGTGTGTATGATCTTAATTCCTGGAGACCCACTGGCCATAAACACACTCTGCTGGCCTCCCTGTAACATAAAGTGTTGAAAAGTAATTATGGTATCAATTTCTCCTTCTCACATTAATTAATTTCAGCAAAGAGCATGTGGGCTGACCTCCTCTAGCTGGTGAAGCACAGCAGGTGGGTGCACATTGAAATGCAAATCAGTTCCTCTAGGTAAATCAATTACATTGATTGCAGAGTCACCTGGTTTGTCTCAAGTGTAAATAGTGGAAGTCGGCTCCTTTCTTCCTTGCACTTCTGGATGCCTGAGATCACTCTCTGGTAGCTTTCCTTAGCTGAGATATTTTAGCAAAAGATGCACCTCAAAAACACAAGGTTGCAGGCATGCTGAAGTAATGCTATAACAACCTGCCAGGGACAAGTCAAGCAGAGAGATTTGAAGTAGAAATGCTGAAAGAAGATTTAAGGGTGGAATGCCGTGCTGCACTTGCTAGTAGAGTTGGGAAACTTATTGCTGGAGGCTACAGTAACGTACTGCAATGTGTGTACTGCAGGCTGCTCTTGAACAGATAGTGTATGTCAGGGTGTCAATCAAAAGCTTGTGAAAGCTGGGAATTTCCCGGATGAGCACGTCTCAGGTTGTTTATCAACACTTTATGCTGTCCAGACTCATTGAGAGAAATTCAGTATTTCTTATGGCTTCCAGAAAGGTACCGATTTTTGTGCAGGAACACAAAACCTCTTGCTCTAAAACTCCTTGTGATTTGCCATAGTGGACATGTTTGGAGACAAGGTCCAACTGGGTGGCTTCGTTAGCCTTTCAGGAAAACAGAGGAGTTGATAATTGTAAATACACAAGCTGGCATCAGACCTTTTCTTCTGGCCTGCTGTGACTTGTCTATCTGTTGGTCCTGCTGTGTGTCCGGCCGCTGATGGCATCTCCGAGAAAGCATTTGGGTAGGTAATGTTTCCTTTAAAGACTTCTGAGCTCATGAGAGTGAGATAGTGCATTCCCATGTGGTTAAGTTATGCTCTTGCAAGTCCCAGCTCGAAGTGTTAGAAAAACAGCCTTTGGTTGCTAGGAGGTGCTGTACGGGGTTTAATTAATCAGGATGGTTGTGCCTTCTGTTTGCTATCACTGCTGATATATCATAGAGGTTTCCAAAGCTGCACGTTGTGATGGACTCCTGTTGGGCCGACAGCTTTACTTATAGAAACACACGCTACGAACGCATTTATGGCAAATGGCAGTCATTACAACACACTGCACGGAAAAACATCGCAGACGTGAGGCCCACAAGAGGTGCTCAGGCTCTGCACAAACTGCTCCTCTGTCCGTGCCATTACAGGCAGCAGCGACACAGAAAGTCAGCCAGTGCAAAAGATTCTCCTCTTCCACGAAACGGGGAAAAGAGGTCGATATTTAGCTCAAAGGTTTTTTTTGGTCGGGTTTGGAAACAGCAAGCTAAGCTTTCTTAACAAAGTAAGAGATTTGGTTTGCCCCTTGCAAGAGCAGAAAATGCTGCCACAGGGTGCAGCCCCCTTACTGTCACCAGTTGAGTTGCCCAAGGGATGTATTTCCATCAATAAAGTCTAAATTCAGCCAAAAAGGTTGGTTAGTAGATGGTGAGATGGTGAGACAGCAACTCAGCAGGCAAAACAGAAAGGCTGTGCAGAGGGTGATGAAACCTACTGGAGTTTGGAGTAGTCTCTTCAACTCGATGGCGATGTGTAGTAGACACAGCGCAGTCTTGACTGCACTACACACACAGGATTAAAGCCACACGGTTTTCAAATGCTCTTAGATATTGAACCGGTTGGACAAGTAAACTTGCTGCTAGTTGGCTCTGACCATCCGTTCCCTTGGAGGTACCGTCCAAACAAAAACATTTAGGTTTCCCTCAGCTGAAGTCAGGTATTTCCTCAGCGAAGTCTGTAGATGGAAGGCAGGCACGATGTCCAAACTCCCCAAAGCCCTTAACTTGGAGACACTGTGCCAGTGACTTCAAAACAAGTGGCCTCAGGGTTCAGGTATTCAATGCAGCATGAGCCAGGAATGGATGCCCTCATCCTGTGTCCCCTGAGACCAGCTCACTTCCTCACTGGTGTAAGAGCCATGTGAGGATGGGCTCAGAGCCCCCACCACCATGGTTCAGAGGGCATGGGACCAGCAGTGCACAAGATCTTCAAGTGCCATGCAGGCGGGGGTGAGGACTGACCTTAATGAGCAAGCTACAACTCACACCTAACCCCACATGCACCTGTAGGCTATTTATTTTCTCTTTCTCTCTCTCTTAGCCTTTGAAAGAGGGGCCTGCATGGAAGGTAAGGACAACCTTTTGCACAACAGCCCCTGCTACAGGGGTCTTGCTGAATACTTCAGATGTGTGGTGGAAATCCCTAAGGGCTCAGGCTGTCACAACAGTGTGGGCACCAAAGTGAGTGGTTTGTGAATCTCAGGAGAGTTACAACAATCATGGACACAGCAGTGGCACTCAAGGGCGAGGACAGTGTGCAACTGGGAGCAACTGAGAACACTGACTGGCAAAATCCTGTGTGCCTATATCCTCCCATGTTGGGCTGGGTGGGGTTTGTAGGTTACTGTGCTGGAGTTCATCTCCCAAATTCCGCCTGCACTGCACTTGAAGAACTTGTGCACTTGTTTTTGGACCAAGTCTAACGCGCTTTCCCTCCCTTGTGCCCCTTGTATAAGTGCTAGATGTGAGAACAGTACAGGCACTGTCTTTTCTGTACTCAGTAACACATAGGCACCAAACCAAGCTGTTCCCTGCACAGATGCTAGACGTGATTACACCCACTGCCCTCTCACACTGCCCACATTTCCCCCCATGTTTCCTCCTGGGGTCCAAGTCCAGGCACTGCAGCATCCTTGCTCCAGTGCTGCCTTTCTCTGCTCTGCAGCACTGAAGCAGCACAACGTTGCTTGCGCCTTAAATTGTTTTGCAGCCTGCAGTGACAATCATCTGCTGTTTATGATGAGCAGGATTACCGAAACACCGGGAGACAGCAGCCAATGGATTTGCTGTGCAGGCGGTGCCTCTGCAGCAAAGCAGGCAGAGGAATCCCCGGGCGCTGCCAGCCAAGGAGGGTTTGCTGCTGGGGAGCATCGCGCTGGCTCGCTGGTGCTGACACATCTCCTGCAGCCAGGTACAAACTGGTTTGTTCTTTATGTCCCTGGGGTGAGTGATGGTGGCCCTGATCCTGCAAGATATTTAGGCAGCTGTTACTGAAATCAGTGGGACGAGATGTCTAAATAGTTATCAGTGTGGGACCCAGGGCACTGTTCTGCTTGCTGCAATTCAAATGCGTGGAAGGATCCCTCTAAATATTTCATGGCCTTGGAGACAAACCATGATGTGGCTGCAGAGCTAGGCACAAATATTCAACCCCATGGCAGCAGCAATGGAGAAACCCCACTCCTAACCTGTCAATACTTACAGCTAACATGCAGAAAGACAAAGTATAGTCAGCGTCTTAGAAATGCATTTTGTTCCTATGTGGCTTTCCAGTTTTCAACATCTCTCAAATGAAACAGAAATTATATGCCCTCAGATTTTCCTCATTAGAATTAATCAAGCACACTTGACTTGCTTACAGATGAATTTGATTAGGATCATGTATGCTCCTAGGAACCAAAAATAGCGAATCAGGACTGGAGCGTACGTGCTGCTGCAGCCAGCGCTGCTGCTTGTGCCTGCTGCAGCAGTGAACGAAGAGGTATGAAAGAAAAAATGAACAAACAGAAAGCTCCTAGAAGGGGAACCCAAACCATTGGCAACAGGAGACGGTAAACATCATGCTCAAAATATGGAAAGCAAGACCACAGAAAATGGAGAGGTTATAAAGCACTCAGTTTATTTAATGACCATACAGTTTGCTGAAATTCGTTGTTTTCTGACATAAGATGAGCTACAATGGAAAACTTAGCACTGTACCTATGCATACACAAATATTTTTCATACATTTCAGTGTATGGCCCATAATGTGTGGTTCTTGGGTCTGTGAGCTCACCTGCACTTGTTGTGATGCCAGCAGATTCTCCTGTTTGTGGTCTTTTAGCATTGAATTAAAAAACATTTTCCAAACAAAGCATTTCTGCCTTTGAGCTGAGTTTCTGTGTGTGCACTTCTGTAGATCTGCATGAGTTTTGCGTCCTCACCGCCACCTGTGTAAGTTCATTCAAAGCCCATGTGTGCAAACATCAGCTGAGAGATGCAGCACTGCACTGCATTTTTGCTAAAAACAAAATAAAAATAATCATAATTAAAAAAAAAAAAAAAAAGAACAGAGAAAGGAGGAAAGAATGCTTTGATTCTGATTTGACAGTTTACCAATATATCACATAAATTATTCTGACCTGTCACCCCTTTTATTTCTTCCTTTTGCTGTTAGTGTTGTTGTGCAGTAATCCTTCCTCATGCTTGTATCAGCAGCCAGCTCCATGAGGCCTGTCGGTGTAAGGGATGCACGAGGAGTTATTACCTGTTATCATGCCAGCCACCTGGGCCTTTGACAGATCTGAAATCTACCGAATTGTTTACTTAAGTGCCAGAAAATGCCTGGGAGAGGAGAAGCAGAGGTGTGAAAGGGGAATAATACATACAGAAATATCTGCATTTGAGATCATTTTTCATTTTTTGAGAGGTCTTGGGGAATTATACATACATTTGGTATAGTGTCATGCGCACAAGACTGCGGATTTTTTAGGGACTGGCAGCCCTTATCTCTACCACAGTGGTGGGTTAGAGTGAAAACACACGTATCAAGCTTTTAGCATGTTTTTAACATTCCTGCTGAGTGCTCTGGATGCAGAACCACCCCCTGGTGCTGCATTCAGTAGGGGGGAACCACCCTGGGGCCATGCGATGCTGGAGAACCAGGTGGCACAGCTGGGAGGGATTGCTCAGGTTGGGCCAGGTGCCTTTTTCATGACCTGTTTTTTTTTTTTTTTTTTTTTTCACCAGATAAATGTTCATGGCGTTGCACAACTTCTCGCAAGACAAATTGCATAGCTGGGGAGTTACCGTGCAAGCAGAGCTGTGAGACAGCATCCTCGCTGCCGATGGGTGCGAGGAGGCATTGCAGCTCCCACGCTTCCCCTGCTCGCATTTTGTGAGCCACCAGAACTGCCTTGGGGGCTGCCTGATGCCAAATATCGGGCTATTAGGGGAATACACAAGGGAGAGTTTGAAAAGCAGAAACATATTTCATGCATTTATTTTTTTTTTCATGTGTTTTTCAAGTGCAAGATGTGCCAAAACGTTTCCACTGGAAACTTTATATGAAATGATTAATGTAAAGGGGTTCTGCAATTCTGGCATCTCTCTCCCCTCTCCAGAGAGCCGTCATGGCTCATGCGTGGCAGCTCTGTTCTGCGTACTGGAAGCATTGGCAGCTGGAAATTATCATTTACTGATCTTCATCTTTCCATAGATCGTTTGAGAGACCCTACCAGTAACGAGGGATCTCACCCTTTTACCTGCAGGATGGGCTGGGATTCCTCTGGTAGGGCCAGAAATCACTCCAGCACTGAATTTATAACAAGCAGGAAAAAAATAAGCATTGTGTATGGTATTCAGACCAGCTCTGGGCATTCCTCAAATTCCTTCAAAGGGCAACCAGAGGGACAGACATGTCATAGCCCTGGGCTCTTTTCCCCACTGCTCTGCTATTGCATGACGCCCTTCTTAAAACCTCCTCCTTGCTTTTTGTCTCTTTCTTGCCTTTCCGAAGACTTCAGCTGAGAGTTTTCAGACTCCCTGCTGCTGTTCCCAGGAGGTGGCCTCTTGCTTTGGTGGCCCTGGTGGGACACGTGGAGGAGGGCAGCTTCCTCCAGGGAGGGGGAGATTGGGCATCTGCCATTTTGGAAACGCAGTGTCCTATGGGGATCCTGATAATGTGGGTTCTGGGACATTTATTGTGCTTACTCCTTACTGCAGCATCAAGATGTACTGGAAAAAGGGTTTTTCCTTAGCTATTTGCCTTCTCAGAAAGGGGAGAAGAGTGCAATTGTTCTGCTTGCCTGGCTCACGTGAACTATTTCCATGAAAATGTTGATGAGCATCCACACACAGTAACCAGAAAGGCTGCGGCGATGGTGTCAGCCCCAGTCTGCCAGCTTTCTCTGTACGTCAGAGGACTTCTCGGAATAAAGAGTGTGAAAGAGCAAAGAGCTGTCAGCTCTGGCAGTGACAGCCAGGAAGGTGACCTGTCCTGCCCTGTGCTCCCCAGAGCATCGTGTTGGCTCCCCTCCCGATGGCCGTGATGCAGCCACGGAGCCCATCTTGCTGTCCCCACCCCCAGGTGTTCAGACCCAGGTCCTAGCATGGTTCGTGTCCATCTGTGCCCACATCTCCTTCCAGAGAAGCCCTGTCCTGACCTTCATGCCTCGTCCTCACCATCTGCGGGGCCATGGCACCACCACCACGGCCAAGGGCCCCCAGCCAAGCACCCCCTGATCCATCTGCCTGCTTAAGGAGCAAACGAATCTGCCACAGGAATCTCCTGCACAGGGATTACATGTGCTATTAATAAAAACTGCCTTCAACTTCTAAATTGAGGCGCTTAAAAGCCGCAATGAATGCATTTTTCATTAATGAAAAAAGCCACTTTGCTGTCGAAACTTAAATAGACCCATGAACTTGTGTATCGTGTGCTATTTTAAAACTGTAAATCTGTTCGGCTTTTTCCATTGTGGTTATTTTCATATATCATTATGTTCTCACACAGGCGAGCCCTTGGTCTTGTAACATAAAGGATTCTGCATTTTCAGGCATGGGTTTTCGTGCCCAACTCAACAGACTTGGTAAGAAACTAGTTTTCAGACACTTTTTATGGTGCGAGGTTAAAAAAAGGAATTAAAGGAAGTATATGGCACCAAGGCAGCAAGAAATTAATGCTAACTTCTGAAAATTTGGCCAAAGATGTTCTAAGCATTTTTAAAAAATGTAAAAATGAGAAAACTTAAATATGGGCAAGTTAATTATGTTCTGAGATTTCTGTTTTTGGGAAAACCAGACGGGACTCAGGCTAAGAGACTGTCTTAGGCCAAATGTTGTATTACAGCATAGATCATGAGCATGGTCTCAGACTGGATGGTAAATCTATAGGCAGCACAAAGCCATGCAAAAAGCTGTGGGGCTTTGTAGGAGGAAATACACTCAACCATGTTGCAAAGAAAATCCCATTCTTTTCCGCAGTAATGCAGGAGAACTGAACAGCAGTTTCCACTCCTCCATACTCTTTCCTGTGCTGCCCCTTGGGCCTTGAAGATCCCAAAGGACCCCAGAGCTATTTCCTTCTCTGTTAAATTCTACATAAAAGTCTTCTTTGCTTATTCTGCAAATGCTTTGATGTCTGTTGTGATGCTGACTTGCCCTGGCCGTTGCCTGTCCTGTCGAGCAGTGCTGTCTCTTTGTTTCCTCCCATTTTCCATGTCTTGGGTTTAATAACAAGGCTGACAGCTGCCTGGCACAAGGGCAATATTTTTGATGTACATTTGTATAATGCTTGGCATGGAGGAGCCTCGTCTCTCACTGTGTATGTCAAATAATAATGATGTTGCTCCCAGTTCTTTCAATCCCCAGCTTGGTAAGCACTTCAGAACTTCTCTTTTAAATGGTTAGAAACAAATTGTTATTTCTGGATTGTTTTTCACATCACTTATGATTTCTTCTAACTGTCTCAGTGCTTTTTCCGATATTCCTCACAAGAACTGTGTTATGCACATATCATTTTACAGATGTAAAGCCTAAGACCTGGGGACACTGGAGATCTGCTCCAGATGTCTGAACAAAGCCCATGCAGCATGACCTCCAAAAGCCAGGTGCCAGTGATGTGGGGAGAGAGACGTGCTAAATGAGAGGCTGGACGAGGAACACAGCACGTGCCCTCAGTGTTAGCGGTAATTTAGTCTTTCATGTTATTCCCATGGAGTATTTACTCAGAATACTTAAGGGATGCCCTTGTCTCAGCATAGGAAATGACATAAACTTCACTGGCATCAGGCTGCTGTCATCAATAAGCATCCATCCCTATTTAGCAAAACCCACTACTCACAGGTTCGTCATTGTGCCTGGGCCCTACTATTACCATCGAGTTAATCTCTTTCTATTTCCGAAGTGGTCTATCGGGATCTACTTCTGTATTAAGCTGGTCTCTAATCCTTGTACCCAGCTAAACATAACCACAGCCTATTTATATATTGGGCTATCCCTAATTAAACTAAAAAATACTATAACCTACTTCAGCAATTGGGTAACACTAAGTATTAATGGTGCCTATTTATATCGTTAAGATGTTCAGACCTGCTGTGTTAAATAAAAGCTTTGGCTAAGCTTTTTAATGCTTGCTGTCACTTACGGCCACATGGGCTTGAGTATGTAACAACATGATGACCCCAGATTTCCAGATCTGGGGTGGATCAAGTCACTGGCATTCCTGAGCCCTGCAGGACCCAGCTTTTGTGGCAGCTGTGAATGTTTAAGTGCAGTGTGGATCATGGCAGCTCCTTCTCTCCGCTGCTCTTGGCACACAGACAGCAAGCAGGAGGTTTCTGTTACTCCGTGGATGTCGATGGTTAATAAATCTGTTTCCCCCCAGATGCAGGAGGCAGGGTTTGTGCATTTGAGCAGGTGGGTTTCGGGAACTGGCACTCCATTTGCAAGGAAGTACACGCTCCACAAGTGCATCATGGAAAGACAATAACTAAAAGAGTGACGCAGAGTTCACAGCGTGCCCCTGCAAGAGCTATAAACAAAAAAGTTACTACCAGGTGATTTGTGCAGCTCTAATGAAATTAGCTATTAATACTAGAGACAGTGTGGTGCTTTTGACTCTGCACGGCACTATATCTCACCTGCTCGCATCTGAACTTCGCATTACTCTGCCTTTTCCTTTGCCACAGAGCACAGAGAGCTGCTGAGGCTGCCAGGCTTTGTCCATAGCTGCATTTGCCACTGTTATGTTTGTTTAAGGTTAAATACATGTGTTTGCTACTTCCATTGCTTCTAGAGCAAGGCAGGACCAGGCAGTGCTGTGTGCTAAGCTGGAGAAGTC
Organism: Aythya fuligula; assembly: GCF_009819795.1. NCBI lineage: Eukaryota > Metazoa > Chordata > Aves > Anseriformes > Anatidae > Aythya > Aythya fuligula. The sequence goes on along the minus strand of NC_045560.1, from coordinate 135,353,640 downwards.
AGAGCAGCATCAGCACCAGGGAACTGTGCTGCAGGCAGCCAGCATGGAGAAATCACTGGCATGGTCTGGAGGCAAAATTAGAGCTGTGGGGCCAACAGCAGGGTGCCACCAAGTACATTGAAAATGTGGAAAAACCCCATTAAGTTGGTCACTAACTACACATTGAGACTTCAAAATTTAAGTCACTTCTATGACTTTTTATTGCATCTTTCTAAAGTTTAGGAACTTTCCCCTTCACTGTGAAGTTTTTCCTGGTTAGAAGTGGAAGATAAAATGATCTGAAAACCAGCTGCTTGCAATCTAGGTAGGTCCTCCACAGGAAGTCACATTTCATGTCTGATCCCTCCAGAACTTCTGCCTGGCGAGGGAAAAAGTAATTTAATCCTGTCTTGTCTTGTGTCATCTCTCCTCTCATCACTGATGAAAGGTTCTTCATGCAAACTGCCCTCACGTCCACATCATAGCTTTCCCCCTGATCTACAGAAGTAGAAATTCATCAAAGGTGCTCCTTCCCTTTCCTGATGAATTTGAACAAGGACTGCTCATGAGTGTGGTTTTGCTCTGTGGCTCCATGAACAAGGTGGCTAACGCTCCCTTCAGGCAGTGCTACAAGTGTTTTGCAGCCAGACACCCAAGGAGAAACCACTGTTTCGTCACAAAGCTGGAGAAAGGCCACCCCTGCCTGCAGGTTAATTAAAAATCCATGGTGAGCATCGTAATGTTAGCGATGGCTGAGGAGTGCTTGGAAAGCCAAAGTGGTGGAGCTCTTTGGTGGTAGGGTTTGTCCTGGCCATTGCAGGCTGAAGAGGCCTAGCTCCTCAGTGTAGTCACATTGCTGCAAGCAATATGAGACTGAGATGCTGGCAGGGCAAAGGGCTTTCATAGAGAGCACTTTTCTGGGACACCAGCAAAAGAATAACTGGGAATGACACTCTACAAGTGATGTAGCACCCCCAAAAAAGGGACGGTGCTTGAATTGGGGTGATCCCAGGAAGGCTGTTCTGAGGGCAGGGCCTCTTTCTTGCTCTCACTTCCTCTCCTTCTCACTTTTTCTCTGCTTTCCTTTTTATTCAGCTAGAAGGTTAACACATTACATATAAGCAACATATAGGGACAATATTAACCACGTGCTTAATCAGAAGACAACCCAAAGGTGCAGTTGAAGGGCTGCAGATGGCAAGGGACTTCATCCCTTGTGCAGGCAGGACATGGGGTAGCTGAGGCAGTGGAGATGGTCTGTCCTTTGTGTGGAGTATGTGAAGCATTCAGGCACATGTGTTGTACAGGTTTTTCTGGTCTAGATATGTGCAGTGTGTGGGGTACAAGGTGTTCATCCTCCACAGAACACATGGACCTTCCCTGCTGTTTTCCCTTCAGATAATTTGGGCATGATTTTTAACCTCAATTATGTTTGGTTTTAACTTACTTTAAGGGTGACTTTGATATATACCAGTGTACGAGGAGAAGGAGGCATTTCATGAGAGCAGATATTTGAAGGTATTTAGGTAAGCCGTCAGACTTTGCCATGTGATCCTATAATTAAAGAACATTTTTTCTCTTTAGGTGCTGCCTGTTTTAGCTTCATCTTTTGCTTAAGCTGTGAGCGAGGAAGAGCACGGCAGGCAGTGCAGCCCAGAAGCCTACGTTGGCTGCTCTGCCCTCTCTGCTGGAGGGCTCATTTCCCTGCCCTGACTCACCCAGCCAAAGCTGCCCCTCTGAGCACCCTGCTGATGAGGCAAAGAGCTCTTGGCAGCAGCGTTATGCTGCCCAGCTGCAGGGATGTAATTGCTGGCAGCATAGTCTCGGGTCAGAAGTCAAAGAGAAGTGGGCTGGTAACTAGGAGATCAAAATATTTTCTCTGCCTTTAGTAATGGGATGTGTCTGTATTGTTCCCCCGCATGTCTCTGTTTGCTGAGATATGTTTTATCATCTTCATTCATGTTTGTGGTATGTTGGGTCTTACTTTACAACATGACGGAATTGTTTAAAATTCATCAAAGTGCAGTTCAAAAGCATGCAGGGCAATAAGGGGGAGGAGGCTGTGATTCAAGGGATCAGACCCACTGCTCAAATGACCAAATTGTGGGCGACACGGAAAGGAGATTTGTAGAGCACCAAAAATCAGATCTAGTTTATGAGTCACGCCAGAATCACATTCCTTGATCTTGTGACTTTGAATTATCTATTTTTCTCTTAGCTTCTAAATCTGCCTGCCTGGCCACTGATTAAATGTCCAGCAACACAGAGGATTTATGAAAACCAGGAATGTAGCTACTTCCTCAGGCTCAAGGAGTCAAAGCTTTTTCTCTAGTTTTCTGATTTCTTTAATTTTCTGATTTACAGGAACAATGCACATCAGGTACCCCACTTCAGAGCAGCTCACCTGACAAATGTGCTGCTTGAGCAATGGGTGGATATTGCCTTTTCATCTACCCGGACTTGTGCAAAGCACTTGACACTGTCCCCCATGATATCCTTGTCTCTAAATTGGAGAGACATGGATGTGATAGCTGGACCACTCTGTGGTAAGGAACTGGCTGTGTGGTTGCACTCAGAGCTGTGGTCAATGGCTCAGTGTCCAGGTGGAGATCAGTAACGAGTGGTGTTCCTCTGGGGTCGGTACTGGGACAGGAACTGTTTAACGTCTTTGTTGGTGACATGGACAGAGAAATTGAGTGCACCCTCAGCAAGTTTGCCCATGACACCAAGCTGTGTGCTGCAGGGGACATGCAGGAGGGAAGGGCTGCCATCCAGAGGGACCTGGGCAGGCCTGAGAAGTGGGCCTGTGTGAGCCTCGTGAGGTTTCAATGAGGCAAAATGCAAAGTCCTGAATCTGGGCCAGGGCAATCTCAAGCACAAACACAGGCTGGGTGGAGAATGGACTGAGAGCAGCCCTGAGGAGAAGGACCTGGGGGTGGTGGTTAACAAGAAGATCAACACGGGCTGTCAATGTGTGCTTGCAGCCCAAAAAGCCAACCGTATCCTGGGCTGCACCAAAAGCAGCGTGGCCAGCAGGGCGAGGGAGGTGATTTTCCCCCTCTGCTCTGCTGTTGTGAAACACCACCTAGAGCCCTGCATTCAGCTCTGGAGCCCCAGCAGAAGGACATGGACCTGTTGGAGAGAGTCCAGAGGAGGGCCATGAGGATGACCAAGGGGCTAGAGCACCTCTCCTGTGCAGACAGGCTGAGGGAGCTGGGGTTGTTCAGCCTGGAGAAGAAAAGGCCCCGGGCAGACCTTACAGCAGCCTTCCAGTGGCTAAAGAGGGCTACAGGACAGCTGGGGAGGGACTCTGTGTCAGGGGCTGTAGGGACAGGACAAGGGGGAATGGCTTTAAACTGAAAGAGGGACGATTTAGATTAGATATCAGGAGGAAATTCCTCACTCAGAGGGTGATGAGGCAGTGGCACGGGTTGCCCAGAGAAGCTGTGGATGCCCCATCCCTGGAGGTGCTCAAGGCCAGGCTGGATGGGGCTTTGGGCAACCTGGGCTGGTGGGAGGTGTCCCTGCCCATGGCAGGGGTTGGGACTGGGTGGGCTTTAAGGTCCCTTCCAACCCAAACCATCCTGTGGTTCTACAATTCTAGATACCCACACCTTACAGTCAGCAATACTACTGACTCAGCATCCTTGGCTTCAAGACAACAGGCCCTCCCCTAGTACTATGAAACTTTAATACCTTTCATTGTAGAAAATACTCAGGAGACATTAAAGGATGTGGTAATTACCATAAAAAAGGAAAAATGCATGTGACAGACTGCAGTTCACCTCTTCTGAAAAGGGTGGTGGTGTCCTACACCTTATCACACAGACACACATTTTACAAATGCATGAGATGCACTGGAGGAATATGCAGTGAAAGTATTAAAGGTTCTGCTACCCATCAAAGCTTTTTTTTTTTTAAGTAATTAATGGTGACTTATTTATTTTTTTTAATTATGTTCAGCTCCTGTATTTACTGCCTGCTATCAAAATGAATAGATGTTGTGAAAACAACAGAGAGAAGGCAAAAGACAAGCAGTTGGCAGCTGGAGGAAGTCTCCCAGCAGCCTGAGCATGGCCAAGTGTGTGTTTCCCAGCTAGGGGACTTGAGAAGATCCTGCTGCAGCTTTTCCATCCCTTTCCAGCTCCTGCAGGAACGCAAGAGCCTTCAGTGCCAAGGATCTAGTGTTGGGAAGCAATATTGAAGGTGACAGCCCTGTAAATGCTGGTATTGTGCTGAGCATGTTCCCTGTAAAATGCACTGGCTGGGATCCTCCTTTCCTCCAGGGGCAGGGATGTTAAAATAAGCTGTTAGATATTGGTTCATTTCACTTGACTTTCGGATCTCCTGGTGAGGAAGTTCAAGGCTCGTGTTCATGCAGGGAGACTCATCTCCCCAGTGATGCATCTCACTGGGGACAGACGCATCTCCAGGGGTGATTCATGCCGCCTCTGTGGGATGATGACCCTGGAGATGCCTGGCTGACCTCGCTCGGTTCAATCTGGGGACTAATGTAAAGGAGGTGAAATGAACACTGCCCGAGGGTCTGGCACTTGGTTGTCCTGGCATGATAAAGGTGTAACAGAGACAAAGAATTCAATCTTCAAAGAGAAAACAACAAAGACATTTTCACTGTTATGTTCATTTTTATTTCTTTCCTTCTGGACAAATGCAAAGTGCATGCTGAAAGACAGCAGAGTAAAGCCATGTAAATAAAAGATTTGCTGTCGTTGAATTAAACAGATATTAATGATGCCTGGCCATATACAGCATCTTCCTAAAAGGCATTCTGCACGGCTCCAGCCCTCTTACATTCTGACGCTGGGGAGCGTGTGTGTTTTGCTGCTCAACACAAGCCCGGGAGCCAGAAAATCCAAACAAGGCGGTGAATCACCGAGCCATCACACGGAGCATCGCTTCGCTAGGTGCTGGTGCAGCCAGCAGCGAGCGCACGGCTGCGCTGAACCGGTGGCACTGGTGAGACGATGCTGTAAACGGGGGGAGAAGAGAGCCATGCATCCCTCACAGCAGACCATATTTAGCTGTGCTTTGGTTGCTGCTGATCTTCTATACAGTAAAAAGAGCACGGGAGGGGTGAGATAGCCAGACACTGTGTTATAGCTACGGCTTGATCTTGCTTTGTGTGATGAGCGTAGCTGGTTTAGCCATCATGATCCAACATGTGTTGAGCATTTTTACACATCGCCTTCCTCCAGGTGCAGATATCAATAACAGTCTAGGTATGACTTTGATTGAAACTGAATCTCAAAGTGGCTGAGGCCAGCAGGGACCTCGGAATGACATCTGGTCCCACCCCTGCTCCTGTTCCTTCTCCACATCCAGGCGGCTTCTGAAGGGCTCCAAGGAGGAGACCCCACAGCCTCTGGGCAGCCTGTGCCAGGGCTCCGTCACCCGCACAGCACAGAAGGGCTCCTGGTGCTCAGGGGGAGCCTCCTGGGAGCCAGGTTGTGCCCAGTGCCTCTCGTCCAGACAGGCTGAATTCAGCTGTGCCTCAGCTAAACCTGAACCAAGGGCCACCGCCTTTTCTCAGGCCCAAACTCCTGTGAGTGCAGGATGGACCCAAGCCCTCAGGCAACATCTTAGGATGCCATGGGCTTGCAGTGGCAGAGGATATGACCCATCCTCCCTCTTACTGACTGCTGAAAATATGTCTCCTATGCAAAAGGCATAGAGAAGTGCACCAAGGGGGTGTCAGACCCTAAGGGTACCCACAGCCTTGCCCATTCCTGCCCCCCCCAGGCCCAAGGGTCCCCTTGCAGCCCCCCAGGACCACCAGTGATCCTGCCCAGGGATTATCACGCCACCCGCCTTCTCCCAGCCCACATGGCAGGGACTCCTCCATGCAGATAACAGCCCCCAGCTGATGGGAAACCAGAAAAAGTTTCACAATCTGATGCTTATGTGGGCTGCAGAGCAAAGTGCTGTGCTCGGGAAATGAGGCGCTCTCTTCCCACCCTAGATGGGTTTATCACCGAGATAAATGCAATCAGAGAGCAAACCGGTGGGTGCTAGTTGGTGAATGTGTGTCCATGCATGGAGAGCTGGAGAAAATGGCAATAAAAACTGAGAGGCAGCGATGACAGCTGGAGCAAACCTCCCTGGAGATTGTGGGACCGTTTGCCGGGAAGCCTCTGATGGTACATCTCTGCTTTCTGTCAAATGTGGGGAAGTTTTTGAAGGATAGGCAGGTTTTTGTGACCCAGCACCCCCGAATCTTGGCAATGAATGTTGGTTGCCCTTTGTGTGACAGCTTCGGGTATCGCAGGGAGGAAGGAGAATTTGTGGTTGGATCAAAAGACCTTTTTCTGGATTTCTCTTTAGTACTTCTGAAGATCAGAGACCCGGGATATTCTGCTGAAGCTTCCAACCTATGTTTTGCTGATGCAGAGGTTGCTTATCATTAAATACCACCACGGCTTTCTACTATAAAAGCAAGTGGGATTTGTTTTGGAAAGTCACGACCCCAAGTTGAAAAGGAGACTGTGACTCACGAGCCAGACTCCACGGAAGACTGTGACGTGCTGCAAAGATCCCAGCTGCAGAAAATGGTCTATGCTGCTACCATTTCTCTAAAGGCTTTTTTAGCTCTGCATTCAAAGAACATTTACGGCTAACTCACATCCTGCTATTATTAGGATATTATGATTTAAAAAAATAAAATAAAAATATTTGCATCAATTCTACTTGAAAAGTACGTTTATTTATGTCATGCATGACTTAATCCTGTTCTCTGGGCAACTATCAGCAGAATTCTTTAATGTCATTCAACGCAAGGGTGGGAAGTAGGCCCTCCTTTTTCTAACTCTTGCTGAAATAATTCACTTCTTCCATTTGCTTTTTGTTATTGTTGCTTTTTTCCCACATCTGATAGCTGTTTTATTTTATTTTTTCAGTTAAATAGTCTAAAAAGTAACTTATAATTTGCAATTTATTATGGTTCTGACTGCATTGCTTCCTTTGGCTGCTCATTTTTCACCCTCTACTTAATATTCGTTTTTGACACCTTACCGTATTAATGGGGAAAATACTTTTTGGACACTCATCACAATTACAAAAGCTCTGCAGAGCTCAAACGTGGAGCACACCTTCCTTTTGGTACATCAGAATCCAGATTATCTGCCAGAAATAGACTAATGAGGGGTTCCCTAATGAGGCAGCTGATTAAAGGCAATCCTATTCCCTCAGAGCTCTAATGCCAGCTTTTCCTGCTGTCTTGCACAGAGGAAGAACAGATCAATGCTTCTCCCCCATCCTTGTGCTCCACCACCAAAAGATCATGTTCTGCTTTTACTGTCCAAGTAAAGAACTGTAAAATGCTGCTGTGGTGTGGGAGAAAAGGAGGTGCTGGAACAACGTCAGTACCCTTTGCAAGCAATTGCTGAGATAGAGGCAACCAAATCTGCCCTTCTAAGGGGAGCACTGGCTCATTTATTAAACATTTTTAGGTAGGGAAGCACTTTCAGGAGCATTTTTTGACTCTCTTTCCAGTAAAATAGATCAAAATTTTATTATTCCTTAGTTTCGGAGTCTCCTTCTCTCCCTGTCCCCACTTAAGACCCTCAGTAGTTATTCCCAGACACACGATCCTTCATTTACCTGCCCCATACCAGTGGGTCCGCACTGTCCTGCCCAGCATCATGCCTGTCCCCCCCCCACATTTCTGTCCACTGGCAAGCTGATAGATGATGCTACATGGGGACTGCGAGTTTCCACGTGGCCAGCCAACACTGAGGGATATGGGAGGTGGAAAAAAATGTAAAATGCTGGTATGGTGTGGAGGGAAGAAGGGTGGTGGACTGGATTCACTGCCTTTGCAGGCAACTAACTATTGGGAACACAGGCTGCTGAAGTAGGTCATTTACAGGGAAAACCAAAGATATACCCTTCTGCTGAATGTACAGGGAGCAAGTGTACTTTCAGACACAGCATTCAATTTCAAGCAAAATAAATCTGAGTTTTGCTCTCCTTGGTTTTATCGTTGTCGTTGTTGCTTTTCCCTTGCATTTCCCTTCCCCTCCAAGCTGATTCAGACCCCCTCTAGCACGACCTTCGTGCTAGATGGCGATTTGAGGAACTACTTTTGCCTTCATATGCATAAATACAAAACAGCTAATAAAGTGCCAGCCTTAAAATGCACTCCTGTTTTATATCCAATGGAAAATTTCTGCCTAATTGCTCTGGGCATCACCTGGTGTAACTGTAAGTGGCCAGAGAGGGATTGCAGAGCTGTTGCTCTGCAGTGTTTATTTCAGCCTGGCTGCAGGGAACATTCCTCCAAGTTGCGATTATTGAAGCACACGATGGATAAGATGGGCAAAAAGCAATCACTCTCAGTTTAGTATTGCACCAGCCAGCAGCATCCAAGCGCTTGTGTGTTTTACGACAGCACTTGGCCTTATGTTTTTTCTCTCCTTGTACCTACGTCTCAGGCGGTTTTTGTTGCAGAAGTGCTGACCGGCAAAGAGTGCAAGAGGACAGAGCAGTCCGGGACCGCAGAACCACCCATCAGTCTGCGGAGCTGTATTTGGAAGTGCAAGCCGATAGCCAGCCCCCTTGGGAAGGGCTCAGTTCATGATTCATTAATCAATCTGCTCCTATTCCTCGTAAGCAAGTAGCAGAAGGCTGAAAATGATGCAATTTTCCCTAACTTTTTTTTTTTTTTTTTTTTAAAGGGAAGAAAATGTTTTCCCCGCAGTTGTAATGATGGATTCATGAGGTCTGAAGGTGTTACCTGAGGACTAAGAGCTCTCTGTCACGTGCAGACCCTATCCAGAATGGGGGCTGCAGGGTTAAATGTCAAAGATACATCAAGGCATTGCTGGAGAGCTGTGTTTTCTGCGTCTGCCTTGCATTCCGCGAGGAAAGTACACAAGATGATGTCCAACGACTCCTGATCTAACACTAACCATAGCTAAACACGAAGGCTTTTCTGACTGTGCTTTATATCCACTGCCTGTGCTTTCTGCTATGATATAAGTTAAACATTTGGACAAGATGCTTGAGCCTACAGTTCTGCTGGCAGCAATCCGACCATAAATATCTCCAGCCCCGTGGCAGACAGGTTTTGCTTGTGTCACACGTGGTGACAAATGAAGGCAACCTAAAGAGAGCTCAGTGAACCCCGGGTGCAGCACACACTTCTCCAGCCACCCACTCACCTACATCACTTCCAATGTTTCATAAAATTAAAAAAAAGAGCAACTGCAGAGCTGAGTGTACCGGCAGCACAAGAGCAAAGTGCTCCGTGTTGGTTTCCACTGGCCATGCCATAATCTTCCCCTGATGGAGGTTTTGCTGTGTTTTTCCATGCACAGTGAGCACAAACAGCAAAGGGATGCACTGCTCCGCGTGGGGATGCAGGACCCAGGGTCAGGGCAGCTGCTGGTGAGCAGGGTGATGCAAAATCAGGGCAAGTTTGCATTCAAGGCTCCCCCCAGTACCTCTGACTAATTTCCACATCTACTGATGAATGTGCATGACTTTGGGAAACGCTCTTGGCTCCTTGAGGCTGGGCTCAGGAGATACCTGAAAATACTCATGAAAGATGCAAGAGGACAACAGAGGCAAAGGGGGAAGAAAGCAGGCATATTTCAATGGAAGAATTTCATAAAGGTCCACTATCTATCCACTAGACAGGGTTTAATCAAGGCATGAAAATATAGAGGTCTGCTCCGTAAGTGCTGGGCAGCAACCAGAGGTTGTTCTCCTCTGCAGCTTGCTCACAGGGAACAGAGGAGAATGGCACCACGAAACAAAATGCTCCTTCCTCTGCTCAGAAGTGAAATTTTTCAGAGTTCCTAAGTGCAAGGCGAGGGATTGTCAGCAGTTCATCTGGGAAGGAAGGAGGGGGGAATGCAGAGGGCAGTAGAAAAACTAGGAGTTTGTTAAAATAAGAGAAAACTGTAGGCGTTTTCCATAATTTTCTGTGTAACCAGTGCTGTGCCTACCAAGTCGTTTGTGGATGTTTATTATTCTTTCTCTGTTAATCAAGAAGTAATTTCCACATTTGTTAGAAGTGTCACCCAGGGGCATACATTATGGCTTTGGATTTACTCTTTTTTTCTTTTGCCAAGGAGTTATGAGATGATAAAAATTTAAGGAGCAGGCACTTGTTTTATGGCACCTACACCATAGATTCGTCTCTCCTAATAAACTACGGGCAGAATCAGCACTACACTGCCCAGACTTTGTGCCCACTAGTGCTCATACATCTTTTCCAGTGCCAGCATCCTGCTGGAGCAATGCTCAGTGTGCGGCCAGGTGTTTTGGCAAGCCCTTGCTAGTGGAAAGCAATAGGAGCAGAACTAGGAGCTGGTTATGCAGGTCAGAAAACTGGGTGCAGTGACTTGGAAGTTAATGGAGAAAAATAGAATTGTATAAATTCGATTTAAAAAACAACAGGGTAATATTCTTACTTGTGATGCAATTGTGAAATAACATTCAGATACCTTATTCCAAAGAATCATTTTGTCCAGCAGGGAGTCAGCTGCATTCTGCAGACAGAGAACATCCTACATTTACAGCATTTTATGCATTAATGAGATGTGTCATTTTTAAAACATCATCGATTTTAATAGCGTTTGCTTGAAAAACTGAGGTGGACGGGCACGTATTATTATGTGTTTTTCCACTTTCCTGTTTTCATCGTGTAAGACCTAAATGTGTTTGTTTTGCTGGCAGTACTAAGCCAATCATATGATTTCAAGTAAGTCTTTTGAGCCTGTTTGTAAGTTTTTGCTCTTCTGCATGTCTGCTTCCTCCCAGCTGGGGGCTGGCTGTTGTATGGAAAGGCCGACCACGTCACGGAAAAGCCCTGTCTCTGATCAGATGGGCTTAATATAAACCAGGTTTGCCGAGAGGGAATTAAAGAGGCAGCCCGTAAGCGGGAGAGGATTTACTTGGGCAGAGCAGCGCGGTGTAGCACGGTCCACGGGGAGAGGAGGGCAGCGCGAGCCGACTGCGAGCAGGAGCCAGGCACAAGTAAGACACTGCTGGACGAGGTGCCCTGGGTCGTGTGCGGTGTGTAGTGCCTAATTTGCTAGATCTCAACAAGCTCCGGGCAGCTTGTGGCACCAAAACCAGCCTGCACTCGGACCACGATGTGCAATCGTGCCTTATAAGCCTTGGTCTCGCTAGGATTTGCTTAGCAAGGGATGGTAGTTTGCTGGAGAAGAAATCATTAGATGATCGTGAGTGAGGCTGCTCAGGGATTGTTTATTGAAACTTATCTTTAGGTGTTGCTGTGTGGCTGAATTAGAGCTGGCTTTTCTCATCTGATCTTTTAAGCAGGGAAACTCCAAAAAATATATATAATTAAAATTAAATTGTGGTTAATAATTCACTTCATTTGTGAAGCAGTCTGCTTGCTGCCTGGTCTCCAGTTAGATCTAATTTTGCCTCTCAGCACTGTGCATCACAGAGAAATATTGCATATGTTGTACTAAGCTCAGACAGTGTGCTGTTTGTTGGTTTGTTCTCTGACCTGCCGTGTGCTTTTTTTAAGAAGTTTTCAGAGTGTTGTGTGAAGTGGACCAGCGACTTGTACATGTTGTTTTGATGTGTTGCTGTACTTTTTTTTTTCATTCACCGTTTATTATTCAAGTTTGGAAGTGATCCGATGAATTTTATGGGCATTTATCCTGCCTACTAATATGGAGAAGAGAGCTGAGAAACTTCATATATATATATATATATATATATATATATAAATGGAAAGAAAAAGCAAAATGTCTAAATAACTGTCACTTTGAGAACTGGAATGCATCAAAGTAACTTTCCTAAAAATGGTAGCTGTTGGCCAGTGGGAATGACATCACTGTCCTCTGACTCCAACCAAGGCAAAATAGAGTTTGCTAAATAAAATGTAATTAAGAGCCATGCTTGGACAGGAAGAGCTAACCTATTTAGCCAATTGTGCAGTAAATGAAGTTGTTGATTTAATATCTTTAAATTTATGAGCTTCTTCTCCCAGTGCTACCTCCTGTAGTAGCTCAAACCTGTACCTCCTCAGAAAAGCCATTGGGCTTGGCTGTGTCCCTCCTTTTAGCAGCCAGAAAGCCACCACCTGGAGCAGTCATTGTCCTGCCATAGGGGAGACCCAAATCCACCCTCCCACAGCAAGGCTTGCTTGCTTGGCTTTCTTCTCTTATGAGGGTTTTCTGAGTTTGTTAGCTGGAGGCAGCTGGGACTGGTTCCTCTGTTTGCCCCCAGGCAGCCACGAAGGGTAGGGAGCGGTGCCTCCAGGGCTGTCCCGGCAGAGATGCAGCAGTGTGTGTGCTCTGGTCCTCCCCATGCCTCCCCCAGGCTGGGCTGCACCTAGCACTGCAGTGAGCTTGTAAAGGATGGGATTTAGCATGTGAGGGTGGCATCATCCTTAGGAAGAAGCCTCTGACTCACTAACTAGAAATATTTCTTTGCATACCAGCGACTGCGAAAGAGTGCAAAGCCTCAGTTTTCTTCTGTTGTATACTGGATACAAGAGCAGGACGCGCTGCCTTGAGTTAACACGAGGGTGCTAGTGCATTTGTTTTGTGGGTAACAAGTGTGATTTCCGTATTTCTCACCAGGGGTAAAAAATGACCCTCAACAACGTTACCATGCGTCGCACCCACACCAGCAGCCTGCAGCAGCAGCAGCAGCGGTGGAGCATCCCCGCTGATGGCAAGAACCTGCTGGTCCAGAAGGACTCCAACGAGTACAACGCACAGAAGCGATACACCATCAGCCCCGATGAGTACTACAGAAGGAGCTGGTCCTCGGAGTCGTCCGACTCCGTCATCTCCTCTGAGTCCGGCAGCAATTGCTACCGGGTGGTGCTGATCGGGGAGCACGGCGTGGGCAAGTCGTCGCTGGCCAACATCTTTGCGGGGGTACATGACAGCATCGACAGCGACTGCGAGGTGCTGGGAGGTAGGTCCTTGTGCTCTGGGGTGTTTGTGCTTGCTTGCAATGGGCCCTGTCAGCAGAAACTGGCACAGAAAATCAGAGAGGCCATTTAAACTAAAATTGATGCAGCAAATGTTTGAATCTGATTGTCAAAACTAAGCAGAACAAGCTCCATAGAGTAAAATGCTCTCCAACAACAACCTAAAGCCTCTGAAAGAGGACAATACAGATTCTCATGCTCTTTCATTTCAAAATACCTGTTTGAAGCTGTTCAGATTTCATGCTGGTCCAGCACTTGTGTCATTGCAGGCTCCGTGGGGTCACCTCCAGCTTTCTATAAGGCACGGAAAGCCACTGGAAGTCCTCACGGTCTATGAGAGTGCAGTGCTTAGAAATAAAACATAATGAAAAATAAAATAAAATAAAATAAAATAAAATAAAATAAAATAAAATAAAATAAAATAAAATAAAATAAAATAAAATAAAATAAAATAAAATAAAATAAAACCCTGCCCAGTCCTTCAATCACCTCAAAAACTTTTGCCATTAGAAGTCATCTCAGTCTTATATATAATGGTGTTGCCTCAGTGTAGGCTGTATGGAGTTTGAGTAAATATTCCTACCCCTCCTTCATGCTCCTTGCACAGGTTGGGTTCCCCCAGGAAAAAAATAGATAAAGATGCTTCAGCACTGTAGGGAAATTTCCGTTGCCCAAACTGGGGGAAAAGTCAGAAGCTGTAGGGTTTTCTTCAGTGCTTTCCCTTTGCTATTTTCGTCTGAATTTCTGAGGATTGTGAAACCTTCCTTAGTCCCAAAGACCAGCTAATGCATGGCACCCAGCTGTTTTGTTTTGTTTTGTTTTGTTTTGTTTTGTTTTGTTTTTTGTCTTTATGCCAGGATTTAACACAGTTTGGATTTAATATAGCCCAGGGCTAGGAAGGTGGGAGCCACCTTCTTGCTTCTCCCAGACTGGAGGTACAGCTCTTTGTGCCTTTGGGGAATCTGATGTTCCCCACAGTGCTGTGACCCTGGGTCAGTAATTCAGGCAGGCTTTGACTTCACCTTCCACTGGCTTTTCCTGAAATTCCATCAGCTTCACCACCTGCAATATCTCTGATAAAACCTTTCCTATTGCTGCTCCAGCAACCTGGTTAGGACCCCTGGGCAATCATTCAGAAAACACAGCTGATTTACTTCGCACACTTGTCAGATGGTTTCCTTCTCCTCCATGCAAAGCAGTGTGGTTTCTTCCTTCACTTGCACTCCCAGAACTATTGCTTGGAGTGTAGCCATGACAGATTTTCAAGGTCAGCTCATTGGAGGTATCAGAAAATTTGCTGTTGTTGTATTTCTCCTTTATTTTTATTTTTTTTTTAGTGTCAGCTTCAAAATAAGCATGAGATGAACTAATTGCTCACTTTCGGTGTCTTTTATACCCTATAGAAGTTCCTTAGGATTGTCCGAGGTGCAAATCATTGCTGAGTATGACCATTTGGGGCACAACATTTTCAAGGAGTGTGGTTATGTATTTGTAGCCCCTCCCTGTGCCACAGAGAAGAAAGTAGTCCTCTAAATGTTGTCCTCTGGTGCCTATGGAGCTTGTTCCCATGCAGATGCTTGATCAGTTGAAGAAACTCCAAACTTTAGCTTGCAAAGTGGAAATATTATTACAAGAGTTGATGGTTTCTGGACAGCCAATTCACAGAGGGAATACAGCTGCTTTGTTGGAGTAGTTTTGCTACTGGCAGCGAGATTAATCAAACTCACAATCACAAATGTCATGCTCTTGGGCCTACAATGGAAAGGGCTCCCCTTGATTAGCTTTGTATTTTGAACCCCTCTACTTTAAGCTGTGCCAAACCTGAGCTCTTGTTTACAAAGTTTGATTTTATTTTAAATGTGGAATACTTTTGGCTGATTCTTCTGCATGGATGTAGATTCCTGGCTTTGAGGAAAGCCTGTGATTACAATTTAGGGGAAAGTTCACTCTGCTAATACCCAGCAGAAGTTTTATGACTCAAGAGTTAAGACATGGCTCTATCTACAAGCATGGTTGGGACAGATCCCTGACACAGTGCCAAGAAAGGTGTGGTACACTCAGAAACCCTAAACCCAACATTTTCACTGACCAGCAACACAGGACTCAGGATAGGTCCGAACCCCATATTGCTCATCAAAATGTCCCTGGATTTGGGGGAGAAGAAGGAAGATAGTATTTGAAGTGGAAGCTAGATTGAGATTTAACATCACGGATTGATTGTGATTGAGTGGAAACAGCCACACACACACACACAAACACTGATCTAAGCAGAACTTAGTCATGTGGTGTTTATAGTCTAGATATGAGTTTTTGTGGTTTCGGCACAAAATAATTATCTTCTGTGGTTTGTTGACTCCTTTGCTTTTTGACATCAAAGGTAATGTGGGAAGCTGTGAAATGGGAAAGAAATGGGATGCAGCAGGCGTTTCGGTCTCCCGAAACTCAACAGCTCCCGTCTCACAACCCCCTGTCCTCTTTGCTTGGTAGGCTGTTAACTGTATTGCTCTCTCTGCAGCAGTGACTGTTCACCCGTAAACTGTCCCTGCTAAAGAGAAAGCAAATATTTTCCATTACTCAGCCTCGCTGGACTCCGCTGCTCCCATGGGGCAAATGTTCAGCCTTTGGTTATTTCTTCCACTGGTTCTATTTTCTCTCTCCCACATAAGATAAAGAGAATATCGACCTAAATAATGAACATTTCGTTTCCTGATCTCTCTGTCTCCTTCATATATCATGGAAAGTTAGACAACCAGTAATGAGCAGAGGGCAGGTTTAGTGCTGATGGAAATGAGGAAAGAACTGAATGTGAGCCAGCGCAAAACTTGGCTCAATAACTTGAACTGTGAACAAATTATACATAGTCAACTATTTGTTTTTTTTATAATGTACATGATGCCACAAAATAATGTATTACCAACATTTCTGATTTTCTTTCCAGAAGACACATATGAAAGAACCCTGATGGTGGATGGGGAGAGTGCGACCATTATACTGCTGGACATGTGGGACAATAAGGTACTTTTATTTTTCGTACGCCAATCACATGCCAAAAGAAAAGTGCATATAGATGAGTATTAATAGAAAAAGTAGGTATCTTTTCAGAAAGAAAGAAAGTGTTTTCCATAATTCAGCATAAGAGAAGATACAGGATCAATCCCCTCCCTGCACCAAGCCAAGCAAGCCAAGCTCTGTAATGTGAGCCTGAGAAGAGCAAGCCTTTATTTTTTTAATGATAAAACAGAACATTCAAGCCATTTTCCAGACCATGTTCATTCCAGCCTAAATCCAACACAATGAATTATTCGGGGCAAGTTTTACCCTCCTTTGTGATGAAGTATTCATATGGTCACCACTTTGGAATGGCTTTTAGTACAACTGTGATTCAAACCATACCCAGTGCAGCTACAGCAGGAATGTATTTGGATTCGCTAATGTTATATTTTCTGAGTAAAACCTGTTCGGGGCATAACATTGTCTGACCATTTCGTTTGAACAGCGTGAAGGAGAATGGATTCGAGACCACTGCATGAAAGTGGGAGATGCATACCTGATTGTCTACTCCATCACAGACCGAGCAAGCTTTGAGAAGGCCTCCGAACTCAGAATAGAGCTCCGCAGAGCTCGCCAGAAAGAAGATATTCCCATTATTTTGGTTGGCAACAAAAGCGACCTTGTCAGGTGCCGTGAAGTTTCAGTGGCAGGTAAGGAGAACGATGAGGATAAAAACTACACAAAATTTGAGTCGTATAATAGCTTTTGAGCAACATAGGGAGCTCTGGCTGAGGGAGCACACTGTGATTGGGACCAGGCAGTAAGAGAGCAATAAAGCAACAGAGGAACAGCTGACAGAGGACTGGGGAGGGTCTACCATTTTTTTCAGCAATCCTTTTCCCAAATTTAAGTTCCATCATAAAAGCAGTTTGAATTGTTTCCCTTCCAGCTCCTAGCATAAGACCACTGCAAAATGAGATTGCTCTGGTAGCTGGAAACCCCTTGGGTTTCCAATACATTTATGGAAAACCCCCTTTTTTTTTCTGATGCCAAAGATTTTCTCCTTGATTAATGAGTTCCTTATCCTCTCAGACATTTTACTACTTGATGAGTTAAAATTCCCTCTCACTTTTCATTTCAATAACCTGGGCAAGCACTTCACAACCTTCCAGGAGAGCACTCCTTGGTGCCTTGCTCTGGGATGCTACAGCAGTCCTCCCTCTGCTGCAAGTAGAGGGATAAATAAACAGCCTGTGCCCTGCACCCAAAGCATGGGGAGTCCTAAGCCTATAAAAAGGAACAGAGAGACCACCAGGAAAGCTGCTGCCAACCCTCAAGCTCTTCAGTCAGTAAAATCTCTTCTTAGACAGTCCTCCCTGAGGTTTAGGTGGCTTAACACAACACACAGCGGTGTATTAGATAATCTCATCTTGGCCAGAGCCAACAAGAAACATGGGTTCCTCAGCTCAGCATTCCTCTCTCTGTAGCTGTTCTGCTTTTTTACTTCCCAGTTGAACTAGGCTTTTGTTTCACTGGGGATATGCACAGTCCCTCTAGCCCCTGTCACAATTGCTCTAAGTGAAGAGTTTGAACTGAAGTAGGTCTTCAGGAGCCCAGAGATGACTATTTTCCTTCTCATGCCTCTCTGGCCTACTTGAAAAATCCTTTGAAAGATGGCAGATTGGTTAGTGTCATTTTAGTCATCCTGGAGATGAGTTCACACCAAGACAGGAGACAGCATAAATTGGCTTGCATGTGAAAGAAGGCTGCTAGGGTTAGTGTATGTTCGGGCAGTTAAGGATAAGGACAGTGATTTCACATGTACCTCTGAATTTATAGGCATAGTTCTGCCTTTATTTAAGGACTTTTGTACAATTTCACACCAAAACTGATACCATCTGAAGACCCTGGTTTATACACACAAGCTATGGAGGGGATAGGGTCCTGCCTGCTGTGGTAACAAGAGATGTGCTGTACACATGGGTGGCACTACCACCGTCCTTTAAGGTGACCTGGGGGAGTCTGCACACGAGGTGACCAGGTGATTTTGAGTCATGGCTGAGCTCTCCCCCCTTGATGTCTCAGCACGTCAGCCAGCCCCGGCTCCCTTCCTTCACAGCTGATGACAAGAACCGGGCTTCTCCACAGGGAGACTGACCCCCCTCGCTGCGAAGGGAGTGTGACACAGACCAGATGAATCATGGCCTACCAGGCAGCATTAGATGATTAAAGACTTATCCCTGGCTATATTAGGCTCAAGGAATTCCCCCGGTGGTGCTGGCTCCCCGCACGTGGCAGCCCGCAGCTGTGCTGTCTCCCTCCCAGGCTCGTGACATCTCATGACATGTCCCTGTTGCCATTTTGCAGAGGGCCGAGCATGCGCCGTTGTGTTCGACTGCAAGTTCATCGAGACCTCGGCAGCCGTGCAGCACAATGTGAAGGAGCTCTTTGAAGGCATCGTGAGGCAAGTCCGGCTCCGGAGGGACAGCAAGGAAAAGAACGAGAAGAGGCTGGCTTACCAGAAGCGGAGGGAGAGCATCCCGAAGAAAGCCAGGCGGTTCTGGGGCAAAATAGTTGCCAAGAACAACAAGAACATGGCCTTCAAACTCAAGTCCAAGTCTTGCCATGACTTATCAGTACTTTAAGAACATTGGACTCTGCCAGATCTTGTGGCATTTTGTGGACATTACCTAACGATGTTGTGGGAAATAATCAATCTATATTAGATTGGGTTATGAAAATGACTTAGATTCACAGTTGTGATTGTGATGATACGTGCTGGCATAAGAACAGCACAGTGCATGGAAATATCTCTTTCTTTTTATGTTGGTAGTTTTAAAAGTATAGACCAGAATGACCCAAAGTTATGCTGGGAAGTGTTCTGGGATATACCTATTGCTTCTCCTCTCGGCTTTGGATAATAGCTTAAGAACCTCAAACTGTCATCACTTGGGAAGTAAATACTGCTTTCTTTACTCTTTCTCACTGTCATTATTCTTTCCTTTCTTTTTCTCTCTCTCTTTTTTTTTTTTTTTTAATTGTGTAAAGAATTGAGGAACTGACCAGGGATTGCCAGGGATTGGTCCTCTGCCAGTTGGCTGGTCAGGTTTGAGCACCCGCAGCTAAAAAATTTGCATTTCTGTAGAATAGCCACCAAGCCACTTGTTTTTATTATTTCAAGGATTGGTTTCAATGAGTTTACACATCTCTTACTTTGAAAATATTTAAAGGCAAAATCCTGTAATCAAACAAATTTTCCTCTCATCTTTCCATTTTATGGGACTGTTTAAAAACCACGGTAAATATAAAATTAAAGCACAAGTTGTATCAAAGTACATCAAGTGCAAGATGCCAAAACTTTATAAATCACCTGAGCTTTTTTAAGAAACCATATGGACTTCTTGTATCTAGTCTTGGCTTTTTTCTATGCTAGAGCTATGCTGTATTTATTGTCATGCAAAATAACAAGCATTTTAATGTTGAGGGGAAATGTATTTATTACCAAGTTTCTTAAAACAATAATGTTAATTTTATTACTGTTTTCTATCTGGTATCTTTTTTTTTTTTTTTTTTTTTTTTCAGATATGCAAGTTTTTACTTACATGCCTTGTAATAAAATAAATAAAATATATGACTGCCTTTGAGCCTCAGCAGGAAATCCCTAAGAATTCTTTCAACTTGAGAAAATATTTTGGATGCTCGTGAAGATTGCTGCACCACAACTACCGGGAGGATTCCTTGTGTCTCTGAACACAGAGGCTACTTAGCAACCTAAATCACAAAGCAAGAATCACCCACAGCCTGAAAGCTATTTGTGTACGGTGTCCCTTATGAGCAATTGGAGTTGTGGTGTCAGAGATAAAAATAAGTCATTCTTAAAAAAGGTATCTGGCCCTGAGTCTGAAAACACATCAGAAATGTAGATAAGTACCATTGTCCCTATTTTGGAGACAAAATTAAGTGAAATGTTATGTTCAAGGATAGAAAACATCAGCTGGCACAGCATGCCCTAAACCTTAACTTACGTTGGAAATAATGATGTTAGCATAGATTTTCCTCCTGACTATACGGGTTATGTGGGCACATCTCTGAGTTCCAGGTAGATGTAGAGCCATTTCACTTTGCCAACAGATAGCTCAGGAAAAACAAACCTCTAGCCTGACAGCTTGTCTTCCTTGGGAGAACAGGAGACACCTTAAGATGAGAACTGCCTTCCACATCTCATACTGCAGCTTTTTTCCACCAAACACTCTGGAAAGGAATGAGCTTGCTGAGTGTTTGCCCAAAACTGCCTCTGCTGAGGGGATGATTAAAGGGGCAGGAAAAGAGTTTTAGGGGTAGAAAAAAGAGTTTGGGGATTTATCTAGGGGTAAAATATCATATTGCAGGGTGGCTCTATGCATGTGCAGCATTCAGATCTCCCTGGAAGGGAATTCCTTATCTAGAATAAATAACAGAAGACAATATTTTGAATACTGCATTGACAAGTTTCCTGTCATTGGATGTTGACTGAGAACTTCTGAGCTGTCAGGATGCAACTTCAGTTCAATCCAGAGCACTCTAGAGAATACAGAGCTCTCCAGTACAAGATTTCAGAACTTTTTAGCTATCAGAACTTGTTTTCTGTTCATGAACAGAAATAAAATGGCACAAATTAAACAGATGTTTATTTTCAAGAACTGAAAGTGTAGCTGAACACAAGGGGGGCAATTCCTTAGCCTGTTCTGTATCTGTCAACCTATGGACCCTACAGTTCTAAACCAAGCAGGTTTTGAAGAAATGTAAAGTGTCCACGTTGATCATATAGCCATTCATATTCACAGCATTGCTTCATGCATAGCAGGTATCCATAAAAATTTGGAGTTACCTAATAAGTTTTCATGGCCTTTACTTGTCTCTGACCCACAACAATTAAATTTCTTTTTAAAACCTGTAGGCTCCTGGATTGTCCTAAATTTTGGGGCTGAGCATGGGGGAAGCTGTGGGGTGAAGAACCACCAGCAGCAGCATCCCCTCCAGGGAGCTGTTGCTTCAGCTTGCTCAGACACCATCAGGGTGTGTTAGTGCCTGACCTCTGGATGTGGAGTGAGAGGGATGGTGCTGGGCATCCACACCCTGAATACTTCAGGACTTTTCTTGCTGTGGATCAGGCCTAGTCTGGTCCTGTGGACCAAATTTCCACCTGGGACTGCAATGTAGTTGCAGTAGTTGCACTCCTGAAAGGCACCCTGTGTTTCACCTGAAAGGGACCCCTGTCACCTGTGAGCTGCACACAGGGG
Source organism: Aythya fuligula (assembly GCF_009819795.1). Classification (NCBI taxonomy): domain Eukaryota; kingdom Metazoa; phylum Chordata; class Aves; order Anseriformes; family Anatidae; genus Aythya; species Aythya fuligula. The sequence goes on along the minus strand of NC_045560.1, from coordinate 135,332,445 downwards.
AAGGACCAGGGCTTTCTTTTGCAGTGTAGGAGATGAATTTGATTTACAGTTTTAGCTGATAATCACCAGATTATCACATACAGAAATACTCACTGTATATAATAGCCAGTGTACATGGAATGGCTAATTAATACTAATTTAATCTGTAATGCTGACACTTCAAACCCTAAATATCCACAGGCCATCTGTTCATCTCAGATGTGAGTGTCCAAAACCATGGAATGGATCAATCAGTGATTCTAATCACCGCTCTATTTATTAAGTCAGAGCTGCAGTGACAGGTCCTAACGCGATAATTACAACGTCGGCCTCAGAGATCTGGCAGTAGCTGTGGAATACGTGAGTCACAGCAGTGAGCGCACCAGGGCCAAAATGGCAAAACTCAGAGAGTCCAGACAGCATAAAACAAACAGAGAGAGAGAAAAAAAAAGTCTAAGAGCATGCAAAATACCAATTATAGTGTAATAGCTCTTATAAAAAGCTCTTTTTAGGAAGACGGACCTGCAAGAGGAAGCAAGGAGCATGTTCAGCTTTAATTAATTTAATCATGACAAAGTTACTGCAAGAAAAAAGGTTTACTTGTGCTTTGGTGCAAAACTACACTAAGGAACTATTATTATTACAACACTATATGTATTTGTAGGGTGCTATATGCATTCAGGTTTGGGAGAACTATTGACAAAATGTAGTCAAGTAAAAGAATGATGTTTTGAATAAAATCAACAGATACAGTGTGAATTTAACCTTCACATATACAAGTTTTTCAACATTGGTTCCTTGGAAAGCATTAACCAGAGTTAGCTCACTTGTTGGAGCATAGATATAATTTGGAGAAAGGGCTCCTGACAGCATCATTCCTAGTGATGATGATGGGATCTACAGAGGGCTGAAGCAGAGGAAGGAAGCAGGTTATTTCTATGCAGTATTGCCTCTAGGATCAGCTACAGGCCTTCGTTCTCTCTGAAAGGACTTAGAGAAAGCACTCAGGGAGAAGGTCAGATGGTAAGGAGGGTAAGTGATGGGTGCTGTTCTTGAGTCACAACAGCCCTGTGCAGTGGTACAGGCTTGGGAAAGAGGCTGGAAAGTTGCCCAGCAAAAAAGGACCTGGGAGTGCTGGTCGATGGCCAGCTGGACATGAGCCAGCAGCGTGCCCACATAGCCAACAAGGTCAGCAGAATCCTGGCTTGTATCAGAAAGAGCATGGCCAGCAGGACCAGGGAAGTGATTGTTACTTTGTGTGCAGCACCAGTGAGACCGTACCTTGAGCACCATGTTCGGTTTTGGGCCCCTCACTACAAAAAGGATATTGAGCTGCTTGAGCGTGTCCAGAGGAGAGCAACAAAGCTGGTGAAGGAACTAGAAACAAGACATATGAGGAGTGGTTGACAGAACTGGGACTGTTCATTTTGGAGAAGAGGAGGCTGAGGAGAGACCTCAGCACTCTCAGCAACCACCTGAGCAGTGAGGAGGGAGTTGGTCTCTTTTCGCAGCTGACAAGCAATAGGGCATGAGAAGAAGTTACTAAATTGTGCCAGGGGAGGTTTATATTGGTTATCAGGAATGATTTCTTCACAGAGAGGGTGGTCAAGCACTGGAATGGGCTGCCCAGGGAAGTGGTGGAGTCCCCATCTCAGGAGGTATTTAAGAAATGTGTGGATGTGACACTGAGGGACATGGTCAAGTGGGTCTCGGTAGGTCAAGTTGATGGTTGGTCTTTTCCAGCTTAAATGATTCTGTGATTCTATGAGTACTAATATTGTCTTACTGGCAAGATCCCCAGATGAATAAATTCTTGGATCTCCAGAAGTGCACCCTGCACTCATTTCTTGCAACATCTCTGAAGACTGCATAGCTGAACATATGACATAAACCATTCCCATGTCTGACCCAGAAATGTTTTCACTTACACAGGAGATAAGAGGCAGCGAGAGCTGCACAGCTGCTTCTTCTCTGGGTCTTTTCTGGACTCACCAGAGATCATTGCTCAGGTAGGAGCTGCAGGTTGGGTGGTGTTCAGCACACTGCTGGAGCTCAACAGGTAGGCCTTCCACATGCACAAAACAATATTTAATATTAAATAATTATTTAATATTAAATAATATTTAGTAATAGTCCACCTCACCCGCAGTCCCCCTCTGTTCCTGTTCAGTGGGATAGCACAGGATGGGACATAACATGGTTTCCTTGGTGGTTGTCTACTTGTTGGACCCATGCGGTATGAAGTGTGTGGTAGCACCCAAGGTGCATGTGGCATCCTGTGTTAAAGTTATGCTAAATATCACAGTGCTGGCCATACTCCAGAAGCACTTTTAAAAGTGGCAGACTCTGTGGGATATTTATACGCTGACCTTTAGGCCTGTAAATGTGGCCTCCTCCAGTTAAAACAGGCATATTAGGTTCTTCACTATGTTCCAGAAAGCCTAGAGACACTGAGATTCGGTGAATTAATTGTGATTTTAGCTGTCAGACAGCTGCAGGACAATGCACCCATATGACACAGCACACCGATACTGTGTAGCTTGCTTTGCTGCGCCAGCACTGTCTCGTCACCTGGTTAATAATTTGCTGAGAAAATGGTTGGTGTAGCACACTTCCTCTATGTTTTGAAAATTATGCCTGAGTAATTTTACAATCAAATGATTTTCTCGTTTCTGCTGTGCTCCAGTGCAGGGTGAGGGGAGCTCAGCAGCTGCCTCTGTGGAGGTAGGACCTCCAGCTGCACCGAGCTCCCTCTGACACTGTATGATTTTTGCTGAATTACTTAATAGCTTAACTTCCACTGAAGTCATAATTGACCTCCCAATAGTTTTCACATGGCCAGGACGATATTTTTGTGTCTAAATTCCTCACATCCAATGTGACTTTCAATGCAGTGTGCATATTTTTCTGATTCACAGTTTTGCTCTGAAGGTGCTCAGGATATATTCCCTCCCTAAACACTGTTGCATCACTGAGTGATGCCTAGTTGGATGTTTGCAAGCCTTGACACCATAATATCATTTTAGTCACTTTTTAGTTCTATTTTTGGTCTTCTGTGCTATCAGATTTTCCTCCTCCCTTTGATGCAATCTTGTAGCATGAACAACTGCATCTGCTTCTCTCCACTTGCTCCTGGGGCTGGGATGCTTCCTTAGTGCTCATGGCAGCATTTTTGCCACCAATGGTACCAGTGTCCCAAACTTTTAATGTCTTCCCTATGGAAGCTGCTCCAACCCCTTGCCCATGTGTGTTGACTTTCTCTGTTCCTTCTTTAACAGTATCCCACCTTAGAGGCAAAGACCACAGCAGTATGTACTACTCAAGATGCTAGGTTTTAGATAGTGACAAAACATCTTTTTATTTGCTGCTTTCAGTACCCTTTCTGATTAGATCCCAAGGGTGTTTTTTTTTTCTTCTTTGTTTTTGTCACTTTTGGCTGCCGTTTTATAAAGACAATGATTTCAGTCAATGATGATGTGTCACCTAACATCTTTTGCATGCTCACTTAGATTTTACAAAATCCTTCATCACCAAAAATAGTTTTTCATGTAAATTATGCTCCATTTAAATGTACTGTTCAGTTATTTCATGCATTACTTTGAAAACAACTAGGCAATTTGTACTGTACTGTTGTTGTCTTAAATAGAGGCCTAAATATATATGTTTGGTTGCAGGATACAAGTCCTATATTCTAGGTACAATAAAACTCATGTTCATAAGGATTATTGGATCAAAACCTTGCAGATAAAAATCTTGTGTGGAAACCTGAAAACAAGTGTCCAGTTGGTAAATGGCAGCTCTTTCAATCCTACTAGTGTCTGGCATTATGTCATACACGGAGCATAAAGAGGGATGCCTGCAGCTAGTGTTTGCAATGTTTGCTTAAGCAAGTAGTCCAGCTGATGTAAATCACACCAGTGGTATCCCAAGAACTAGACTGTGTCCTTTCAGGGACTGGATCTGTTGTTTCACACATGTGAGTACAAAGTTATGTCATTCTCCCACAGGAATAGGAAATATGTCATGGCTTCACATGGTTCATCAGATACTTTCATTACGTGTGCTCTTATCTCTGCTGGGTGGGACCTGGAAATGCTCAGTACTTTGGCGGGCAATGAAACAAGATATTGTATTGAAATGAAACACAGACTTCTCTCTAAATGGCTCATAGCTGTAAACACGTTGGATGGAGAAAAAATTACATGTGCAAGTATAATTTTCCATGCAAGTTGTATGGGCAATCTCTTCCATGGCTTGCTGTCCAGATTACCGAAAGCTATCTAAAATGCCTAGAAGCCATGAAATAGCATGCAGATACACCAGCTGACTCACTTTGCTTTGAAAGAGTAATTTCATGCACAGAGTTTGGTTGGAGAGAGGCCTCTCTGAGGCTACAGTGACCTCAGGGTTAAAGATGACATCTTAATTTTATTCCTGTTCCTAGACTTTCCTTCAGATCCAATTATAGCCGGGCCACACAAACAAGTATCTAAGTTTGCTCTCTGCATCCTCTGAGAAATATTGCTTCAGTTTCTAACCTATATGGTTGAAAGATGTCATTCTGAATGTCTTTGCAGGACTTGGTTCTACCTGCTGCCTTTTGGCAGAAGAGTAGGTGGCCTCCAACCCTGCCAGCCTCCCCCCCAAGCAGCATAGCTCCCCTGCTCCCCAGGAACTGAAGGATGATAAAAACATGGGCTCTGTAACGGGGAGGCTGAGGAATTCTGGGTCTGCCAGCTGGGAGAGGTCCAAACAAAGCTTGCCCATGGTCCAGCTCCATATCCGAAGGGCACTACTTTAATAGTTCCTACCTGCAGTATTTCATCAGCATGGTGATTGAGCATTTTTATTTAAGTAGAAGAGAGAAATGGCCAGACTGCTTCAAATGCATAAAGGGACTCTTGCTGGCTATAAATACTTGGCTCTGGAAGGTAGGATTTGCTGGGAGTGCAATACAGACTGTGTGGAACATCTGCATCCCTGGTAGATGGCACCTGCTGCAGGACTGCTAAAGTACAAGCTAGTAATGACATTTGTTAGGTTTCTAGAGTGGTAACCTGGAGAGGAAAGATGCAAGTTCCAAGGCCTGCTGTGGGAATCAGAAGATTTTTGCTACAACAGTCTAGACTGATGTATGCTATATTCTAAAGGAAACACTCGGGCAGAATTGTAGCCCCAGACACTGTTCAGGCTCCATCATTGTGCATTTACCACAATGATTTTGGCTATGTTTAGCAAAATCTTTGCCATAATTTACTGATATACAAGTAAACTAACAAACAATCTCTTCCTTTTTTAACTAAAAAAAGTTTGCATGACTGCAGGCCACTGTATTTAAGATACATACATATATAGAACTGACATTTTGACCCCTGAAGTTGCATGTCTACAGAAGCCACATCATTGATTGCATGCAATGTGTATTTAAAGCAGTTACAAAAATATTAACCACATTTACAGAAGTAGAATATTATTGTCAGCTATTGACGCATGAGTTAATGTCAATCATAAAAAACAGTCCATCTATAGAAAGTGAAACAACTTCAAATCTAAAGAGGAAAAAAAATACCGTGTTTTAATAGGACTGTTCATAGATCTGCAAGGGTTTTAGCATAGGATCCACCAGCAGAAGCATCCCTGCACAGCACCTTTGACAACCCCTGAGGACACAACCCACAGCCACCACCCAGCTCTGCCTGCTGAGCTCTTGCCACCCTGAGGTGTGTAAGTAACACCTATGCTTCTCCCTTCCTATTGCTTCTCCTTCTGTTGTGGTCTTTGCTATTTTGCAGCAGGACTTTGCATCAAGATATCGGCAAAGAACATGCAACCAAAGGTGCTGCCCAACTGCCAGGCCACCACCTAGGTGGTCTAATGCCAGCCCCAATGGTCTAATGACAACTCTAATGGTCAGCTGGAAGATAATCCCTGCTGGTCCCTGCCTGCTCAGTGAGCAGGGCATATAAGTAAATGACTACAGGCTCCTTGTCAAATTGGCAAGCAAGCAAGGATCTTGAGGGCATACAAGAAGTACTGCTGTGTTTGGAAAGAAAAATAAAGGAGTGAGCCAGCGACCTGTTGGCTTTGAATTCTCCCAAGCCAGTATAATTAAAGCCCTTGAGAACATTGTATTTTCTTTTCTTTTCTTTTGTTTTTGCCTTTTCTTGCCTTTCTCTTGTGTCTTTCCTTTCTGAGCGCATGCAAATGACAGTTAGATGTGTCTTGGAACCCTAACATAGCCGGTCAGAAATTTTCCTTTATGCCTATAACAATAGTAACACAATGATAGAAGTGATATAAATTATTTGAATTAGTAGCAACACACAGGGCCAGCATGTGGCTCAGGAATTATGTGGCAGCAGCAGCAGATGAAGAGGACAGCAGACTTGCTCCATGCCAGAAACCCGCTTATCTCAGCCATGCTGGCTCCTCTGGGCTACAGCAGTGCCCAGGATGTCACTTGTATGGCTGGTCTCTCATGTTCCTCCTCAAAGCCCTCTTGTTCTCAAAGCTAAATTCTCTTTCTCTTAAAATAATATATTAGGCATGTATCCAGAAAGTTTGTTCCTCCTCTTAAATAGCTTTATTATTCAAAAAACCCTGCCATGTTTTTGATTGAACCAACCAAGAGAACATCCCCAGTGATCAACTAAACTCCAGCTTTCAACAATCAGAAGAAACCACCATAAGTCTTGATAGCAGTTGTAATCTGCTTAGGCTGAATGGTAATTCATGCTTTTGCAAAGATCCTCACATAATAGTCACCGTTGTCTAAACACAGAAGCAAAAGTCAGCCGAAATTCCCAATGCCATGAAAATATATTTCTGAGGGACCTATGATAAAAGCTTTGTTGTGCTCTTTCTTAGACTGGGTAAAAATTAAAAACAAAAATTTAGAACACTACTCTACATGTATTGAATTTTGCTAAAGATAAGAAGTGTTGATATTAACCATATAGAGAGCTAACATTTACAAACAGATGAAGATCCCTTGCACTTACACATTATACGAAGACCTTGACTATTTATAACAACGACAATAAAGGTATGCTATTAAAATAGAAGTTATTTAACATTTCTGTAGCACTCCCTCTTATGTGTCAGTCACAGCATTTCTATCATGTCAAATACTTGTGATTGCTCAACAAACTGCTCTCTATTCTGCAAATAACTTGGAGAATGTCTACATAAAAATATACACACATAACTTCCATAGTAGCTAAATATTAAAAGCAAAGAAAAACAAACCTAAAGACATCAAAAGTTGACCTTCATTCTTGGAGTACGGCAGAAAGTCTGCAAATGTGGCATATTTCAAGCTGGATTCCATTATCAGACAAAAAATAAAGAACAAAAATTAATATGGAAAATAAATTTGCTTGTCTCATACTCATTAAGGTTAATTTAGTAAAAAATTGCAGTGATATGAGGTAAGAATAAATAGTACTTTGCAGGAATTAACTACAAAAAATCTGTTATAGTCAAACTTGCATATAACTCAGAAGTCTAGCTTTTATATTCACCTAAAATGCTATAGCTTTGTCAAAAACTGCTTCTTTTGGTATGCCTGTTTTCAATACATAACCAGAATATAAAATACTATGAATGTCTCATGTTTGCATATTGCTTTTCAAGTTAAGATGTTTCTGGAAGCAAAAGGGCTCTTACTTAATGGGGATTTAAAATAACCTAATCTGCATTTTTAAAGTAAAGATAATTCCATTTTTATTTTAAAAATAAAAAAAAAAATAGAGTTATAAATCAAGATAGAATTAATAAAAGTATCAGTGTCTGACAAAGGTGGTCTCACAGTTGATGCTGTTGCCGTTTCAGAAAGGATTCCTCCTCAGCTGCCCACTCCACTGGCAATTGCTGTCTTCACAGCAGAGTACAAGGAACATATCCAAATGTCTCAGACTGTGTTACACAAAATGCTGCATAGTGCTGTAAATGAAGTTGACATGAACATAAAATGACAGTGTTTGCCCTTAAAGCAGCTGAGGCTTAAAGGGAACACCCTTCCTCCTGCCCAGCTAGCTGAGATGAGGTGGGTGCATACAAGCACTCATCTGGGAGTGTCTCCCTAAAGCACTACCCAGACATGATGGGGCATTCCTCCTAGTCAGCTTTTCTCAATTCCTTAATATGGGAAGTAAAATATTTGTTAGACGCATTTGCACAAGTAATGAACAAACAAATAAAATGTTTCCAAAATAAATAGAAATATATTTCTGTTTCAGAAATAAACATAGTTTGGGCAACAAAGAACCACCACTCCCAACTTTTTTTTTTTTTAAAAAAGAAACAACCAGCTACCACAAAGAGCAATGCCCTATACTCCTCCCACCTCTCCTCTCTGTGATCTTGTCACAGTAGATTGCACAAGCATCAAAGTTAGACATGCATTGCTTCTCTTTCTACATTAGATGTTCACTCTGCTCTTTAATTTAGCAGCAAAAGTGATTCATAAAAATTTACTACCAGTACTACTGTTTCATGGATGCAACTCAAAGTCCTTAGACTGATAACATTTTTTTTATCCTTTAAGCTAGCTAAAGATAGCAGCTAAATATCTCTGTAGTTCCAAACAACATGCTAATTCATTTGAAGAATACATAGTTCAGACAAAGTTGTGTTTTTTCTTTCAGCACATTGTGTTGAAACAATCTTACTTTTTGTTTTATAGTTCCTACAATTCTATGAATATGTGAAGTTTCCTTTTGTTCAAAAAAGGTTGAACTTCATAACTATAAAGACACTTTATGAGTCACACAGCAAAATGAGAATACAAAGACACTCATTCGTAATGTTCTTATTAAGACCTTTTTCAAACTATCATTTTATTTTGGACCTGAATTACGTTTTTCGAATTCCTGAAATTTGTGAAAGGGAGATAACTTTTCTTAACAATGGATTAATCCAAATATGCAACGTGTTTGGAACTCCTAAAATGCATAATCTAAATGTGAATGTACTACTAACCATCAACTGATATAATTTCACCAATTTTCCAAGAACTGTTGCGTCCACTCAGCATTTACAGGAGACACGTAGAAAACAAGAAGTTCAAAGTGGCAAATTATTCCTCTCAGGCAAACTATTCCTCAGCAACTTTTTTGTTTTATCGAAGTGCTGCTGAAGTGTGCTGGTCTCCCTTTGGACTGGGAGGAGTCTACACGCCACAGCAGTGAGTTCACTAGGCGCCGGGCACTTGTTTGTTCAGCCCTACCCTCCTGTACCTGTGCTGTGGGAAGTAGCTGTATAGAAAGGAAATGCAAATCTGAAGCAGACAATAGATGATGCTGTGACCTGAGCCAATTGCAACACTTTGCTGGAGCCTTTGGGTTAAAGGAAAAGCTTTGCATTTTTGTTTCTTCACTGAAACCTTTAACCCTGTGGTTGGGCTCCTTTGAAAGAAGTCTGAGTTGCCTTTCTGTTGTCTTTGACCACAAAATTAACCCCTGAATGCAGAACATTTCAATCTTTGCAGCCTTGGTGGTCCTGTATTGCTCTGGTCTATGTTGTATGTTGACACTGGCAACCTTGGCCAGCACCATTTCAATTCTGCTCACAGGCATTGCAATGCTAAAAGTATAGTTTATTCTGTGGCTGTGCTAAGCTTGAGATGCAATAAAGCCAGATATAGCTCTAAACTCATGGATTTATCCTACTGACTGCCCTTTTAACTTGAAAGTTAATGGGACGTGCAAGTTTGAGACCGGGAAGAGCATTAAGTCATAGTTTTGTAGAAGAGTCAAGCAAGCAGAGGTGTATATTCAGGGAGGCATTTCCATATAAGTCACAAATGAGGCAGGGAAAGAGCTAAAATGGTTGCACTGCAATCTTCGAAATTATGGAAGAACTGAACATGAAGTACATAAACTGATAGCCCAATACCACAGCTATTTAGTCACAGAAGTAGTCCCCTGGGGTCCCAGCTTGTGTATGGCGTGCCAAGGAAAGCTGGTTATCCACTGCTGGCAGAAGTTAAAATTATGTGGTATTTATGGCATTTTCTATTCTAAGCAGAGGAATTAGTACTTTAAATAATGTTCATCGTAGGTGGCTGCAACATAAAATATGCACGGTCCTCTCTTGCAGAGTAGGCCTTATCTTCTGGTGGCTCATTGATGTGACTAGGCCTTGATCACAAAACTATGGAATTGAAGCAAATGAGATTATGTATGTTTGGCTTGGCCTGTAACACATGCAAAATTTCTTCTAATGGATACCACTCAGTTTCAACATTGATTCAGGTTGGTGATCTGTGCCATATAGTTTGACTCTGAAATGAAATTTTCAGATCCCTAGAACTCTCAAGCCTCCTTCTAGCACCTCTTAGGGAGTTCATAATACTTGCGTTGGAAGGCACTGATGTGACTAGACCTTGTGGTCCTGCTGAAATGAGAGTAATAGAACTTCTCTGTGGCAATTTTTCCAGCAGGAATTACATTTCTGCCCATCTGGCAGTACCTACTGAGAGGTGTGCACTAAAATGAACCTTGAATTTAGACATAACATACCTTCACTTCTAGCCAAAATCAATGCAAATATTCAATCCCTACCTACAAACTCTTGCCCTTTTCAAAGTCTTTATGGAAGCCAATTTAGCATTAGAAATGCTGATATTATTTAGAGGAACGTACTCTGGGAACTCAACATCACTAGCTCTTGAGCTGAAGTTTGCTGCTTTTCTCCCTGTTACAGTTGCTGGTACTAATATGTATGAGAGATACCATACTCAAGGTACCAATTAGTATCTTATCAGGCTGTGAAAGTCCCACCCAGTAATGTAAAGCAGTGTCATCCCGAATACTGTGTACACAGAGGAAAGAAGGGCTAAAACCAAGGGAAAATGAGGCAGGATTACTTGATCCCTGCTTAGGGAAAGAGTGTGACTTTTTTTTAACCCATCCCAGCAGAACAAAGCTGGTTATAATGAATAAAGCAGGAGCAGTTTTGTCTTCACCGGTCAAACAGTCAGTTTCTTACTGTTCTTTACTTTTGTATTAGAATGCGAACAATAAAATTCACCCGTTAGATGACCCATCAAACTTGAGGTGAGGGTGTTGGACTGATCCCCTTTCTGCTTATACAGCCTGGGCAAGGTGAGAATCTGTCAAGTCTGAGAGGCAGAAACTCATTTTGTATTCAAGGGTGTGCAGGTAGGGGAGAGAGAGAGAAAAACAACATCAGCTACCAGCTGCAGAACCAGGGCCCAGCTGCTTGTGCTGGTGCTTGAAAGATGTTTTCATTCAAAGGACAGGTTTTCAGGCTTCCAGCTGAGCTGTGGAACCTGTGGCTGTCTGGTCACTACAGACGCATCTGTGTGTAGTAGAGTGTTTTTTGGTTTGGTTTAGCTTTTTACATCAGTCAGCACAGGATATGGTTATAGTGGTTTTTTCAAGAGGTTGAGAACCAGACATAACATTTCTGAGGACCTCCTCAGAAGAGCACCTAGAGCTGAAGAGCACCTAGGTCCTGCTTCAGTTTGCAGAAGGGAGTCTTGACATCTGGGTTCTGCTCACAGATTTATTTCTGGGTTTTATGAAGTGGTTGCTATCTCTAACATCCAGACAGCAGTGTACGTGATCACAGTGATAAACACAGCCCTAGAGACTAGATTGTTTTACTGTGCTCATTTCAATGTCCTACAGGTGGGCACATTCATCCAGGTGACTGAATGCTCTTGGACCATCTGCTTCATGGGTCCTAAGGCCACCTGCATTCACATATGTGTGTGAATAAGCAAAAATTTGTGTCAGCCTGCCAACTCACTGGTTGTTTCTTGTCATAATATTGTCTTGCTGTTTTCTAAACAGAGTATAGCTGAGAAAGGTCTCTGGTTTCCTATTTTGTTTTGACACAATGTTATGCTCTGTATTATTTTGAGCCTTGCGAATTGTGGATGTGTCTTTGTATGTATTGAGTACTGACCGAAAGATTTTTTTTTAATTCTTTCTTCAACATTTATAGCAAAAAAATCTAATTATGAAAAATGCAGGTCATAACTTCTAATGCGTATGACACTCCAAGTCCCCTTGAAAGAAGACACCATCATTCTGAAAAAACATGGATTTCCCTGTGCTTCAATATGGAGTGCAAGTTTTAAACTCCTTTGGAGGTCTTACAATAAGTAGTGTAAACACAAGTAATCTCTAGAATATGCATTGTTTATTCCAGAAGAGCTATTTGGTTCCATTATGTCATTGCTTGCATGAAGAAAAAGGGAAACTAAAATCTATCATCTTGACCTGGGCAAGTTTAATAGCCCAGGAGTTTAACAGCATTAGCTCAGCAACTAACAGGGGCCAGGGCCTGACAGCAACAAACAGAATTTCACAATGGGTCTCCTGTTAGCGATGAAGAAGTCAAGCTCATGTGCTCGCTCTGTGTGCTGAGGGAGAGGTCAGACATCTGTGTCTGGTGAGGTGGGGATGTAGCTGGGAGCACAACAGCTGCAGAGCTTGGGCTGACTGATACCTTCAAGGAGACACTCCAGGAACAAAGGTGGGGATGTGCTGCCTCATCAGAGACTGGCATGCTGCTGATTCAGCTTGCACCTACTTTATTGGCGGCCACATGTACTTACAAATGAAATCAGCCTCAGATATCTCCACCTGTGTCATGGCTGGGATTTACTCAATTGCAGTGTATCATCAGTATCAGTGTGAGCTGGGAACAAGACACTGCGTGGGTGAAGGGCTGCAGGAGGACACGGTTAGGCTGAGATGCAATGGTGGCCAGGAGAATTTCATCAAAGTAACAGTGATGGAGTCCTCCAAGGACAGCCAAATGAAGGTGCTGGAGACATACAGCAGCATCAGCGAGGACAGAACAGGCCCTTCAGTGTGGTAGAAAGAGGCTGCCAGCTCCCTGATGAAGGAAGGACAAAGGCTACATTTCCCAGCAGATAGGCAATTCACAAAGACAGCTCCAAAGAAGAAAGAAAGCAGAAGATAGCTCTGTTTCTGAGATGGGAGGGCTTGGAGGGGTGGGGAAATGACCCTTTCAGACATCTCACCTGAGCTCCAGGTGGTCTGTTACCAGCTGCCCCAAACACGCATGGTTCTGAACTATGGTTCTGGCCAAGAGCTCAGGGGAGCAGTTCAGAACTGGCTGCTGAGTTCAGGGAGTAGGGATGATTCAGGTGAGTTTTTCATCATCCAAGGCACAGGCATTCAAGGGCTAGTCAGAAGGATATATCTACAAGGCCTGTCATTTTGGTTCTTTTCATTAATTTCAGTGAAAAGTGGTTACTACACAATCTCTGAAATTCTAAATTGAAAAAGTTTATGGAAAGCATCCTCAACTGATGAGAACACTGCAGGTTTCTTTTTTTATATTGTTTATTCAGTAATTTGCAGTTTTCTGAAAGACATACTTTATCACTTAAGTCAGCAGTCTCTTCCTCAGTTATCAAGTACTTTGTAACTGTGAATGTCATGTGACATTTTTCATAGTGTATACTGACCCTTTTACTAGTACATTAGATCAAATTACTCAAACTGTAGTTGAAAGTCTCAATAAATACATATTTTTGTGTCTTTGTTGGCTAAGCTAGCAAGAAGAGTTTAAACTAGGATGAAAGGGAGGTGAAACCTCACAGTACAAGAATTACACTGAAAACTTGCTGAATAGTCAGTTCTGTCCTTCATTCCTATCCCAGCATGTGCCTACATAGTTAGCCCCCCTTATTTCCTTTACCATGTTGCCTCTTGTTAGGGATTAGACATTAGAAACAAGTCCCATTCAGAAGGTGGTGAGGCACTGGCCCAGGTTGCCCAGAGAAGCTGTGGATGCCCCATCCCTGGAGGTGCTCAAGGCCAGGCTGGATGGGGCTTTGGGCAACCTGGGCTGGTGGGAGGTGTCCCTGCCCATGGCAGGGGGTTGGAATTAGGTGGTCTTTAGGGTCCTTTCCAACCCAAATTATTCTGTGATGCTGTGTGATTCTGTGGATGACTTAGCTCATTGCTTACAATACTGTGTCCTTCTGATCTTCCCAGTTAGTGTTTTTTGTCCAAGTTCCCTTTCCACAACATGATATCTTGTACCATTTTATAAACATAAATTATCACAATGTGGACAGAAATCTAAACAGTAGAAAGGGCAAGGCTATGCAAACAGAGTGAGAGATATAAAAGGAAGGCCTGAAGAGCATCTTAAATTCAAGTAATGCGCAGCCCCGGAACTCTTAATATGTTCTGAGGATTATGAGAAGCATGGAGACTTGGCTGAGTAATATGAGACTGGACTGTTTGTATAGAAGGGTAAAGTGCTTCAGAAAGAATTGTTAGGAAAAGAAGTGAAATGTTGATGGGGATGAATATATTTATTTTAAAGTCCGGAGTACAGAAGATAAGGGTGATGTGTCTGGTAATTATAACACAATGAGATTCCACAATCCTTGTAAATGCAGAGAGGGAACAGGAAAAAATGACAATGAATTTGAAAAAAAGAAGATTTTATAAAATAAGACTATTGATAAGAAGGATTTCATAGGAAACAAGACAACGAGAGCATTAGTAGGAATGACTATGTCTCTGTATAAATGAAATAAAGGGCATAATATGTTCCAAAGAAGAAATAGTATTAGGAAGGGAATACTCGGTTAAACCAGAGACCTTCAGTGACCTCAAGATCACATAAAGAAGCATAAAGAGAGTCATAAGAAGGTTACACTACTAAAAATGATAGCACAAGCAAATGCAGGCAAAATTGGAATTACTGAGGTGCAACTACCAGTGCAGCGAAGATACTATTAAAAGTGTTATAAGCAAAGCATAAGTGCTTTGGTGAGAGTTGCATTGCTCAGGGAATATTGTTTGTAGGAGCCTGTCCTCAGCAGCATCAGGAAGTATTGCCTGGAGAATCTGGGGCACAGCTCATCAGGAAAGGTGGAGAGTGACTGAGCATATGACAATGATATGCATGAGCAGGTATCTCGAAGTGCCACAGTGGATTATCTATAGACCAGGCGTGGCCATTATTTGCGTTTTTACAATCAGGGAGGTTCTGGGTGTAGCTGATTCTGCTTCTGGAGAAGTGAAGGAACCAGATGACTAGAAACTTGAGATCCTTTCAAGCATTATTTTTCTACACTTCTTTTTCCTACACTAGTGCATTTTGACACATATTGATGATGTTGTGAAATTATCATGCCCCAGAAGATTAATAAAAAAAACCACACATTTTCTAAACAAGCAGGAAGGGAAAGCAGCTGAGGTCAGAGAGTTCCCGTTAGTTTTGGAAATTGAAGTACATGGAGAGACATGAGGTGAATCAAAACAAAAAGTAAAAAGACAAGGCAAAAAGAAAAAGGAAAGAGGGAGGGATGTCAACACTGATAAATGAGAAGAGTAAAAAGGATGTGACTAATGAAATGGGAAGAGTTGTTTCTGGAAAAACTGACTCGTTGAACAATGATTCACACAATAAACACCTGGACACTTGCCTTCTTTTCATCAGATTTACTCAGAGAAGCAACTGGCTCAAGGAACCAATCTCAGTGCTCAGTTTCTTCTTGTGATTTTATCTGTGGCACCATGTTATGACTGCTGTAAAGCCTTAAGTGCTTCTGGACTTTGTAATGCTTTTGACATAGGAGATTTTTCTTTTCTGTGTGGCTACAACCTGTAAGCAGTTGCTCTGCTGCTGGGAAATTATTTCACCCAGAGAAAGATGCTCAGGGAGAGCAGGCTCACCTCTTCCAGGAGCTTTAAAAAATGTGTGCATTCAATTAAGCGTATTAGGTATCTTAAATCTGTATTTAAAGTACCTCACTGCACTTCTCAATAACAGCACATCCAAGTAGACTCTAACACTTTAAAGACAAACGTTAAACTTGTTTATGTGACTGACTTAATATATGTGACTTGACTTATTCAGCATTTTTTAATGAAAAAGAAGGCTAAAGATGATGTTCAGAACTTGTTTATATGATTATTATTTTTTTTTAGTTTAGGCTTAATTTTGAAATGATTGGTCATTCGTGTTCAAATAATATACAATTGATCTGCATGTAAGTCACTTAAAGTCAACATATTTTCAAGAATGTCCAATTCCCTCCCACTTATTATATTTGCTTTGAAATCATTAACAATGAGTTCTAATGCTTTAAGGGAAACTGTTGTTTTCGAGCTGTGCTCCAAAGATAACTCACTGCTTGCAGGCAGCTTTTGAGAATGTCTGAATCACTCTGAGTACATGAGCAAATGGAGAACAGTTGCGTTTGAAAGCATGCTGAAAGCACTGTCTAGATGTTTTTTTCCTACAGAAACAAATGCTGTTTTCAAGAGAAAAGTGTGATCTGGAGTAGAAACAGAAAGTTCACCCTTCCCAGAATTTACACCTTCCAGCTGTAATTGACTCTAACCCCTTCTTTCTTTGGATGCATAATCCAGAAAACTCTTAATGCACTGCACAGATAATTAAACAATGTTCAAGAGTAATTTAACATACTTAGGAAATTGCAGCCAGAAGTCAGAACCTGGATAAAAATTAACATTTGATGAGAGAATAAGTCTGTTCAAAACATCTGAAATAAACATGATATTACAAAGTGAGTTAGCAGAAAGCAAAACATCGTAAGGATTACTATTTTTAAAAAACTATTTATTTCCAAATATGATTTCAGTATTTTTATTTTATTTTATTTTATTTTATTTTATTTTATTTTATTTTATTTTATTTTATTTTATTTTATTTTATTTTATTTTATTTTATTTTATTTTATTTTATTTTATTTTATTTTATTTTATTTTATTTTTACCATAGCCCTTTACAATCCAATTGATTTCAGTTCCCCTTATTATAGGTACTGTAATGCACAGAGTAGCAGGCATTAGTTGCCCTGACGGCCTGAAAACCTAAACAGACATGAAAGATAACACACGAGGGAAAGGTATTATTACATCCATAATGAGAAGAGCATCTGGAAATGGGCAAATAGAGTGATTTCCCCAAAGTTACCCGAAGTAAATTTGCTGCAGAGCTTAGGCAGAATTTGAGCTCTCTGAGACCACGACTGAGGAATTGTTCTTACAAACAGGCCGAGTCCTCCCCACGCACAGGTCTGCTGTGAAGACAAGTCACCTTTATCTCCAAAAACTTGTCTTCCACATGTGAACTATTCCTGTGACTAGCAAGCAGCAGACATCTCCACCCGAGGCCCATGCCGTCTCCTTGCAACCTCCTGTCCAAAAGGACAACTTTCACCCCGTAGCTCCAACCCGCACCCTGCGTGTTAGTTCCTTGCAACCTCACTGAAAAACTGGATTCAGAGAGAAAACCCCAAAGGACATAAAAAATACTGAAGGCTGTAAATTATCTCGGAGCTATACTGCTTCCTTCCGTGGCAGCCATTTCATACCACACCTAGTCATTAAGAATCAATAATTCTCCATGCTGTTAATGTTTGAGCCACTGAACCTCTAGGGCGAGTCTCAGAAACTATAAACTGTGTGGAGAAGCACACACAGACACTGCCAACCTGCACAAAGGTGAACCCCACAGATGAAAGAAAGAAGTATTTTTTAGTCCAAAACAAGCTTTTCGTGTTACAGGTAAGGGATGATCTAGCTGTCATTTCACTGCAAAATTGTAAAAGCTGAAGCAAGGGGCTTACTGAAGGTTTTTGCTGGCAATGTTAGAAACTCAGCTGTCCTTGTAAAATGGATGACTGCTGTGCTAAGGCTTAGTCTTTGTAAGGCTTTGTATTTCATTTGGATCAATTTCCTCTGTTTTCTCTTTACTGAATTTTAACATCTGAAACCAATCATTTAAAGAAAATCAACTTTTTTTTTTTTTTTAATCTTTTTTTTCCTTCTTTTTTCCCATGGAACCAAATAGTTTTGATTGTTCCTGATCTTTAACCTCTGGGAATATTCTTTGTTCTCTGAAAGTTTATTACTGAAAGTCGCTGGGATATGTGTATGCTGGCTATACTAGAGATTTCTGTTCAGGCAGCAGAATCAGAAGGGATTCTGATTCTATTAGGGATATAGCAGTGAAATGAAACAGAGAGATGAAGGGGGAAATACGGGTCCCGTCCTCACCCAGATCTCAGGCTGCTTTTAGTTAAGTTGATCCTATTCTAATCCTGAAACTGTCTATTGTTGAAAACTTCTGTATGAGTTTATATATACTGAAACTCTATTCTGAGTGACAGAGGAGTATGCAGTTCAGGGCTCTGGTCCTTGGCAGTGCCATGACTCTGTGGAAGCTTCCAGCCATACAACAGTGGGCACTGAAAACACCCCAGACATTCAGGGTTCAGTTCAAGAGCTGATCAAGCCACTCATCATGGCCATACATGTAATGTAAAGGGCAAAACATTAGGGCATGATATTTATATTCAAAGTGGAACTGTAAAGGCACTTTACCCACATCCCAGGAAATGTCTGTATTTTCACTGCTGCACTTTGTAGTCAGCTTTGGGCAGAGACTCTTGGCCAAGACACAGCATAGATGGACAGCAACACGAAGGAGTGCATTTTCCAACAATTTCTGTCCCCTACACTAAGGCTGGATGTGTCCCATCCATAAATTTTCTCCTAACGATAGTAGGTCTTGCTGTCTCTCTTCTCTCTAAATCCAAACTATGGTATCCCCAGACCTCCTCATATTCTTTTTGCTGGCCTCTTGCCCTCCTTCCCGCAGTACCCTCAATTCCCAAGTGTCCCCCCACTGCCAGATGGCCAAGGGGCACATATGGACACATATCTCCCAGAGGGTCAGATGAAACCACACAGCTAACCTCTGGGTGCATACTGTAGCATTACCCAGGGAGGGCATGGCTTTGGTCTTCTGTTCCACCTGCCACCCCAGATCAACAAAGAATTAGTTTTTCAAGGTTTCTGCCTGCTATCAAATGCAGTTGAAACTGGCCAATGTATTCAGAAGGTGCCAGGAGGAGAGGAGAGGTTGTGAGACAGACAGGAACAGAACAAATCTCCATACACTAACTGCAATATCAGCAGCGGTTCAAAGTATCATCTCAGGCGGTTCAAAATGTCTCCTCTACCTCTGTCCTGTTTCTGCCTGATCCCAGTTCCTCTGGCTGCAGGCAGGGTGGTGAGGGACCTGATCAACAGCAGCACATCCAGGCAAATGCAAGGATTTCCCCTTCAGCCCTACTGTCCAGACAAATATAATTATCTTCCTCATCACCACTGGTTTCAAAGGAGTGCCATTTTATTTTCTTCCAGTACCCACTCAGGTAGCTGTAGTCCATGGGAAAACAAAACAAAACAAAACAAAACAAAACAAAACAAAACAAAACAGTAATTTCAAAGGGCTTAATTGCCCTTGACGAAGCCCTGCTCAGAATGGGATTTGCAAGACAAAGTCCCATGTCACATACTAAAATGAGTGCTAAAGAAAACAGCAATGTGGACATTTTCTATATTTGCAGGTCCTATTTTTGTCAGCCATTGAGGAGAGAAAAGTTAAAAAAATTAAATAAAGATATGATGGAAATCCCAAGCAGGAGGGCATCTGGAGGGAGCTGTGCCTCCACACTTTTTTTTTTTTTTGTTTTGTTTTTGTTTTGTTTTGTTTTGTTTTGTTTTGTTTTTTATATCTGTGAGTGCCTCCATGGGCTGTGGTGGCTGAAGGATACCTGTAGGTGTGAGCCAGCTAGCACGGAGCACCATGGAAGACGACAGCATTTTACACCAACCTCACGTCTCTCCAGAACTCACCCCAACCTTTTTGTTAAAATCTAGAAGTAATGAGAAAGCAAGACTTAACTTCTGAGGAACCCATTTTGTTTGCAGTCACTGCACTGTGTGCTCAGCCTTTTCTTTCTTTCTTTTTTTTTTTTATTTTATTTTTTGAAAATCAGGTTGCTTTGAGGTAGGCAGTGCCCCTTGGACTTGGAAATTTCATTTACAGTAGCTGGGTTGTTGTAAGGGGTGCAGAGGCCTACTCCCTCTGCCTCTGCAGGCCTCACTGAAGGGATATTTTTCATAATCAGAAGACGGGGGCCTCGGGATGGCTTCCACAAGACCTTCAGCTTCCTGTGGTTATAATCTTCCCTGTGAAAGTGTCATTGCTTTCAGTAAAGCAGAAATGAAAGCAGGGCTTGTGTGACACTGGTCAGCTAAGCTGCGAGGCCGCATGACTTGAAGTTTCATGCTGGCTTTAACTTCTTTTTGACAGCAGCTGAGGCTCTCACGGGACCTCTGGCAGCCTAGGGAACAGGCCTGATGGGTTATGGCCACCCGGGACGCCAGCTCTGTGCCCACTCTTGCTGCCCTAGCAAACGGCAGCTGGTTCTCCAATTTTGGGAAAATTTAGCTGTAACCTCTAGGCACAGAGTTGGCCAACTCTATAAGGGTTAACTTGACTTTCACATCTTCTTTGCAGGTGCTAAAGCAAAGCATATTCCAGTATGTTTAAGCTGTGTGGACTTCAGTTTCTGCTTGTCATTCAGTGGGTGAGTTGCAGTTTTTCCTTCATTTATCTGGGAGCAAACAGCAAAGGTTGCCCAGGAGCCTCTGAGCTCCAACCTTGAAGGTGCCCGGCAAAGCAGCTGTAACCCTGGGTGCGAGAGGACATCCCAGCTGTGAGTGTGGTCCCATGGCCAAAAGTTAGGCAGCCGTGTCAATCATTAGGGAAAAAAAAAAAAAAAAGTTAGAAGAAACCAATTTATGTATTTTGACTCTTGTAGTCCCTCCTTAGATACTATTTTTTTCAATAGATATGTTTCATGCTAGTTAAAATTTTAAAATACTGCAACAAATCACCAAAAAAATGAGGACATCTGCATCATCCTAGTGCCTTGTTCTGCTTTATGATCCATATGCCTGCTGCCATATTAAATACATTCTAGAACATATAATGGCATATGGTTTAAACCATGCCTATTAATTATTTAACCTCATTATTCCATGTATGTGGATCCCTTCTCAGAGGATTTTCTCAAACTGAAATGTATTAATTACGCTATTCGTGGGCCTCGTCTATTAAATTCTGTAGATTTACAGATGTTTGTAAAGGCTTCAGAGACAGCTCCAGCTTTATAATTGAATTCAACAACAATGATAAAAAATGAGTCAAATTCAATTCTGTGAAAAGAATGCCTTAAAATACGGATGCCCTGGGACTGGGGCTGATGTGCAGCAGCGAGCACCTCTGTGCCTGGCAGTGCCAGTCCCCATGAAGCCACACCACAGCCATTACAGCTGTCTTCAACTGAGCTGTCAGCCAGATACAGGCCAAGGAGTAAACCTTCATTCCCCTTCAGGCCCCTGAGGAGTGATTCATGCTGTAGACATACGTTTGGAAATATTTATGGTCCACATAAAGTAATTTTAATTGACAGGAAGAGATATCTTTTACTTGCTTCAGTGCCTGCACTTTGAACCTGGTTTTATGGTGTCAGCCTTTGTTCCTCCATGGCGGGGCAACTTCCCCTGTCAAACATGACCAAGAAGAAAACCTCCCCACAAAATGGCCCTGGGAAAAAACTCCAGGAGATTTGTCCTCCTCCAGGAGCCAGGCTGTACCCACCAGGTCAGATCCAAGGTCCTGCTAACCTCGTATCTTGACCCTGGCAGAGACAAACTGTCAACATTTAGTGAAAAAGCAAAGGGTAGCCATAAAGTACTATTTTCTGGTATCCTTAGCCATTACAGGGCTTTTTGGGGTATGCTTCTACTGTCATTAGCATTACTAGCATCCTTCCCCCTCCCCTCGCAGCTCTTTCCCCAGTTCTCACAATGTTCTAGTTTTCCCGTTTGCAAAAAGAGTCACAAATGCTTGCAGGCGAAGAGGACAAAATCTCTGGCTATTAATAAGCAAAATCTGGCATTATTCAAACGCAACTTGTGACACACACACACACACGGAGAGCAGTGCTTTAGGGTAAATTGTGCTGAACTTAGCTATGTTTTTGTCATAGCTGGAATTAAGTTTTCCCTTGGTGATATGTAAGCCGTGCTTTTCTGCGAGAGGCCAAATAACTGTCCCAGCAGCAGCAGGACCAAATCCAGGGGAAAAGTCATGCAGCAGAGAAGGGGCACTTCCAGAGCCTGACTCCATAGCGTAGTGGACAGTGTGACAATGGCTCTCAGGGTCCATACAGCAGAATAAACTCTTTTTTTCCTCTGGAAGAAAGGGAGGTAAACTCTGTAAGACTCTCAGCAGGGAGTTTTATCTGCACTGCCTAAGGACAGAGCCCTAATTCTGGCAGGTGGCTCCTCAGCACTGCCAAGACCTCAGAGACCAGGAGAGAACTGTAGATGTTTAAGGGATTTTGGTTTTGCCATTTCAGAAGCAGGAAGATTATTGGAACTGTAGGCTGAATTGTCTTGTATGCAAGAGCTGCTCTAAGAAACTTACTTTTGCTTTGCTTTTTTTCTTTTGGAAGCAAGGACTTCCCTGAAACACCAGGGCTTTTAAGAGTCTGTCTGGAGGTCTTTGGGCACTTGGGAGGAGTTGGCTATAAATCTCATCACAAATTTACCAGAAAAAAAACAGCCCGTGAAGGCACTGCCAGTAGGACAGTAGTAGAAATTACAAGGGGTGCATCTGCAAGTCTTCCCCTTCTCCAGGTGGGGTGCTGGGTGTCCCAACACACTGATGGCCACAGGATTGTACAGCTCCTGGATGGGACGTGGGAGTGGTCCAGAAATGCTTCTGTGAATTTTCTCTTGCTCTTAGTCTACCTTCAGCTCTTTGGTGTGTCTGTCTGCTCTTGAAGGTAGATCAAATCTCATTTTGTTATGTAGTGGTTAGAAAAGGGCAGGACACAAATGTTTGTTTTTAAATTAACCTAAAAATAACACTGCCTTTAAAATGGATGCATGCTAAAGAACCATGAGATGTTCAGTGCTGGTGTCTCTTCCCTTGTACTGGAGCAAAATAACTTGCAAGAGGCTCAGTGATGGAGGGTTGCTGTGTCTGTGTGATTACAACAAACATTCCTCAGCTGCTCTCCTCTACCATTCTTTCTCTTTCTCTCTCACAGGCTATGTGCCAGAATCTCGGGGACCTGAATTTGGCTGGTCCTCTAAAAGACATGAATTTCACTATTCCAGAAGGTGCAGGAGTACGACCCATTTACCAGGTAATCAGCATCTCTTGGTACCCATTCCTTTCAAATTGAAGTCTCTACATGTGAAAAACAGGAGACAAGCCCTTCTCTCAAACACAGTTTAGGGGCGTATTGTAAAACAGAGATTAATAAAATCAGCATTCCTTGAGAATGGGTTTCCATGCAACTTGTGTCATCATTTTCCTTAGTCTCTGAGGTTTTCTTCCCAAAACCTTAACCACAGATGGACAGATCCAGCTCCTAGGCAAATGGAGGATGTGTCATTTATTTTCCATTCCCATGCTCAGACAAAGTCCTGTCCTAAGCAGACGTTTTCTTTGGAAAGAAACCACAGTTGGGATTTCCTGCAGCAATCAGGAAATAATGTGAAAAGTTCTCTGTTGCAGATCAGAAGACAGCAGAATTGTTTCAGCAGGCTCTTGCAATATCATTCCTCCAGCCAAATGCACTGTTGGCAACAGGCTTTAAAAGACACAAAAGCAAAAAATTCTTTAAATGATGGTAATAATGCTGAAAAAAAAATAATGATTTTTCCCTCTGATTTTTCCCTATACTAGTTCATATCTGAGACACCTGTGATTTTCAGAGCAACTGGTGAAAAAGATGGAATAATTGACGTTGTGCCAAAGACAGGAATGCTGTATCTCAATGGGTCTCTGGACTGGGAGACTAAAGCGGTGCACAGGCTGCAGGTAAAAACTCAACGAAAAATAAAAAGGAAAGGTTTTTCATATTCATCTTGCTAGTTATTCATGAAGAATGGCAGGGTAAATTCCATGGCTAGATTGTGAAAATAAACTATTGCTATCTATTTAGAGAGGTTATAATCTATTTAGTGAAAATGATGCAACCAGATGATATTTACACACAGAAGCATAGACCTCACCTCTATTAGATAGAAGCAGAAAGCTGTTTGGAGATATCAGGGACTATGTGTTTGTCCTGTTATCTTCTTTCCATGAAGATCTTAGCATGAATGCTGCTGGGAGTGGGACAGCAGGTATGCAGTCTTTTTGCCTCAGTACAGCCTTGTGCTCTTCTTCTATGTCAAGAATGGCATTGCCTTTTTTCTGAGGCACTAGCAACTAAGAAGGAAATGGTCATGAGAGGATCAATGTCTGAACAGACAAAGGACGCGGTGATGTTTTAGTTAGCCTTAGTTATCTTTCTAAAGAACAAGATGTCTAGCACTTCAGGTTTAGTAGTTTCACATTCTCAGCTCTAAGGCACACTTGGATTGGTGAAGTATTAGAGAGGACAATTTCCTAGCCCCAGAAGTTAACTCTAAACTTGTGAGTCCTTTACAGACAAGAAGAAACAGTGACAGAACTGAAAAATGATCCTTGGTTAGGCATAAATTATCATGATTTGATCTGTTGTGTGCAAACAAAATAAAGTCCAACAGACATAGTATATACTTGATGCTTTAAAGTCAAATGACTGAAAAATGAGAAGTCTCATTATTCAGAACAAAAATGTCATCAGAACTAAGGATTAAGTTTTATTGACAAACTTTGGATCAGCCTGCTCTTCTGGTTGATGTTAACAACATTACAGTTGAGTCCACTAGATCATGTTGGGTTTTCTCCTTTTTCTTTAGAAAGTATCTATTTCTATTTCAAGGAGATCTTCAGGTCTAAGCTATGCAAGAGTACAGGTAGTCTGATGAGGCTGGAAGTTAGAAATTGCCCTCTGAAAAATGTTGGTAAATGCAGGAATAGGTTATTCTGTTTTGTTGGTGTTACATACTATGGTGAATCATTGTCAGTGAGCTACTGTGGTAAATTTGTTCTTGTAGATGGAGCCACCCAGT
Organism: Aythya fuligula; assembly: GCF_009819795.1. NCBI lineage: Eukaryota > Metazoa > Chordata > Aves > Anseriformes > Anatidae > Aythya > Aythya fuligula. Next base: position 135,307,591 of record NC_045560.1, on the reverse strand, counting down.
GATGGCTCTCACCAGATCTGCATGACAGTAGAAATCACTTCGCATTTGACAATCATTTGATTGTCATTTTTATTTAGGTCTTTACATCTCAAATTTATCTATGTGAAAATAATTATTCGTTGTTCCTTCTTTTTTTCAAATCAAGGTGGAATGTCTGGATGAAAATGGAGACGTAGTGAAAGGTCCATATGCTGTGACAATATATGTTGAGGATATCAATGACAACCCACCAAAATTTGACCAGACATCATACACTGGAGTGGTGAGGCAAAACTCCCGTGCAGGTAATCATTGCAATAACTAAATACTTTAATTAATAGGAAGTTAGATAGATTAGTTAATAAGTACGATAAATTGGATGTTATACTTCAACAAGCTGAAAAAAAAAAACACACAACAGTTTTCCCTCCCACAAGATTGTTCTAAATAAAGGTACAAACATGTACAACAGAAATGAAAGTGCAAACAGGTGACCACAAATGTCTAAAATGTAAAGGTTGCCAAAGATTATGCAGACAGACAATGTCAAGAACATGTAAGTCCTTGCACATCGGTGAAATAAAAAGCCAGTGCATAAATGGGGTATGTGTTTATGACCGATGGTTCTCAGAACCTGGGGTGAACATTAGTATTTACCAGAGAGGCCTGGGTTATGGATTGCAGTAATCCATTCCAGACATAAGGAAGTAACAAAAAGCAGTTTGAGACCTACATCTTGGAAGTGAAATGAAGGACTCAGCCAGATGTTATCACTGTGACCATGGAATCAAGAAGAAACTTTCATTAAAGAATGTGCATATAAGGCTCCACGAAGCCAGAAAATCATTCTGCAATATTTTAGCGTGTACTTCAAATGCATCCAAGTTGAAAAGATTTCGAATGTTGCGTGGGTGCTCAAAAGGCAAAAATGTGGTTATTTTACCATGCATCTCCATTTATTCTTTTAATTGTGTGACTGTTCATTTATTTACAAGTGTGCCACAACTGTGCATTTTTCTTAATGTGCTCTGTGTTGAACCGCGTTGTGTAAGGACTGTGAAGTATCTTTAAAGTAATAAGAAATACCAGGTGCAGGCACTCTGGCTAGTAGATAGGTGCTCTCTGAGTGAGCTCTGCCACTTCTGCATCTACTGGTCTTCACCCCTATTGTGATCCCATTAAACATTTCTCTGCTCAAATGGGCTATGTGTTGAGGTTTCAGTCATCTCTTAAAACTGTTTCTTCTCTAATCCAAACAGGCAAGCCCTTCATGTATGTCCACGCCACTGACCTGGATGATCCTACAACCCCCCACGCACAGCTGACATACAGCATTCTCCACCATTTTCCCAACCCTTATTCAGAAATGCTTTTCCAGATTGATAGTACAACTGGAGCAATCTCACCAAGTAGGACAGGTATGTCAAATTACTCATCTGTCAAAAAACGAGCATGAGTTTTGGGGTATACATAGAAACGAAACAATAACTCTGATGTTATATTCTAAATGAACTCAGTGAGACATACTCCATGGAGAACTTGGTTTTGGTGATTTTTCTTTATGTTTCCCACCAAATTCAAGAGCAGTTAGAAGGAATGGAGACCAGGATCTGAAAATATGTTGAGTAGACAGATAAATCCTCTGACCCTCTGGACTACACTGAGTTAGATCCTGGGGTTAGTTCTCTTCCCTGAAATCTAGAAAAGCAGAAGCATTAACATAAAACATGTAGAGAAAGGTCAGCCAGCTACATAATCCCACATAAACTTAAATAATTAAAAAAAATAAAAAAATCTCTTCTGCCAGGCCTACTATGTTGTGCTGCATTGTTCAGAGAAGCCAGAGGAAGGAGGTTGTTGAGATTTGGCACAGAGGTCTATCTAAGCAGTGATCCTGGAGCAGATGTAGAAGCAAGATGCATGTAGGAGGCAATGGGCAGGTGAAACATCTCCCCAGCCTCTGCTTCATTTTCTCACAGCTCTTTGTTCTGTCTCTAGGCTCCTTTTACTTAGATCCCCAGAAGCAGGACACCTTCACACTTGTTGTTGCCGTGAAGGATATGGCAGGGATGACAGAAAATGCTTTCACCAGCAGCGCCGATGTGATCATCGATGTGAAGGAGAGCCTGTGGAAGGCTCCCCCCACCATCTACATTCAGGAAAACTCGACCGAAACCCACCCTGTGAACATCAGCCAGGTAGGGCCCTTGGCCACAGTCCCTGCAATGCTCCTCAGTGCCACAGGGTTATTTTCTCTCATCTGATGGCACTCAACAGTGGATTCTCCAGAAGGACTTTGGCACCTCCCCATTATTTTCCATATGGTAAACGATCTTTAGGACAATTCTCATTAACATATTTTGGGATGAAATTAATGGTTTGACAGGGATTGAGATAGGGTCAATACAAGCATCTGAGTGACTAGACTTTGCCTTTCAGCTTGGAGAGGCTGGTGGCATCACCTGTGTACAATAATATTCCATGGACAGAGGAAATTTTGGAAAAGGTCATTTTGAGGTTAGCTTCTTCTGTCTACAGAAGATCTTGTCAGGGGTCCAGCTCCACTGCAACCTTGTTGTGAGTAGTTTCCCTTACTCAGAGACATCTTCTGTGGCCAGTTTTGTGTGGCACAGTGAACCTGCCATGTCCAAAGTACCTAGGAAAGATTTGAATAGCCTCCTGCAGCTTCCTGCATTCCCATGGTATTTCTCTTCCTCTGATATTTCACTGGGCAAACATGAAACATTTTGTCTGTAACTGCAGAGTGGGAGTGATGTATGTACCACTAAATATTAACCAACAGGCCAACAGCCTTTCAGAAATGTTTGACTTTGAAAACCACCTTGGCACTGGCACCCCCCAGTGCTGTGATCCCCTGAGCATGGCAGGATTTCTTCGTTAATTTGGCATCCTTTACTACATTTAATTTTATATCTCAAATATCCCACTAAAGTTTCCCTGTCACAGACTTTGAGGCATATAAGGAGCTTGCACACACATATGTGCACATAGGTTCTGGATGTTTGTTTTGCTGTTCCACATCACAGAATTAGATAAAGAAAAAAAGAAAAGAGAGGGATAGGCAGTGTAAGGAGATGGAATATATTAGTGTCAGGACATTCAAATAGTAATTCCTTCTCCTTTACCACCATTTACCTTCACAAAACCCTTCCACAGAAAGATAGGCATAATAGCCCATCCTTGACAGCTGGAGAAACTGAGATAAAATGGCTTCACCACAACAGTTCAGAGAGCAGGGATGGACTATTGGTCTGGTTTTCTGAGGTTTATCCCAAAAGCCTGCCAAACTGTTAATTTTCTGGTTTATGAAGCTAACGGGAATGCAGTCTTTTCTGTTTGTGGCCCAGAAATGATCCCTGTTAAATCTCAGTCCACACTTGTGACTTCCTATCCTGACTTATTTTTGTGTTTTTTAGGTGCACTCCAATGAAGCAGATGTAATTTATGAGCTTTTTGAAAAAGAAGCGCTGGCCAGATTCCCATTTTCCATTGATCGGAATGGGGTTATTTATGTGACTGAGCCATTGGATAGGGAAAAAAAGGATTCTGTAAGTAAACATGCACAACCTAACCGATGGGAGGGAGCGGCCGGCTGATTACTGCTGGGGGAGTAAACACAAGAAAGCTATGGAGGATGGAGAGGGAAAAAAAAAGAAAAGTTTTGTTTCTTAACAGATTTGAAAGTATATTCATCTACTACACGGTAAACGGTTTTTAGTTTGCTACCCTAAAATATTTCTCCATGGGTCTGGTGTAGTGATCACCACCTGTAATGTTATGTATAATGTGCAACACAGAACACACCATGCCGGGGTTGTAGGTGCATAAGTAGAGGGCAGGAACTTCGCAAATTTTAAATCTAGTCCAGATCCCAGGGACCGCAGCAGAGGAGGAGTTCAAGTTGCAGCTGGAATTTTTAAGTTACCCTGAAGCTCTCCATCTTGGGGGTTTCTATGCAGAAAACCCTCTGTTGCTTTTTTCTTGGAAGAAATCTGGAGACAGAAAGGCCAAGGATCAGCTATGCTGGAGGAATCGCATCTTTGTATGTGACAGATTTGTTTGTAAAGTGACAAAAATTAAATGTTCCTGCTTTTCATGATTTTTTTTTGAGAGAGTAAGTTCACAGGACAGAGAATTGTTCAGAGAATTGTTCATTGACTCACTTCTTTTGAGAACTCAGACCTCGGACACAAAGGCATCATGGAAGAACTCTGACATAAACAGAGGGAAAATAGCAAGCAGACAAATGAGAATATTTCATTTGCATGGAAGGCACCCATGGTTATCCATTTAAATGCAAAAATGTCACTGTGGACATCCAACACATCTAATCTTGCTACCCTCTTTGCAGTATTCGTTCTTTGCGGTCACAAAAGATTCAGTGGGAGAACTGGTGGACAAGCCTCTGCAAATTCAAGTTATTGTGAAAGACATTAATGACAATCCCCCCGTGTGCGAGAATGCCCTCACTGTATTTGAAGTTCAAGAAAATGAAGGTGGAGGTAAGAAAACAGCTTCTACTCATTCATACACATCATTCTACCCCTCTTACTGTTTCCAGCTGGGTGCAAACAGCTAGAATTTCTCATCCCAAAGAGTAAAATACAGCTATCCTGGAGGAACATTCTTCTGTGCCAACAGCCCTGTTGTTTTTGTTTTGAGAATCCATGTGGAAATGATATCAGTAAACTGAGGAGGACAGACCCCAAACCAGTATTTAAAAAATGGCGTTCAATTGAAAACATAAATTTGCATTTTCCCATAATTGGATTAATGCTTACAATGTAAACAAAACAACAAACAAACAAAAACTTTTATTATCATTTCAATTGCTATAATTTCAAGAAATACCATTCTAAAAGTGGCTTGAGCCCTTTTCCACCCATGCCTGTGCTCCTCCAGTGTAGCACCTTTGACTTCAGTGGGCAGTTACTGAAACCTATCCCTAAGTTTTCACATTGGTTATTTGGTTTCAAAGATGAAAGTGCCTTCTTCAATGGCACAGCCCTCTTGGACTGCCCCAATCCCAAACCAGCTGTTTGGGATGTTAAAGGAAAACCCTCTAAGAAGTCAAATGATTGTGTCCAGCACAGTGTTTTCCACACAGCTGTGTTCTTATCACCACCCTACTTGCATCGGTGTTACTGTTATCACTGTGCACCTCTGTGGAGAAGTAAATGGGAACCCTGCATTATCTGACTGATTCTGATTTCCGATTTTCTGTCACAGGCAGTACTATTGGCACCCTGCATGCTACAGACATGGATGAGAAGGACACCCTCAATTCTCGCCTGAAGTTCAGTATCGAGAGTCAGGTTCCTGCTGTTCCTGCAAGTAATATGTTCATTGTTCAGCAAGACACCGGGACTTTGCAGTTAAGGAGTTCTTCGTTAAATAAGCAAATTGCAGCCAACTATTCCTTGAAGGTGATGGTGACAGATGCAGGTATGTAATGCCTAAGTTTTATGTTGAAGTAGTTTTGTTCATGTTGACATCTCTGACGCTCAGTGTCCAAGGGACAAGAGGAGTCCTAGGGAATTCTAATAACTGGAGATATTCAAGGCCTGTCTGGACGCCTACCTCAGCAACCTGCTCTAGGGAACCTGCTTTGGCAAGGAGGTTGGACCCAATGATCTCTTGAGGTCCCTTCCAACCCCTACAATTCTGTGATTCTGTGAATTCACTGGAAGCAGCACAGGGATCTGGCTTGTCCTGGCATTGCCCTTCCTTGTTTTTGAGGTGCAGAGATGTTAATTGTGATTCATAATGCAAGTATGGAAGGAAACCAGCTCTAGGGCAGTGCATGGTTCAACTGGGATTGTTCGTTAACAAGCAAATCTCTCTGGTAAGATATTTCCTTTCACAGGGGAAAAAAATAAAGAGATCATATGATTGATTGTTTAGATATTGCATTTTCCCCCCTAAATTCTCTCAAAGAGACTCACTGAAAAAACTGAAGTTATTAAACGCAGCTGCCCAGAGAGTCTAGATGGTGTATTTTAAAAGATTAAGAGCTGAACTTTATCTTCAGAAAACAGTCTTGTCCATTAGGCAAGTTCCCAGGAGTCCTTTGTGGTTCACTGAGTGGAAAGGAAATTAAACCCTGTGTTAAAGCTTAAAGCTTTGTGCTGGAGTCCTCACAGTCAGGCAAAATTTGTGCTTGGAGAAGCTTGCTAGTACATAAAGCAGTGTGACGTATCCCTTAATGAAATAGTATCACTTAGATACGAAAACCTCGCTGGGGGAGAAGCCAGTGAATTGTTTGGGATGCTTGTTTGAATTCCATCCAAACGTTTTTAACTTTCTGCTTATGGAGCACACATGGAAAACACTAAAATCCAGCTACACTGGAATATCACACAGACAGAGAGAGTATGGTTTCAAAATCACAAATCCCTTGCTATAGTGCCCCTGCTCAGGGAGTGCATAGATTTATGCAGATCTGAGGTTTAAGTTTGGCTATAATGAAAGTGAAGGTGCTGTCTGATGGCTCACCAAGAGGACATGGTAGAATAACATCCTGAGTGTTAGTTTTTATATGTAAAACTGATGTTGAGAAAGATAACACAGTTCATAGCCAGGATGTGGTTAAAAAAAATAAGGGAAATGAAACAAAAGAGGATGGGCCAATGTTCAGAAAACTGGGAAAGTAATATAGCGAGTGAGGCTTTCACTGATTACAAGATACTGGAAATTGAATCATTCTTACAGTAGCAGGGCTCTGCTTGACTCAAGCAATTTGACAGTGTTCGCTTTTGCACATAGTGAACCCTTCTGAAGCAAAGTTATTTTTGGCAGAAGGGCTGCTGTGACATTGCTTGTTCTTTTACCATGCAGATTTCCAGACAATCTGTGAAGTACAAGTACATGTCATCGACATCAACGACCAGATTCCCATCTTTGAAAAATCAGATGTGAGTATTTTTGACACCGTCTTTGATGTTCCTAACAAACTTTTGACAAATGTTTGAGCATGCACTCATTGTCTACAGAAGTCAATGGAAAACTAACTGTTTACAGAACAGGTAACAGAGCAAACCACCAGTGAAACTAAAGGCAAGGTATTGCTGGAAAGCCTGCTTATGAGGTCTGCCTAGACAATAAACAGTGGGCCTAATTCATAGTTAATTATGAAACGCAAGATAATTTTCTGTGCAAAAAAACCCCTATGTGTATAGAAATAAATTATTCTGTTGGCCCAAATCTCACTGCAGTGGCCGTCATGCCTACATTTAGGTGCCTAAGCTCCCACTGAGCTCAGAAAAGCTGTCCAGCCCACCAGGTGCAGGTGGCCTCTTGGGGAAGCTGTATTGGTTTCGGGGCTGTTGATTTTCTCATCAGAAGGTCTCAGTTCAGGACCTGGTCTCAAAAATGAGATTCTGTCACCTTTGCTAAATGTACAGCTAATAAAGGGGGTATAGTTTTGCTCTAGTGCCCCTCTTGCAGCTCTGGGTCCCCCCGTGCAGTGAGGTAGCTCGTTTCTACTGCTGAGCTTGTAGCACTCAGCTTTTTATCTGCAGATGGTGCTAGGTGTGTTATGTTTCAATGATCTCTCTCTCCTCAGTATCACAATGTGACTGTTGCAGAAAGTATCCCAGTAGGAACAGTGATATTAGAAATTCAAGCTACTGATACGGACGAGCCTGACACAGGGAGCTCCTACATCGTTTACCAAGTGGAGGAAGGAGATCCAAACCACAAGTTCATCATAGAGACAGATCCTGAAACAAACCGAGGGTTTGTCAAGATTAACAAGGTGAATAGATGGGTTTCTTCTCTTCTCTCTCTTTCTACATGTACATTTGTCATATTCAGTACTTCACTGGCGCAGTGCTCAGGCACACCTCTCCTCCTGCCTTTGTTGTCCTCCACCTACCCTCTGCTGCTGGCCCCTGCTCTGGGCTCTGGCCGATGAAGGAGCTCTTTATGCATCGTGGGGAAAAAACAACATTAATTGAGTGATGCAGATTTTCCTTCCTGCTGGTGATCTGGGCCATTGGTGGCTTTTGCCACCAAGTGGAAGTGAAACTCACTTGTCTCAGTGCCAGTACAGCGAGGCAGTTTGTTCCTGCTGAGGCCAACACTGACTGTGACAAAACCAAGGTCAGTGTGTGCTGAGGTGGGTGATAAATCCCATGTTCTGAGTGTTGGAATCAGAAACACAAGGTACATTTTCCATTGCATCCATGTGTTTCAGTATCAAAAGGGTTCTCCCTTTGAAATCAGCCTTCTTGGAGGCATGTGAACAACGGGTCTGGAAAAATGATCACTCATTTTCCAAAGAGTTACGCGTAGTTTGCATCAAGTTCATGTGCCACTGGCCATGGGTAGTGATCGGTGGATTATCTTTGGGCTCAACCTCAGCATCATTTTTTCCTGAAAATGCAATTGTGAGAAACTCCGTGGTGTAACAACCCTTGCAAGCAATTCTGTCAGCCAGAGGTCATCCAAGGCCTTCTAGTACAAGAACTATAAATACTATTGCTGTAAACAGGATATAGTTATTAAACTTAGGCAGGTGGCAACATTATTAGGACATGCAGTTGCTGAGGAAGCCTCCAAATGGGCATATGGTTTCACTTACATTGACTGTTCTCAGTGTCATTTTACTCTTGACAGCTCTCCCCTATTTCCTCTATATCTTCCCTGGGAAGAAGAGGATTTTGCCATTTCTCATGGCCAGAAAGGCAGGGATGCTCTCCTCTGCCATCTGACAGGGGCAATGGGTCTCTGCCTGCATGTTGCTGCCCCATCGTGGGTCAGGCACAGTCAGGAGGGCTACAGATGAGAAATGAGAACACCCTCACATCTGCCTGGTGCTTGCTGAACCAGACAGCAGTACTATGGCTTAAAGCACTTTTTTTTTTTTTCTTTTTCTGATTTACCCAGGCTCTTGATTTTGAAACAGACAAAGTGCATAACCTGGTGATCAACGCCACAAACCCCGAACCTCTGGTGTCAGGGGTGCAGTACAATGCCAGCTCCCGCACCCTCTTCAAAGTTTTTGTAACCAACATGGATGAGCCACCTATCTTTCAACAGCCAGTTTACACAGCAAACGTATCTGAAGACATTCCTGTAAACACTCTGGTCGTGAAAGCGGAGGCCTATGATCCTGAGGGGGATACTGTAAGGTAAAAAAAAGAGTGACCAAGATTTATTTATTGTATGTAAGATTTAGAATTTTTTCCTAATAGAGGTACAAGGAAAAGCATACAATATTTGGCATAGAGGAAAAGTTTTTGTTTTTTTTTTTTTATATATAAAAGCTTGTCTATTCTCAACTGCTGGTAGAAATTCAGGTGTGGTTGGGTGGTGGCTGGTGACCTACCTGCAGCAGACTACTGGGCAGTGCTTTTCTAACCAACTTTCTGTCTGTGTTGTGACAAGCATCACCAGTGGGGCCCTTGAACAAGGAAACTAAAAGTGAGCAAGGCCAATGTGTGTCTCCAGGAAAAAGTCAGAGCCAGTTTGAGAATAACAAGGTTTCCAAATACACCTTACAAAATGCCTTTAAGAAATGAATGAAGTATGTACTGAAATGCTTTCAGGAACCAGTAGGACAGTAGCCAATTTTCACATCAGTCAGGAAACCACAAAGGGCTTTTATCCACCAAAACACACAACTCATAGCGAAGCTCAAGTTCATGACTGATCATTCATTCATTTACTTTTCTGACTATCAAAGACTAAAGGTCTACCTCCACCATGGATGCAAAGCGCTGTGCAAGCCAACTCCTGTGCTTGTGAGTGGGATAAAAAACCTCAGACTGGCTCATTTGGTGGCTCACTTTGTCATACAGTCAAGTCACCATGAGCCTCTGCCAGAGCACAGAGCCATGCAGAAAGCTGTGCAGCATGGTATAAATGTATCTTCTCCAGTAGTGTCAGGCAGAACTGTTTGTGGTTCTTGCTGCATGATTCCCAGCTAGAATACTGAACAGATCAATCCAAAACAAACAGTCCTTGAGATTTAACTAAAACTGAGCAAAACACCAAGTAGTTAATGGAGTTGCAGAATATGACCATTAGGCCTCCTGTGGATTTTTATTCCCAGAGGTTTCTCATCTGGCTTTCTACTTCCCCCTAACTTTTGGGAACTTAGCATGTTTGGCCTTCTGTCAAGCTGGTTAAACAGTGAGCCACATAGTCCAGAAGCTCTGGGAGATGATGACAGAGACAGATGACAGAAATTCATGTTTACATAAACCACATCTATGTTAAAAAATAGGTTAAAAGAAGTATAATAAAAATTATAAAAAGTAAAAATTCACAAGCATGCCAGCATGCTGTTTTAATGCAATGGGCACTGAAAGAGCAAAAGAATGAAAAAGGTCACATATAGTCAATAAATGGCTTTGTTTTAACTGGGTCATATGTTCATGGTTAAATTTGTAGAAGTAAATACCCACAGACCCTGTGCTTTTTCTGCCTTTTATGTATATAAAAGCATAACCTGGTGATCAATGCCACAAACCCTGAACCTCTGGTGTCAGGGGTGCAGTACAATGCCAGCTCAGTGCCCATATATATTTTAAACAATAATGGCAATTATGTGGTGATGCTTAAAACACTCCCAAGTCCCTATGGTAATCACAGCCTGCTCCAGACTGGCAGCAGGTGACCTCTGCAGTCTATCTCAGGGTGCTTGGTCCCTCATTTATCCAAAAAAGGGTGCCTGGCTGCACTGTTCCTCCCACTCCACACACTTTGGCTTGTGCCCCCATCAAAACCAAGGCATGACAGACATGATGAGGAGAGAGAGACATGAAGTTAGGACAGAGCATCCCTCTGGACCAGCAGCTCAGGAATGCCACAGGTTTTGCAGTTACAAGGCAGGTAGAGTTGTAGCATATACATGTATAAGCTGGAGGAGCCGTGGCATTCCCATAGTTCTGCTCTCACTCTCTAGTGTCTGAACTTAATCCCCACAAAAAATCAATGGGTTTGGCCTCCCTTCTTCTGTCTGTCCCTCCTGGATGGCTGTACTATTAGGACTCTTCCAAGAACCCTCTCTTCAAGTGCAATAGCAATCTAGCTACTTGCATATAATCAATAAAGTATATGCTTTGTCAACGTTTTTTCTTGATTTGGTATAATATACATGATTTTTTCCTATTTCCTTCCAAAGATACTCCTTAGAAGGTGATGTGAAGAAATGGCTGAAAATTGATTCAACCACTGGGAATATATACACTGCTTCCGCTTTGGATCGAGAATACAAAGAATTGTACGAAGTTGATATTGTTGCATCAGAGACAAGTAAGCAATGAAACGGCTACATACATACACAGAAGAATCCTCTGCCCTTACTGCTTTATGAGGGATTATTATACTTCCCATGACTTCAGGAGGACAGGGCAGCAAAACTGAGTGCATGGAAAGCACAGGAATATGTGGTGTATCTTTAGAAGATAAATTCCTTTAGAATTTAACTTTCTTAAAAGACATTTTGGTCTGGCAGATAATGACCAGTAAAACAGCTTTCATGCAGTTAGCTATCATATGCCATTATATTTGCTTAAACAACATGGCATACACTGAAGGCCATAATTTCTTCAGTGTTTACAGCATCAATATTTTTTTTTTACCTTTTTTTCCTCTACACATATAAAGTTTTTAATCTTTCTTTTAGGTATGTTTAGGTTTCCTGAAAATATATCTGGAGAGTATTTTTTAAACTTGTATAGAATTTAATTTTATTGTAAATAAATCTAATACATTAGTTAGCCTGAAATACATTCAGGCTCCTGTTTCCAGCTATTTGGATATTTCAAACCATTTACCTGGGGAGATTTCATTGTGTATTTTACATAAAATAGGGGTTAAAAAGTCTGGACTACATCTGACTGAATATGGTGTAAATATTGGTTTCTCTTACTAACACAGATAATGCTGGCCACTTTTCTGGGGGACCTGGGTAAAGCTGCAGTTACTGTATGTCAGGAAGAAGGTGTGCTTCCTCAGACATTGAGCTGGCGAGGGACCAGTCCTTCAGGAATGGGCAGGAGAAATGACAGGGCTCTGAGAGCTTCTCTTGGGTCTCTTATCATGGCCCTGGGGCAGAATATTGACTTGAATTTCCTATATACAGAAGATGGATGGGAAACTTTTGGAGTTCCACACTTTAAGAAGTGTTCCAAAGAGTGAATGCTCTGACCTCGGACATGACCACTTACCAGACACAATGGTCTAGCTGCCTCCTTTTGCTTGCTACTGTTCTCTAGTTAGATGGGGGCAAACAAACCATACTTTTTAGAAAGTGGTAGTAGCTAACAGGAGTCCCCCAGGACCTCCTGAGACCTTACTTTGTGTCCTGCAGAAAAAATACCACTTCCCACCCCTGCGTGATGGTATACCAGGCGATATGATGGTGTATCGTATAGGTGATACATATACGGTAGCTGCAAATGCCACAATCCAGCCTCTAAGTCCAACCTGTGACTTTTAACTTTGCATTCTGTTAAACTCTACAGAAAATGGTGCTCAGAGATCCAAAATACCCCTCATACTACACTTAAAGGATGTGAATGACAACCCTCCGCAGTTAGTTATGGATTATCCTACTTTCTTTTGCTACCCACTTCGTGGAGGAGAGAAAGCACTAATTCAAGCTACTGATGTTGATGGATATGTATATTTTCCCAGAATTACTTTTTCTCTCGGGGATGATAAGGATACAAAAAATAATTGGGAAATCTCAAAAGTCAATGGTAAGTTAATAAAGCTATTCTTGTAATGATCTGGGATTCTCTAAGTAATCTGGGAAACACAGAGAAATGTTGAATTCCTTTCTATTCATACTTTTGCATATCTAATATTTCAGGTAGAAAAGAATGTAAGTTATTAAGAAATTCCATACATTTTGGCATGTATTTATTTGAACACCTAAGTCTTTTTTTCTTCTTCAAGAGATAACATTTAGTATGCTGCAAGCTAAAATTTTTCTAGTACTTAGGAGAGAAAAAAGATGTAAGAATAAAATGTACTGCATGCTTAAAAGAATACAAGATGCTGGCCTAAAGGGACATTTGGACTGACCCCAGTGGATGTTAGACTCTTACATTTCCAAGTTTTGAAGCATCTTAGATGTGGTATAAGTGCTCTAGAAAGGTGGTCTCTCCTACTAAATTATCTTGGGAACAGTTTAAATGGGTTATGGCTTATAAAAGTATGCGATGAGTCTCTTGGTTTAGATGTGATCATACCACTGTAGTACTGCCCAAGATTAGATTTGGCCCAACCTAGAAATTAAACAGGAAATTCTTTGAGCATATGACACAGAAAGCTAGACTAAGCATTCAGACAGTCCATTTTGACTTGAAGTCTGCAAACCAGTAAGATCTCAGAAGACAAGGAGGGAAACAAGGAACTGCCATCAAGAGGAAAGGGGCCTTAAGAAAGAACACTTGCAGGTGTATTGCTGACCTAAATGTTGTGCTTGAGCTGACACAAATATCCCATTTTTTACTTACAGGTACATACGCTCATCTCTCTCCAAAACATGGTAACTTTGAAGAGAAGGTGTACATTGTTCCAGTGATAATTAATGACAATGGAAACCCATCTTTGGAAAACAAAGTGAATCTTGAAGGTATGCTACGCACTGCTATTATTTCAATATGCAAAATATTATTTCAAGACAACAGTAATACATAAGAGCAATCAAGCTGCACTACTGAACTTCTTGTTAACGTCATGGCATTTCTTTTTGCAGTAAAAGTCTGCCAGTGTTCAAGTGAAAATTCTTGTTATATAAAACTACAGCATGAGAACTCCAAGCCAAGCGTCGGCCAGGCAATTGGGATTCTTCTTGGTGTCCTGCTAGTTATTGGTAGGTGACTTCTTAGCTGGTATGAAGTGAGGTCTCTGAGATGGTGCTGCTGCATTTCTGACACTGATTCACTCCTTTGGTGAACAGATTTCGTGAATGTTGCAGAATGAGTAAAAAAGCAAAGATCTCATATCTGAGATCATGATTGGTGCAAACTTCAAATGTTTTGATCATCGGGATACCTTTCTTTGGATTGTGCTTCTGCACACACATACAATGTCACAGCAAGCAGTTATAACAAAAGAAAATGCTGCACTGTAGTACAGCATTTGTACAGCAATGTAGTACATTGTGACTCCACTGCTAACTACCACCTTTTTCCTGTCAGAGAATGGATTGGAGCCCCATCTTGGGCTTTCAGATTATAGTGAAAATAGCAAAGCATCCAAGAATGTCATGTTATTTACTGCCTGTAAATTTCCAATCAATTGCTACCCATAGCTTATAATTATGACTTCTTTCACCTACTTCAGCTTTGCAGGTTTACACGTGCCAGTGGTAAAATTGCTTTGAGCTGTGGGAAACTGGCATTTACGTTAACTAAGTATGATTATATTGTTAAGCAGTACTGAACAGTATTATGTTCCTATAGGCGTGAGCTGATACAACTTTGACAAAAGGTTTAAAACTTTTTTCCAAAAGAAGACAAATTCTTTTTTGGTATTATTTTCATGAGCATATGTGCAAAAGTGGTACATGTTGATGTTCCCTAGGAAATGAAAAGCAAAAAGAACTCAGTGCATAATGCCATGTGATTTTTGACTGTGAAGATCACAAACACTAGACTGGGAGACTGAGAATGAGCCATGGAAAGGGAAGGGAGCGTGAAAGACCCATGGAGAAAATCAAAGCAAAGAAATTAAACACTTTACAGATCTCATATTCAAAAGAGTAGGGTGAAATTAGAGGATAAAAGGGGAAAAAAAAAGAAAAAGAAAAAGAAAAGAACAACAAAAACAAAAAAAAGAACTTATGTAAGCAATAATTAATCCAGTTTGAGAAGAAAAGAGAACAAGTCCCTGAGAACAAGTTCCCGTTCAACACTTTAAAAGACAAAGACAAACCTCTGTGCTAACTTTTCTTTTGTAATACACAAACCCCTAACACTAGGTAGGGTGCTCATGCATATTTGATATGTGTTCATCTTTTGAAGATAAAAAAGAGAAGAAAAAAAATTATTCCAAGAAGCTAAAATGGAAGAAGCCATGCTCAGACCAAGCAATTGACAGAGAAAACCCTCAGTATGCATCTTTATCATTTCTGTTCAAGCTTCTCAAATAACTTGTTTTCTCCCAATGCCTTAGCATGGAGTCATATAACAGTGAAAATTATGTTGGGTAATTGACTAAGGTTATTTTCATTGCAAGAGATCTGGCCAGCTTTAAAGAGCACATTAAAAGGTGTTTTTTGTTTGTTTGTTTGTTTGTTTGTTTGTTTTCTGCATTGTAACTTAAGAAAGAAAAATGCAGTGAATATTTCTCATAAAGTTTTTTTTAAAGAATTCCTGAAATGAGTATACAGAGTTTGTATTTCAACATGATTTTTTCCACTTTAAAGGTAAAATCAGATGATAGCCTCTGAGGTGGACTTAACAGGGATCTGGGATCAGATATGGGCAAAGAGAAAAGAATGAAGGAGGTATCTAAAAACTTTTTGAAACCGGGGGATATTACAAATGTTGAGTTTGACCTTGAAGCTCAGAAGATATGACTGTAAAAACAACCATACCTTGGAGGCCTGTCTGACACAAGGATGAATTCTTGCATGAGCTAAAGGCTGTCTCAGACCTCAGCACCTGTTGTGACGTGCACAAGGATCCTCTGTAGTTTTACTTTCTTGTAAAGAAACACAAAGCATAGACACTGGAAATTAAGATACAACAAAACAAAAAAAATGAATCACAAACCCTCAGCCAATCCAGTCTGATGGGACTTTCCTTAAAACGAAAGTCCTTGTTCTTGGAAGGTGTTTCTCCCTTTGACAAGAGTGGGAGAATGACAGAATTGCAGAATTGTTGAGGTTAGAAGGAACCTCTGGAGGTCATCCGGTCCAACCTCCTGCTCAAGCAGAGACACCTACAGCACAGGGTCCTGTGCCTGGGACCACATCCAACTTGGTAGATGCTAGGTGTGTTCTTTGATTGACTGCTCAGGGACTACAAATATAAATGTCAAATATGAACAACTACAGAAGAGATATTCAGAGCAATGCAGAGGGGAAGGGGAGCAGCAGGGCACTTCCCCATAATTCAGCGTAAGACCTACGGGATGTTGAAAGTGAAAGAAAATCTAACACCGATAAAGAGGAGATACATTTATATTCAGTGCAACAAGCTCATTTTGATTTTAAAAGGATCAAACATATATATGTTATGTACATAATATACATATTTTCTGTGCATATATATATATTTGATTAATGAAGACATTTACAGACACCTTAGATTGGATACAACAAAGGATGATAAAGGGTATAAGCACTTCTAATTCAGACCAGAAGCAAATCCCACTCATTTTCAGCCATAGGTAAACAGACTCTGGCATCCATCAGTTATTCTTAAGCGATACAAAGGAGTTCCATAAGAAGAGAAATTTCACTGTCAGTAGTCTTAGCTTTGCTGTGACAGAATTGCCACTCCGTTGGGGAAAACAAACAAACAAACAAACAAACAAAAAGGGGACTACGATTCATGACAACAAATCACTGCTCAAAGGAAAGAGGGTTAAAAGAGACACTTTGTCATCTGGTCAGGTACCAGAGGAGAAGTTCTCCTCTAGGGAAAGTCTCCTGAGTGTTGAGGCATCTCATTCTCCTCACCAGTGCCTCAGGTCCCTGAAGGTGCTGTTGACCCAACACTATGTGGTCATTCCCCAGAGCCATTTGGTTCCATTCAAGAAGTAAAGCAGTTTGTATATCACAGTATGGGTGTCAGACCCTTTGCTGAAATACCTTCTCAAGAATGTTTTCTCTTGGCTTTACTGATGAGTGCTCTCTTTTTCCAGGTGCCATTATAGGGGGTGTATTTTTTCACATGAAGTACAAACAGAAAAATGAAAAGAAGAGCCAACAGAAAGATGCAAAGGATCAGACTGAATGTGTAGAACTGAATAAATGACTGTATATTTCATCAAGCTAAAAATGCCCTTTGGGTTGGGAAGAAGTGGCATTTGTATCTCCCAAAGCCCTGAAGTGTATTATCATCAACTGAGGATGCAAGCATGCAAAAGCAGACTCCCAGGGTTTGGTCCTCACTTCCATAAGTAATACTACTCACTCACATAACCAAAACCAAAGATACACTTCAGCAGCAGCCATTACTCATCAGCTTTGACAAGTGTTAACTCATGACACCACCAAATGCTGAGCTCCTGCAAGGATCAAACGCATGGATCCAGTCTTTGTTCGGCAGCTAAAGTAAACATGGACTTTCCAGAGGACTACACTGATTGCATATCTATGGCTCTTTACATCTCAGTAAGTAACTGAAGAGCAGAACAGGGAATAAAGTCCTGTGCTACGTTTGAAGATGTCCCATGAAGTAGCAGGAGTCTCTGACTCTCAGCAAAGTTGCTCTCAAGCATTGTAGTCTGTAATCTGCCCTGGGTAATGCCTGCTTACATTTTTCTGATGATTTTTTGCTAGAAAGATTCACTGGCAATGTGACAGTTCAGTTATGATACCCAGGGTATAACTGGTTCGTGAAGTGCCATAGCTTGTCATTACAGTTTTGAGGTTAAAAAACACATTGACTCATGTGGACACTGGGTGATGTGCTGTTTTATCATACTGCTGCCAATATTTTGCTTGCCCCCTACATACGTGATAAGAATAAAAATCTTCTTTAAAAGTTTTAGAGTCTATTTATTTTTAAGAAGAGAGAAAGAGACAGTGCATGAGAGCAAACCTTGGCTGCTTGGTTATCTATTGTATTTAACCTTTGCTTTTACGTCATAGAGATGCAAAATGGCTCTCAGGCCAGAGTGGTATACGGCTGTCTGATTTTACAGATGCAATGATTGCTGGAGGCATGTGTATATTGGTTTCAGTAAATGTATCTGGGCCCAGGATGACACTCAGGGAAGGAAAGCCTTCCTCCTAACAGCATGCCTATAGAAGGACATTTCTGGTGACAATTTGAGGGAGATTTTTCTTTTAAGCTATAAATAAAAACTGACAAATATTGTGCTAAACTGGAAAGACAATATACTTTTGAAAACACTGTAGAAAAGGTCATATGGAAAAGAGTATGCTTGTTTATGCAGAGGTTTTTTTTTTTTTTTTTTTTTTTTTAATAACTTTTGCATGCAGCACAGAACTAGAAAGAAAAGAGCGCTTTTTTGGTAGCATTGCATTATAATAGGTTTTCCTAGAATGCTGCCAGCAAAAACTGTGCTTTTGGGCTTCAGCGACACAACCCAATTGTTGTATCTCTTACCCCAGCTTCCCCAGCTGTCAGAGCTCTGTTATTTGCTGTGGGGCTCGCTGCTGGAATGTATTTATTTTATGATGGGAATGCAATCCATTATATTTGGAAAGTATGACATTCAATTACGTCAGTGTGTCCAGAGACTGGGATTAGTATATTGTTTTATAAATAAAGGAGCCAAAGTTCAGGAACCATTGTACTTGTGTATATCAATATGGCTTTATCTGAAGATGGGGAAAATGTGCAGCTTTCCTCTTTGTTTTATCTCCCTGACCTGTCCCGTTTGCTTATTTTACTGAACAGCATCTCCTATTTTCATCAGTTTCTTTTCTAATAAATGGTCAGAAAATTCCTTGCCTAATTTACCTGCATTCCTGTCACTGACACTTATCACTGTGGGATGGTGAAAGGAATGCAGGTAAATCAGGCAAGAAATACATTGCAGGACCTAGCTGGGACAGGGGGCACAGGCCACTTCTAAGGGCTTCTTGTAGCACATGTTAGCTAGCCCTACCCTCAAACAAACAAACACAACCGAAAGAAAAAAAAATTCCAACCCTGCTCAAGTATTCTCATTTCCTTCACCCTGCCTTCCTGCCAGGACTTCATTCCCAGTCCTCTGAGAGTTGATTTAACCCACTCCTGCTCTGGCTCCTCCATCTTTTCAGTCTCTTTTGGGAGCCAGACAAAAGTTCTCACCCAGCCTTAACCTTGTCCTGCAGCAGGCTGCCATCCCTGGCCTCCTTTCCAGAGGACAAATTCAGTTTTCATTAGGTCTCTGGAGAGGGAGAGAAGCAATGTTTGTTATTGTTCCTCCCACCATGCTTCTCCACCAGCCCCAGCTGGTTCCCAGGTCCCTGCAGGGGCAGCATATACTGGGGTGCTTTGCCCTTGTGGATTACAGTTTGCTCTGAACTCAAGCTTTAAGGGCCAAGAACTTCTTTCTGAGCTCCTCAAGTTCCTGTCAGTGTCTGTTGGTCACTGCATCCTCCAAAATATAGTTTCACTGAATCCTCTTAGTAAGGATCAACAACAGATAAGCTGTACCTTACGTGTAAATGTGTAAAGATGCAGACAGCACAGAAAACAAAATTTAGGACAAACCTCTAAATGATAGTTTTCTGAGGTTGGCCATGTTCGTTTTTAAAAACAACTTTGAAATATTGGCCTACATTTATTTTTATTGCTTGAATAATACGTATGACATCCATGCATGACTTGCACAAATGTAAGCTCCACTACAAAGAAACTTGTAAATTCTGCAAGCATCAAAACAGGATCAGGTCTTTAAATGTGTGATACTTGAAAGAAAACAGTAGAGAAGCTAAAGCTCTTTTACTTTATACCCACAAATTATTAGGACAACTTTATACATTGATAGCAGAAGAACAAATTTTGATCACTTTGGATTTCAAATACAACCTTCCTGCCAAGAACAATATCACACAAGAAGCCCAGTGATGAAATCTGCTGAGAACATGTCTTCTGGCACTGTTCCTTCCCATGGCTCCTCCTTTAAGTATGCAACATCTCATTACAGGGTTCAAAGATAGGAAGAGATGTTTCAATGCATTCTAATTCTTTTCTACAAGATTAGAGACTTATCAGGGTTTTGATTATCTCTAGGCTTAATGGCATACATTAATTAAACTGTCGTTAGGCCTCTTTTTTCAACCCTTTGGTAAACACAAACTTGAAAAGTACAAAGAGGAATTTTATCTGGATTTACAGAACAAATGCCACAGAGCAGCAGCAGCTCTTGGGAAAAAAATAATAAAAAAGCTGTTGTAAATCCCTGTTTTGAAGAATAGTTCATCAGTTCTCACACGATCAAACCGGGGTGAATCCACCCCAAGTAGCTACTGTGGTGCCTATCAGTGGGGCTAAAGATAGGGCAGCCCCAGTGAGCCACTGGCGCTACTGGAGAGACTGGTGCATCAGGATATGAGAGGTGCAGGGAGAAGTGTGTATTTTGGCTTGTAAAACAGCTCTGTAGTGAGCTGGACTGTTAGAAAGGCAATTGTCATGTGGATAGCATGGAGGACATTTGGGTGGGACTAAGAAGCTGACTTGTAAAGGGAACTGGCTTTGGCTGAAAGAGGATGGAGGCTCTCCCATGCCCTCTGTGGAGCAGGTAGGCTGAGATATTCACCTCGCTAGGAGTTGGAGAAGGCTTTACATGAACAGAAAAAAACATGCCTTTATTCCTGTTGTTGTTTCATCCAGATTTACCAGAACTGGGAGCTGAAATTAGGGAATTACTTGTGCAAGCGAGAACAAGGAACCACAAAATTCACAGTCACTGCTCCTTTTAAACACCAGAGATCTTGTACAGTCTCTAAACATTATTCCAATGACGTTCACCCATTCACCTCCCATACATGTCTTCCTTTCCTGTTGGTTGACTTGGTGCTTTGAACAGAGGAAATGTGCAGCTTAAACTGCAAGACAATGTCCCAGAGGTACAGGTCACTGCCACATCAGGGGAACATCCTCTGAGAGCTCAGAAAAGGGAGGCACCACAGTTTTTGCCCAAAGGGTTACAATGATGTACATGAGCATCCATCAGTGCAGTAAAAAACAGAGAAACATTCCGAAAAGAAATGGACAACAGTATAGTGTCAAGGACCCAAAGCCAGGAAAAACACTTCCAGATCTTTAATTACATATTCCAAAAGCTAAACAGAAGATTAAAAGGAGAACAGCAGCAGAACTTTGAACTCCCTGCTGAACAGTACGTTCCTCCACTGATAGCAGAAGATCGTGCAGCGCAGGGAGATGAACTAGCTGAGCCTGCTCTGTTTACAGCTTGGGGGCCAGAGATAGGCCATGAGTACAGTTGCAGAAGAAAATCATGCCATAGTTGAACGCAAGGAGATGAAATCTCATGCGTTTGCAGCTGGGGAGATGACAGCTATTACTGCTATGAGCTGCTTGTATGCGTACATCCAGCTCATTC